>NW_027397083.1:8084469-8482031 GCF_003265705.2 Callorhinus ursinus | reverse complement strand
CAAGAATCATATGATCCTCTCAATAGATGCAGAAAAAGCATTTGACAAAGTACAACATCCTTTCTTGATCAAAACTCTTCAGAGTATAGGGATAGAGGGTACATACCTCAATATCATAAAAGCCATCTATGAAAAACCTACAGCGAATATCATTCTCAATGGGGAAAGACTGAGAGCTTTTCCCCTAAGGTCAGGAACGCGGCAGGGATGTCCACTGTCACCACTGCTATTCAACATTGTATTAGAAGTCCTAGCCACAGCAATCAGACAACAAAAAGAAATCAAAGGCATCCAAATCGGCAAAGAGGAAGTCAAACTCTCACTCTTTGCAGATGATATGATACTGTATGTGGAAAACCCAAAAGACTCCACCCCAAAACTGCTAGAACTCATACAGGAATTCAGTCAAGTAGCAGGATATAAAATCAATGCACAGAAATCAGTGGCATTCCTATACACCAACAATAAGACAGAAGAAAGACAAATCAAGGAGTCTATCCCATTTACAATTGCACCCAAAACCATTAGATACCTAGGAATAAATCTAACCAAAGAGGCAAAGGATCTGTACTCAGAAAACTATAAAATACTCATGAAAGAAATTGAAGAAGACAGAAAGAAATGGAAAAACGTTCCATGCTCATGGATTGGGAGAATCAACATTGTGAAGATGCCAATGCTACCTAGAGCAATCTACACATTCAATGCAATCCCCATCAAAATACCATCCACTTTTTTCAAAGAAATGGAACAAAGAATCCTAAAATTTATATGGAACCAGAAGAGACCCCCAAATAGCCAGAGGAATGTTGAAAAAGAAAAGCAAAGCTGGCGGCATCACAATTCCGGACTTCCAGCTCTATTACAAAGCTGTCATCATCAAGACAGTATGGTACTGGCACAAAAACAGACACATCGATCAATGGAACAGAATCGAGAGCCCAGAAATGGACCCTCAACTCTATGGTCAACTAATCTTTGACAAAGCAGGAAAGAATGTCCAATGGAAAAAAGACAGTCTCCAACAAATGGTGTTTGGAAAATTGGACTCCCACATGCAGAAGAATGAAACTGGACCATTTCCTTATACCCCAGACAAAAATAGACTCAAAATGGTTGAAAGACCTAAATGGGAGACAGGAGTCCATCAAAATCCTAAAGGAGAACACAGGCAGCAACCTCTTCGACCTCAGCTGCAGCAACTTCTTCCTAGAAACATTGCCAAAGTCAAGGGAAGCAAGGGCAAAAATGAACTATTGGGATTTCATCAAGATAAAAAGCTTTTGCACAGCAAAAGAAACAGTCCACAAAACCAAAAGACAACCGACAGAATGGGAGAAGATATTTGCAAATGACATATCAGATAAAGGGCTATATCCAAAATCTTTAAAGAACTTCTTAAACTCAACACCCAAAGAACAAATAATTCAATCAAGAAATGGGCAGAAGACATGTACAGACATTTTTCCAAAGAAGTCGTCTAAATGGCCAACAGACACATGAAAAAGTGCTCAACATCGCTCAGCAGCAGGGAAATCCAAATCAAACCTCAATGAGATACCACCTCACACCAGTCAGAATGGCTAAAATGAACAAGTCAGGAAGCGACAGATGTTGGCGGGGATGCAGAGAAAGGGGAACCCTCCTACACTGTTGGTGGGAATGCAAGTTGGTGCAACCACTCTGGAAAACAGTATGGAGTTTCCTCAAAAAGTTGAAAATAGAGCTACCATATGATCCAGCAATTGCATTACTTGGTATTTACCCCAAAGATACAAATGTAGGGATCTGAAGGGGTACTTGCACTCCGATGTTTATAGCAGCAATGTCCACAATAGCCAAACTGTGGAAAGAGCCAAGATGTCCATTGACAGATGAATGGATAAAGAAGAATTGGTATATATATACAATGGTATATTATGCAGCCGTCAAAAGGAATGAGATCTTGCCATTTGCAACAACGGGAATAGAACTTGAGGGTGTTATGCTGAGTGAAATAAGTCAATCAGAGAAAGACATGTATCATATGACCTCACTGATATGAAGAATTAATCTCAGGAAACAAACTGAGTGTTGCTGGAATGGGGGTGGGGTGGAAGGGATGGGGTAGCTGGGTGATAGACATTGGGTAGGGTATGTGCTATGGTGAGCGCTGTGAATTGTGCAAGACTGCTGAATCACAGACCTTTACCTCTGAAACAAACAATGCAATATATGTTAAGGAGAAAAAAAAAAGAAGATAGCAGGAGGGGACAAATGAAGGGGGGAAATCGGAGGGGGAGATGAACCACGAGAGACGATGGACTCTGAAAAACAAACAGGGTTCTAGAGGGGAGGAGGGTGGGGGGATGGGTTAGTCTGGTTATGGGTATTAAAGAGGGCACGTTCTGCGTGGAGCACTGGGTGTTATACACAAACAATGAATCATGGAACACTACAACAAAAACTAATGATGTAATGTATGGTGATTAACATAACAATAAAAAATTTAAAGAAAAAAAGAAAAAAGAAATGAACCTATTCCTCCCCATATATTATTTATCTCACCATTAATACCACACTTTTCTCAATAGCATTTGATTCCTCTTGTCTGTCTTATCTGAAAATAGAGTAAATAAATTAAAATGTTCTCATTTATAGCCATAGCTTCAACCTCTGTCTTTATGTTGATGACTGCTAATTCTCCTCTGAGTCTTTTGATACACATTATCTCCAGCTACCTTCTCGACAATTTACATATAGGTTGAACTGAACACATCTAAAATTGGAATCACTGGCTCTTCTATACTCTAAAATCTTTTTCTATTTCTCCTTCTCTCAATGAATGGTACTACTATTCATCCTCTTCTGCATGTCAAGTACCTGGGAGTCATCTCTGACAACTCCCTCTCCTTTTCCACCTCCATTAACAAATTCTGAATGCCACATCTAAACACAACTTGAATATTTCTATTTTCATTACCACCATTCTGGCCCAAATAACCTCCCATCTTTCTGGACTATCAAAACACTCCCCTTCCTCTTTCATGTTTTTAAACCCCCACCTAACCCCAGGTAATCAAGTCTCTTCCCTGCAACTAGAGTAGTGATTCCTAAATGCAAATCTATAATTTATCACATGTATAAAATCCTTCATTGGATTCTTTTTTGTTCTTTGCTCTTGGGGTACAATTAAAATAACTAACATGGCTCAGCATGGTCTAGGCCCCTAATCCTGTCCCAGTCTCATCTCATACCATGACCCCCTTAGCTTTCAAAGCTCTAGCTACTCTGACCTTTTTAATCTTCAAACAAAACATGCTTTCTCTCACCACAGGGCTTTACACATGCTGCTCCATTTTTAAATACCACCTCTTATAACCAACCATTTTTCACAATTCTTTCTTATCACTTTTGTTCTCAAATTAAATGCTACTTTTCCCAGGAAAGCCTTTGCTGACATATCAAACGAGGTCAAATACCCTTTTTTATACTACCATTGCACATTGTTCATTTCCTTTGTAAGATGTATAATTTCCTGTTTATATACATGATTTAAATTTATTTGTGTTGTTATTTCATTGGGGTCTACCTTGCCCTCTTTCTAAAAACTCCTCAAGTGTAAGGATTATGCTTAATGCTCTGTACATATTTCCCACACCTAATATAGCACAGGGATATAGAAGGTGCTCAGTAAATATTGTTGAATAAAATATATGAATTAATTTCAGGATGGCAAGGTAAAGGAAAAAACAGTGTGTCTCACTCAGGTATGCAAGATACCTTATGGAGGCATTATTCAACTTTCTATAATACTTCTCTCAATTTAACTTCCATTAAGTAGTGAATGACAGTTCAAGATTATCTTACCTGAAAAATAACTAGAGAAAACTTGTTTTACTACCATTTTAATACAGACCCTCCCAGGCTTGGGGTTAATTAATATACTATATATGCCCGGAAAAGTATAGACATAATCATACAAAAAAATATTACACTATCAGATAAGCCACCAAAAAGAACCCTGAATGAAACCGGTACTACATCACAGGAGCTACAGTTTGAACAATTCAGGAACAAATTCATGATTATGCTAGCTTATTTTTTCCTAGAATTATCTTTTTCTAGTGTGAGTTTTAGAGACCTCATATAATGGAAGGGTTGGGACTCTCTGTTTCTCTTTACATAAAATGGTGATATGGCAGGATAAACTCTTGATTGGGAACTAAAAATTTGTTTTCAGCCCTGGTTCTGCCACAGTGTGACATTCTGTACATTGTTTAAAGTTTCTGAAACTCAGTTTTGTACACTTTTAAGACATGAAAGTGAATTTATAAAGTCCCTTTCACATCTAGAATTCTAAGACTCTTAAATCAGCGTCCTTATTATGTGTCAACAACAATCATGATGGGCAATTCAGAATTCATCTGGGGCACCTGGGTGGCTCAGTTAGTTAAGCATCTGACTTTGGCTCATGATATCAGGGTCCTGGGATGGAGCCCCGCATCCAGCTCGTTGCTTGGCGGGGAGTTTGCTTTTCCCTCTCCCTCTGCCCCTCTCCCCTGCTCATGCTTGCTCTCTCTCTCTCACTCTCTCATGTGCAAATAAATAAATGAAATCTTAAGAAAAATAATTCATCTGGAAAAGTTAATCAAGTGTTGCAGGGTCAAATATAAAATCCTAAATAGTGAGAAAATACACATTTGCACACACAAATAAAAAGCAAATAAATAAAACATCAAACCCTTCGGTGGTTCCTTGTTAGCCCACTTAGTAGTTCTCTTATTGCTTGATATCCTAAAGAAACATATCCTGAAGAGACATATCCTAAAGAGACATCAAATTTTATGTTCTTGTAAAAAATTAATATGAATATGCTATCAATTTTCCCATTGGGTTTTCATTTATTTCCTACAATGTTTAGCATGCATGTGAGTGGCATGCATGAAAATAAAACTTGTCCTGTTTTGTTTTGCCTTTGGTGGGTCTGGATATTATCCCAGAACAATGAAGCACAAAAGGTTAAAAGAGGTAGTAAATGAAATATAGATGAAAGAAATTGTTCATACAGCTTGGGAAGAGTTTATCTCTAAAAATAGCTGCCTATATTAAACAGAGATCTTCCCAAAGCAGTAGCTGCTAATAGAGCTAGATCATTAAAAAGAAATACTTTTGGTGTGTCATAAAACTTGGAATAATAAAGCAGTACTTGCTTAAACTAATAAAGGCACATTAGGGTATGTGAAATGGGAAGACTTGCTAAAGAGTGCAACCACTGTTTAATGACCAAAAAGGGAAGGAGGCAAAGACCAGGAATCTTTCTGCAGCAGAAGCAGACATTTTGAAGTTTCAACTTACCTCTAGGCAAGAACAATCCTCATTCTCCAGTGGGGGTAAAAATAAGGAAGTCTTCATCAGTTAGATTCTGATGGATAAGTCTAACCCCCTGGGGAAAGGAGCTGAGGAAATGATCAGATAATGTCCCAAAATCAGGCCTTCTCAGGAAGAGAACAAGATAGTTTTCTGGGACATCATCTGCGAGTTATACAAATAAAGACTACAGTAGTCATGGACTTCTCTGGGCTAATATTTCTTTTAAATGTACATCACATAAGTCATTTCCCAGGTCATGACCAAATTCTCTTAATGCTGGGTCAGTTCTTATCAGTGATAGAGCAGGGGAAGCTTCTTCATTCAAAGAGCTTTTGCTTGGGATGTTGAGTTTGGTTTTCACACCTGAAACCATGGTGGAGAAGTCCAATGAAGAACTATCTCTCAAGACAAAGTATGGAGGTCCCTTGAATAAAGGACATAGACTGAATAATCAGAAACAGGTTAAAGTTCAAAAATTGACTGTCTCTTGGCTAAGTAAAGAAAATATGAAGAGACAACCTTGCACCGATCATTCAGGCTGAAAAGCTAACCAAAGTTGCCTTCCATTGGTCAAACCTTAAATGCCTGATCAAGTGTTGGTACACAGAATAATAATAGTGGCTGGACTATGTGAAGAGTCCCAGAGCATTGTTTGAGTTCTACAGATGTGCAAAACCATTTGACTGCTTCTGGACTGAAATGGACATGCTAATTTCCAGAACCGTTTTTAAGTTTTCTTGTTATAAAATTAGCAAATAATCTACCTATTCATGTGATAAATGGAAAAGGATAAGTGCTAAACATTTGAATATCATAGGTTGGTTTTCCAGGAAACAGACACTGAAATGGATATCTGTGTGTACAGATCATTCCTTCGGGAGAGTTCTTAGGAACAGCACCTACAAGGAAGTGAGGAAAGCAGAACTTAGCTGAGGGAAAAGTTGGACTGTGATGTGGTTGCAACAGAGGCCTCAGCTAACCCCAAGGGGAGCTCTGGAACCTTCAGAAATGTCCTTTACTGAAGTAAGGGGGCTGGCCCTTGGTATCCCCAGTTTGACCAGTCACTGAATGCAAATGGCCTCTGGAAAGGGTGCAGGCCTTGTGCAAGGTATCTCCCTTTGTTGTACAGTACTTCCTGGAAACCTATTTTTCAGCTATGCGCTACCAGCTGGCAATGCAGGATGGCACATTACAGCAGTCACAACACCAATGGGATGCCTTACAGTACATATTTAAAATTCAGCTTTTTATTCACTGCCTGTGTGACAGTTCATATTGCTTAATTGCCCTCTGCCTCAGTTACTACATCTGAAAGTGAAGATTATAACAGTGCCTCCTTGGGGCACCTGGGTGGCTCAGTCAGTTAAGCATCTGCCTTCGGCTTGGGTCATGATCCAGGGTCCTGAGATGGAGCCCTATGTGGGCTCCTTGCTCAATGGGGAGCCTGCTTCTCTCTCTCCCTCTGGCTACTGCTCCCTCTGCTTGTGCTCTCTCTCTCTGTCAAATAAATAAATAAAATTAAAAAAAAATAACAGTACCTACTTCACGATGTTGTTTCAAAAATAAAATATAGATCAGACAATTAGAACAGTGACTAGCTTATAGTAAGCAATTAATAAATATCAGTCATAATTGATTTTTATAATCAGGGCTTTCTAAATATGGTTAACATGGTAAAGTATCTAATAATACAGTCAATCTTCATTTATTTGTAGACTCCATATTTGAAAATTCATCTTTATGCTAAAATGTATTTTTCCATGGTTTTTCAAGGACATGTACAGAGCAGGCAAAAAGGCACAGAATAGACTGAATGTATATATTCCCAGGTAAGGCCCAAAAAGGTGACGCTCTGCCCTCTGGCGCTCATAGTGTAACCAGTGTCCTTTTTTCACATTTTTGTGCTTTTTGTTAGTGATTTTGCTGTTTAAAATGGCCCCTAAATGTAGTGCTGAAATGCTATCTAGTGTTCCTAAGTGCAAGAAGGCTGTGCTATGCCTCATAAACAAAGTATGTGTGTTAGATAAGCTTCATTCAGGCATGAGTTATAGTGCTGTTGGCTCTTAGTCCAATGTTAATGAATCAATAGTAATGTTAAATAAGGTGTCTTTCAGCAGAGACACACATAAAGCAAGGTTATGTATTGATTGTTTGACAAAAATATTGCAAGCAAAGGCTCACAGGACTCTAAATCTTCCCCCAGGAAGAATGGTTCAGTATTTGCTAATTCAGTGTTCACGGTGACTTTATAGAACGTAACTACCACAAATGAGACTCAATTGTAATAATAATAACATAACAACAACAATAATAAAATAATAACAATAACAATATTGTACTATTTCTTGAGTCCTAGGTATTTCACATTTATTCTCATGGGGCTGTTGCTGCCCCATCTCAAATACTCTCAGTCCACTGCCACATTTGCCTGAAGTGGTGGCATACAGTTTTTAGTATGCTGATACCTTTCTGCCTCAAGAACACAAACCTCTCTGACTCTGCCAATGAGGTCTCTCGGCTGCACATGAGTGCAACTCAGAAAGGTGAGAGAGTTCAAGTCCTGGGGTCAGCTAACCAAAGAGGAATGGAAGATTGTAGGTAGATACTCCAGCATCCCAGCAATCCTATGGGACAATTTTGAAGCATATTTATCTCAGAATTTCCCAGTAGAATTTAGGAATTTAGGAATCCTGGAGGGATTATCAACCACGGTGGCCCGCCTCTAAGATGACCCCCAATGGTCTTTGCTTCCAAGGAAAACCTGCCCTCTGTACTCCCTTTCCATTTTGATTAGGGCTGATCTGGGTAATCAGTAGGATATTAAGAAGTTATATTGTCTGACTTCTGAGGATATTTTATGAAATATATTGGGCTTCAGCTTTGGCCTCTCTTGGATCACTTGCTCTGGGGGAAGATAGCTGCCGTGTATTAAAAATATTCAAGCAGCTTTCTACCGAGGTACATGTTATGAGGAACTGAGACCTCATATGTTGCCAGCAGCAGCATACTAGCCATGTGGGTAAGCCATCATGAAAACAGATCCACAAGTCCCAGTCAATCCTTCAAAATGACTACATCCCTAACAACATCTTAATTCAAACTCAGGAGAGCCTCTGAGGCAGAATTACTCAGCTAAGCTATTCAAATTTCTAACAGAAAATTATGTGACATGGGGCATCTGGGTGGCTCAATTGGTTAAGTGGCTGCCTCCAGCTCAGGTCATGATCTCAGGGTCCTGTGATCGAGCCCTGCATCAGGCTCCCCTCAGCTGGGAACCTGCTTCTCCCTCTGCCCTTCCCCTGCACTTATGCGCTCTTTCTCTCTCTCTCTCTCTCTCTCTCTCTCAAATAAACAAATAAAATCTTTTTTAAAAAAGAAAGAAATTTATGTGACATGATAAACATTCATTACTATTTTAATTTACTTAGTGTTGGGGTAATTTGTTACACAGCAATAGATAACGGATGTATCCAAACTCTAATACAGATTTCATTAGCTTTACTCCTTTCTGTCTCATTTTCCCCACTCTCACATGTATGCTTCATAGAATCATCTCAAAAGTAAACTATATATGCCATTTTCTTATTTTAGGATCTGCTTTTAGGGGAGTTCAAACTTTGACTCTTGGTACTAAAAAGGGTCTTGAAAGCAAACTCTTGGTATGAAATCCTGGGATTGGATCACTCACTGGTCAGTGGAACTCATTTCTGGTGCTAAGTGGTGTGATGATATCTGGAAAGCTGTGATGTCATTATTACTAAAACTCTCACTTTGGGTTGATTAAGGGTTAGATACAAGTAGAAAGGGATATATTGGCTATACAATGGCTCTAATTCTTGAATAATACCGGGAAAATGGCATATATAGTGGAGTAAATTGGCTTTTGTTAACTGTCCTAGAAGCCTTGAAAAGAATGGCAAGCATAAGTCAATCAGCTATTCACTCCAAGTATGTTGTGAAAAACAGGAGGCATTCCTATCAGATTTTAAAGAAAACCCCATTCCCTGCAGCAGGAGCGTCAAGTCAAGTATTTAATCATAAAGGTAGTAAAGTTATAAAGACTTAATACACTGGCAGCCTTCCTATATGAAGTAAAAGCCTTATTAGGGACATGTAATAGCCTCATACGCAGTTTATGTCTCACAAAATTATGCTCGACTTCCTCAATATCTCCTCCTGTTTCCCCTCACTGCCTCTAGACTAACAGCTCAAATCAGACCTCAGAATAACACAGAGGAGTACAGTCTTACACTGGTAGAAATTTGCTCATTTATCCAAGAACTACAGAATTGGTTAATATATACGAACAGTGACTAGCGAGACAATACTGGGATGGACTAGGAAATATGGAATATGAGGCTGCATGAAGGAATTCATTGACATAGCAGCTTTCTCCCATGACTAAAACTTAATATCCTGGCAAGGATGCTTGGACACGATCCAAACATTAAAATGGTATGGCTCCCACAGTTTGAACAGGACAGTGACCTACAATAAATGAGGTTTTTGCACCAGAAATGCCTTGGTATAAAAAGGTAAGAAAGAATCAAGAGGTGAACATTAGAATATATTTACTATGTGAAACCAGCAAACTCACCCGCTGATTATTCCCTAGGAGGGTCCAGAATTAACTAAATTTATGAAAACAGTAAGACTACTCCAGTAAGGGAGAGGAACAATGCCTTCATTGAAAGCTGTAATGGTGTCTGTCCTCTATAGATCAAGATTAATAGAATAAAAAATGCTGCAATGGATCTGGATTCCCTAGTATCAGTGAGGATGGTACAACTCAGAGAACAGAGGCAAGATGGTGGCACTTAACCTTCTGAGGCAAGGTGGATAGATTACTGTCATAGGCAATAAGGCTGGAGTGGAAACAAGAGGACCTTGAAACTCAGGGAATTGTTGCAATAGCTGATAAGCCATGGCATTCCTGGAGATGAAATAGATGGACAGCCAACAAAGAACTGCTTAACATATCGAAAGCTGGTGAATTTAGTCACAGCAATGGAAAATCATGATCTCTCACCTAGCTTCCAGATTTGTGCCATTTTGAAACCCAGAGCCCATCTACTGAAGGAGAGGTTGGGTTTTCTTGAAGAAAAATATTACAGTGCATAAGAACATATATAAAATATTCTCCAAAACTTTCCCCAAAAGGCTCTATGGCCATTCTTCTGTATAAATGTACACTGGGGTAAAGGAAATATTTTTAGCATTTTAGAGTTGTCAGAAAAGGGGATGATCTGATAACCAGGAGACCTGAAATTCTGGGATGACTCCCTGTTGGTGCAGTGAAATTGTATAGATTCCAGGTGACAAATAAAATACTAGGTCAGCTCTATATCAAAGTGAGCCCAGTGGGCCCATAGAACTGTCCTGTGTCTTATTTTTTTATCTTCCATTTGGATTTATAAGTTGGTATAAATCCTCTAAAACTGCCCCACTGGCCAAGTGAATATATCAGAAGCAATATACACCCCAGGTGAACTTCAAGTGCTACCTTAAAATATTTGAATAGGGATTGGTATACTCAACATATCCCTACATTTGATTCATTTGAATGGTATCTGCAAGAAACAGATGAATCATGGCAGATTAAGGCTATTATCATTTAAACATAACTAAATGATAGTCCAAATCACAACTACTCTACTGAATATACTTTTTAAAACATAAGCTTGGAAGTATATATGGGATCATGGATCTGACAAATGTGTTCTTTTCAATCTTCAACAGAAAAAAAAAATCAAAGCAGCTTTCATTCACTTGGAAAAGACAGCATTTCACATTTACTCACTTGCATAATGGCTATTTTAGGTCTCATATACAGTAATGTCCAAGGAACTGAGACTTCCTTGGTAGTCTGAAGAATATCATCTTGGGTCCTCTATATTAATAAAGAAGATAATGTGAAGAATGGCCCAAATCTCCATGGAGGATTAAAGGACTTCTAGCTCCTGGGAGTACTGCCAAGAAAGAGCCCTCAGCTCTCAGTCCCCTTGGGAATTGCCTCTGCTGGAGAGATCCACCTTAACTTGGTTCGTACTCTCTTCCTGGAGTGGCCTAACTCCAATGACTTATCTGTGTGGGGGTATGAAGGCCTGACTGACTCACTCCACCTGGGGAAAACTCTAAAGAAGAAATTTCATTCCAGCTTCAGAGTTTCTATTACAACTGCAAAATAGCTTCATCACCTTCTGACCAGTCAGCCCCCTTCATTTACCATCTTTTCTAATAGCCCTTCCTAACAAACCTCTTGCACACTAATTTAAGTCTCAGAATCTCCTTCTTTAGAAACTCAATCTGAAACATCATAGTATTTGAACATAGTAAAGAAAAAAAAATGGCAAATAGTTTGGATGCCCTGTCAAAACACGTGCATGTGAGAGTGTAGAATGTAAACCTTACAGAAATTCAAAGGACAACCACATTCTAAGATATGCTAGTACACTCGCAAACATTACTGTATTTTATATCTTCGTCATTAAGGAAGATGTATAGTGTTTGGTCAGCTACACTGGATTTTGGAGGCAGAGAGTGATTTTCAAAGCAAAAAAGGATTCTGCATTAGATGTAAGTTTTAATACAGCTTGCCCTTCAGCCCAGGCCACAACACATCCATTGATGCTAGAGCGTCTGTGGTAGATAAGGACGGCATGTGGAGTCTCTAGTAAGTATAATAGAAAAATTACAATGAAGTTCCCAGGTGTTCCAGGGCAAAGCCATGTCTTCTGCATAACTCATCATTTGAAAATCTGCTACTGGGCCTTAGTAGAAACCAAATGCTACACCATGGGAAATAAAACAGCTATAAAAATGTAGCTACCTACAATGTGGTCGGTATTCTAAGACTCACCCAGCTAGATAGGTGCAGGAGCAATACATCATATGATAACAGCAAATCTGGTATTCAAGCTGAGCAGGTCTGAAAGGCAAAAGGAAGTTACATACCAGATACTCCACAGCCCAATATCACCTACCTATGCTGTATCAACACTTCACCCTCAGCTCACAATATGGACTTCTGGTAGTCTCCTAGGACCAGCTGACATATGAGGAAGAAAATCAGGCTTGGTTCATAGAATGAATAGCTCAAAACACTGATGTAAGCAAAAATGGACTGCAGGAGCTCTGATGAGAGGGAAACCCTTCGTGTAGGCAGAACACTGAAAGGTATATTTGATCAATTCCTTCTATAGAATAGAGATCAACAAACAATCGCCCATGGGCTGAATACAGCTAACTGCCTGATCTTGTAAATAAGGTTTTATTGGAAAAAAATAATAAATTTTTATTGGAACATAGCCATACCATTTTTTTCCATATTGTCTGTATCTATTTCCACACTTCAATGACAGAATTGAAACAGAACTGCAACAAAGACTATGTGGCCTGCAAAGCCAGATATTTAAATGTTTATTATCTAGCTTGACCCCTGATTTAGCAGAAGTGATCTAAGATATTTAGATACATGTGCTATTGGGTAGTAGAAAATGGCTCAAATGGTAAGAAGGGGTCTGAAAGAGCAAGAGCAGATGATTGGAGACAAGAAGATTTGGGTAAGAAGTATGTAGAATGGCTTATGAGAATAAGCACAGATTGTGCAGGTCGTGCTTTCTCACCTCACAGCTGTTAGGAAACATCTACCTTAGATGAAGCACTGAATAAGAGATGGACAAATCTATTCAGAGGTGGTCAGCCAAATTCCTTCTGTGAATACCCTAATGCCTGAAATGGACCCATCAACAAAATAGACATGGTGGTAGAGATGGAGGCTATTTTTTAGACCTATTAGTATGAACTCCTTCTCAGTGAGGCTGATCTAGCAAATGTTGCTGCTGGCGTGTCAGTAGTAAAAACATACTGATCTCTTTCTTATACGTAGGATCCCTTAACAAGACTAACTATTCACGTGGCAAAATTGTTTTACTTCGAGCCCCATGAATTCTGGAGGTACAGCCATTCTTCTCTACAGGGATTATTACTTATTTGGGGGCATGAGCTTTCCTGCTGTATCCACATTTCCTGGCCCATCACTATCATCCAAAGACTCAAGAATATTTGAATTGTTGACATAAATTCCACTGCCTCAGACTAAGGCAACCATTTTATGATTAAGAAGGTACACATGACTATGGAATTCACAGATCCTACCACATACAGCATCACTCAAATACTACTATCCTGATTGAACTTTTGAAAGGCCTTTTAAAGATTCAGCTGAGGAACAATCTCGAAGACAATAATCTGAATGGTTAGAACACTGTCCTCTAGGATGTGCATGTACTTTGACCTAACTACATCAGGCAAAAGTAGCATTAGCCTCATTCATTGTCACTCTCAGTGACTAACTTGGAGAAATTTCACCTTCCTTACTCATTATTATTGGTTGAATTGTATCCACCAAAAAGATATGTCAAAGTCTTAACCTCCAGTCCCTGTACATGTAACTTCATTTGGAAATAGAGTCTTTGCAGTTGTAATCCAGTTAAGAGAGGTCATTGGGATGGGGTCTAATCCAATATGACTAGTGTCCTTAGGAGAAGGTACTCACATAAAAGAAGAATACCATGTGACAAGGAGGCAGAGATTGGAGTTATAAAACTGCAAGCGAAAAAGAAAGAAAGAAAAAGAAAGAAAGAAAGAAAGAAAGAAAGAAAGAAAGAAAGAAAGAAAAAGAAAAAGAAAGGAAGTTGTTGATTGCCAGTGAGACCTGAAATTAAGAGAAAGGAATGTAACAGATTCTCCTCCAGATCCTTTAAGACAGCATGGCCCTGCCAACACCTTGGCTTCAAATTTTCGTCTCCAGAACTGTAAGAGAATAAATTTCTTTTGTCTAAAGTCATCCAATTTGTGGTACTTTGTCATGGCAGCCCTAGAACATTAATACACCCACAGTGGCAGTCTTTTTTGGATTAGAGGTTGTTAACCCAGGCCAGGGATACTTCCATCAGGAGATACATTAAGAGTTTACTGAACCAAAAATTACTACCACCTCCTGGTTGTTTTGGACTACTCATGTAAATAGAGCAGAAAAGAAAGGAGTTAATATACTTGTAAGAGATAACCAAACTTCATTATCATGAATAATTCAAGTATCTTCCACATAATGAGGACATGGAAGAGTATGATTGGAATTAAGAGCATTCTCTGGAGTGCTTCTTGATTATACATGTCGAGTGATAGCTGTAAATGGGAATGTAGCCACCATAGCCTGATAAAAGCACTATCAGCAGGAGTTCAGGTCTTCAAAGTTGAATGTATAGGCCACCCCACCAAGAAAAGCAAGTCAGACTCATAGAAACACTAGCCATAGGTGAGAGGAATCTAGAATAGGTAGTAATAGAACTGATGAACATAAACAATGGCCTTAGGACCAGGTGCAGAGGAGAAGAGTGTAGCCTTTATGGCAACTATACATATTTAAAATCTTTTTTAGATTTTGTGTCTGGCCACCACACTGAAGATTCCTTGGAAGAGTGGACCTGATATAGGGTATAGGGCATAAGAATATCTGTGAGAGAAGTGTCTGTATCATACACTATTGATATACTACCCTATCTTCTTGTCTCACCTCTGGGTTTTCTTGCCTCTGTAATAAATGATTTCTAGAATGTTGACCGTGCCCTATCTCAAGTGCATACATCTGTATGCATTTTTGCCTGACTGTTTAATGGCATCATGAGGAGTGTGCTCAGATGTATAAAGGTACAAACTCAAAGTAGAGGGAGAGTTCAGTTCCAAGGGAAGAGGAGTATGTATAAAAGTACCCCAACCTCCATTCCCTGTTGGGACTTTTCTGAGGTATGTTTTCCATGGGTTCCTCAAGAGACCCTGAGCAAATGTATTCCAGTTGCCCATAGTGTCAACTACACACTTAACTAGTTTTTAGTTCCTTGACTCACTTTTATACCTCTTCACTTGTATTCCCAATGATCACACTCAAATCCTTGTCCTGTGGTCTGTATTTAGAGAAAACTGAATCAATATACTTATCTTTAAAAGCTATCACAAGCTGCGTGTAATTACCCACATTTTATGGAAAGGTAAGTCAGACTCCAAAAAGCTAAAGAACCTGACCAAGATCACACAGTAGTTAGTGGGAGACAATTCTATAATGGCTACAAATCTTTAGTTCTTCACATAATGGCTTCATAAGTTTTGCCTCCTTCACATGCCACTTAGATTATGTTACCCAATTCAAATAAATATATACACAATAAATGTAAAACCCCCGAACCCTAGCTATAAATAGAGAATAACCATAAAAGTGTATATAATAAGGAAATTTATCTCTGACACACCTAATGGCTAACAACACCTACACTCTACTGAAATGAAGTAATTCTAAAAGACTTTGCTTCTTGCTTTGGGCATTAGTTGTACCCCTTCCCCCAGCTTCTGTTTTGCTTCAGCTGAGCTGCTCAAAACTGAGTACAACATCTGTTTACCCCCTCACCCCCACCATGGAGCATGCCATTAAAATCAGGGTTACCACAGTACAGAAAACTGCACTGCATTATAAAGGCAGAGTCTGTGAAACTCTCTCCATTGAACTATTTCCTCCTAAAACATTTCTTAGTTTTTAATACCTAACTTGATAGAATGCACTTATCTCTTGATATAACATTTTTCAGCCAATAGACCTAGGAAAAATGTAAATAGACATTCCCAGTTCTGAATGCAACATTTACAATGTGCAGTGAAAAGACAATGTGCAGTTAACAGCTATGAATTACATTCCAGATAGAACTGATGGAAAATCAGAAACATGGTGGGGTCTTTAGAGAAGTACTCTGGGGATCAACAAAAGGGATGTGGGTCTCAAACTTGCTGGTACTAAGAGAGGCATCACAGTGTCATTCGTACTCAGTGTGAGCCATTTTCTGCCATCCTGAGCTTCTCCTGAGTAGATTTCCACAGTATCTTTTATGCATAGCACTTGTTTTGACTAATGCCGTTCAATGACTCCCCCATCCCCACAAAATTAACATTTGGCTAAAGAAAAGAGAAAGTAAAGGAGAAAAATAATTATAATAGAAGAAGACATGTTACTGCATAAAAAGCAACTCTTAATATAATAAACACATTGGTGATCAGAAAGTGATGTTTTAAGCATCTTCTATCCTAACAAACATAATTTGAGCTTTATATAGGTAGTTTGTTTTACTTACATTTTAGGAAGTTTGTCACATTAATTTTGGGTTGATGTGTAACACATTATAATTGATCCACTTTAAAATAAAGGGAAATTGGCTCCCAGTTCCTGTTTGTATGTAGAATGTCCGATTTTTCTGGGATGGATTACTGATGACAGTAGTCAGGTAATTTATCTATCTATCAAGTCAACCTATCTATGTATCTATCTATGTATCTATCTATCTATCTATCTATCTAATCAGTCTGTCCTTCTCATCTTAACAAAAATAACCAGAGGTGGCTCATAACACAGAATATGTAGGGTTTCAAAAAATTGAAATAGTAATACAAAAACAAAAATCCTAGAAAGAACAAGAAAATAAGCATGCCAAACATGAGACCAAGGTAGTATCATCACCTACATCTTGATTTCCTGATATGGAAAATAACGAAGTATAATTTCTGGGACAGAAAAAGAAAATTCCCAATAAAATTTTTATTTTTTTTAAGATTTATTTAAAGAGAGAGAAAGAGAGAGACAGGCTATGTGGGCACACGGGGGTGGGGGGGAACAGGCAGAGAGACAGGGAAACTTTAGAAGACTCCGCATTGAGTACGGGCTCCACCTCACTATCTTGAGGTCACGACCTGAGCAGAGACTGAGTCAGACAGTTAACTGACTGAACCACCCGGGCGCCCCCCTCTATAAATTTTAAATGTTATGTCTCATATGGTTTTTTACATAGGGGCTGATTTATAAAAACATATGGACATGATATAGATATGGCTTTTAATGGTAAAAACCCACAAAAATAGCCAAGGATATGCTGCTAAAGCACAGTTTCATGATGACAATTTAGTAAATGGTTAATATGGTATAATTCATTTGAAAAATGATAAAACATAAATGTGATAATGTATCATCTATTCCATTATTCCTTTAGACCCCTTCCTTTCTCTCTCTCCCTTTTCCTTGCTCTTTCTAAATACTGTTTCTCAGACTAAAGTTTGGATAAAATACAAGTGGGAGAACAGGGATGAACCTACTTTGATGAAAAGAAAAATGCTGGTATTCCATGTGGGCGGCTAGGACAAAAAGCTATTTAGACATTATTGGCACTTAACTGAGACTAACTCATAATCCCAACCATGTTTTCCTACATGATCTTCAAAAGAAGATTTTCTCCTGTATGCTTCTTGAATGACCTTGCACAGTCTTGACATTTGGTTGACAACTAAGATATATCTTTTAATTGACTGATACAAAGGAGCCACTCCAACTGAGATGGGGAATGGCATATGGAGCCTTCTGAGCTAGTTATTACTTTGAGCCAACATTCAGCTGATACTACTGTATCAAGAAGAGACTGAAGTCTTCTTGATAAATAGGTTCCTCTGCTAGCTAAGTTGACCAAGGAGAGAACAAAATTCATAATGGAGGAACTGGTGCAAAGCCCGGCTTATCTACTAATTACCATTACATACCAGATACAGATACGTCATGCACACTTAGAGTTGAAATATTTTTAAGTCCTACCTTTGCCTTTGACTGTCGAGACAATCTATACATAACAGATCTCCCTCCTATTGCCATCAGTTTTTTGCTATGTCCTAAATAAATGTCTTTGAGTTATTCTTTTGAGAGAATTACACACACACACACACACACACACACACACACACACACACACACACACTAAGTGCCTGGCCTACTTAGTGGGTGTGATTGAATAAGTAGCTGTTGTTATTGTTCTTTTGTTACCCCCCTACAATCCATTCACTGAAGAAACAGCAAACATCTTCCTGAGGCTGAGACCTATGAAGGCTTATGCAAAATAGCCAGAAGGTCAATTTGCTGAAACTGTATTACAGCAATATCCCAAGCAAGTATATCACAGCTACATTATTTTTTTTCTTATGAAAGTGATGCTTATGTGTTTTGAACTGTTTTCCCAAATAAGATAAATAAATATAGCACCATCCATAAGAAAACAGGTCATCATAGTTTCGGAAATTGAATGTGCCTCATTCCTACTGCCTAAGTGGAGTCAGAATTGTGTCAGGCCATTGAATTAGCTTTGATCGGAGGTTGGCAGCCATTGAATCAGAGTGAAAGTGGGGAATCTATTCTGAGGCTGCACAGGAAGCCAAAGGTGGGAGGATAAGATAATCTAATGTTCCTATGAGGAAGCCAGCCTCCAAACACCAAGAAACCACATGCCAAAAACCACATACACACATGTATACATGCACACACACAGAGATATATACACCTATCTCTCTATCTCTCTCTATCTATATAGTGCCAGGTATTAGAACTGGGAGGGGACAAGATATAGGGGGAGAAATAAGGTAAGGTATGCCAGGAACATACGTAAGTGCTACAACTTATTTCACTGGGTTGTTTGAGGCATGTATACTAAGTTTAGTACAGCTAATTTGGCCAGAATAAAAGCAAAATAAAAAAGGATTTCTTCAATATATCTGATATCAAACCCCTACAGAAAAAAATCTTTCTCCTTTGACCTTCTGTAATGAGATTGTAATGAGATTCCTCCTTTGACCCTCTATAATGAGAATGAGACACTCTGCTAGAGATAATGTACCTCTATGCATTTACCTGAATAGTATAAGAAACATTGAGAGAAAGTGGACAAGGAAAACAAAGTCACTTCCTTCCCTCCAAAATGGATCTTGGGAAAGTCCCATTGTGCAGTCTCCACCATACCAGCTGGCCCTACTTTAGCAGTTGTCCCTTCTCTGTGCAAACATGGAGCTGGATACAAACATCCATCTAGATTCAGGCCAGAAGAATGATGAATCACTGCCTCACTTGCCTACTGCTTTCTTCTCTTTCTATTTTCTCTAACCTGAGCTCTTAAACCATCACCAAAAAGGAAAGAGGATACAGAGACTGAGGCCACTGGTGAATTCTGTATTTCATAAATCTTGTAATCCAGGCCAGGCTTCAGTTGTCCCCTCTGATTTTTCAAGAACCCTATGAATCAAACATCACTTGCTCAGGGTTGGATCCCTGAGGGCTACCCACAGCTAAGCCCTTTGCTTTCCAGGACAGCAAACACAAAGGAAGGCCACATGAGGTCAAGGCTCTTTGTGGCCAACTCATCGCCTTTACCGACGAAGCACAGCTTTCAAAGACAGAGTTCAGGAGGGAGGCCATCAAGGGTAACTGAATTTGTTCAAAGAAACACAGCCACATGTTTGCTTGTTTGATTTTTCCAGGGGTTTGCAAAATATTTGCATTTGTTGAGAAGAATACCTTACAGAGTTCTGTATTCTTCAATATGCTATAGAAAAAAAAAATGTTCCTGTGTTACTGTACCCTACCCTCTGAGGTAGATAGGTCAAACATAATTTTGATAGATGAGAAAATGGAATCACTGAGAGTTGAAATAATTGAATCACAGTGTTATACCTTTCAATAGGGAGGCTAGGTCTGGAATCCCAAACCCAGAGCTCTTTTCACTATACTTCACTGCCCATACTATCTACCAGAAATTTGGAAATTTTCTTTGTGTTTATATGACCAAGTTCTTTTCTTGGCTAAAACCCATTCTTTATCCACTTTCTTCCTTCCTTTCTTTCTTTCTTTTTTTAAGATTTTATTTATTTATTTGAGAGAGAGAGAGCAAACAAGAGAGAGCACAAGTGGGGGAGGGGAGAGACAGAGGGAGAGGGACAAGCAGACTCCCCACGCACCGAGCAGGGAACCTGATGTGGGCCTTGATCCCAGGACCCTGGGATCATGACCTGAGCCTAAGGCAGACACTTAACAGACTTGGCCACCCAGGCGCCCCTTCATCCACTTTCATTTTATGAAATGTTCTGACAATCAAGAAGGAAGTATATAGTGTCAGAATTCCCTCTCTTCTCTTGCTTTTCTGTGCATTCTTACAGTAAATACCTTCCCATCTTTTCATAAGACTCAAAATAGGATTAGGTTATCAAGGACAATATTCTCCAACCACAAGAAACACCCTTCTTAAGGGTACCAGGAGTGCAAACACCATTAAAAATGTGTATATAAACAGGATGCCTTCCTTTCCTTGACAAACATCCTCCACCCTCCTGCCCCACTCTGGGACCAATTAAATTGCTAATAAGCAAGGAATGACCACTGTGCCATGCAGACAGGTTTTAGGCAATTATTTCTGTAAAATATTTAGGAAAGAGACATTGGAGGTCAGTTCTAATATTCTAAGACTTCTGATGTCTGACCTGAAACAGTAAAATGCATGCTGCATAGGGTCCTGGGAGTCATTAGACCTGGATTCCTGACAGATAATGGTCTTAGGCACCATGCAGCATATCTGCCACTTACTTGCCTCTCCAAATCCAGTTTCCATACTGTTCTCCCCTCCACACCTGGGAAGCTGCCTTACATGGGTTCCTCAACGGGTTCTTCAGACCTCTGCTTCTGTTCAGGTTTGTCCAATGAAGCATCAGCAGAAAACCAGAGGATAGGAGGATAGTGAGATTAGGGCACTTCACTCCACCAAAGCTTTTAGTTCCTGTCAAGCAGCCTTTGACTCGTGGCCGCTCTTTCTCTAAGCTCTGATAACTGCTCTTTCTTCTCCGCCCTTCAGGTCTGGGGTAGTAACAACAAGGTTGCATATTACAACTCTCAGATAACTAAACTTCCTATGTATGCCTCTGTAAATAGCCCTTATACTAAATTTATTTAGTATATTTGTATATTAAATTCCCAATTTAATATATGGTGTGGGTGTTGTGTTTCCTGTTGGCATTTTGACTAATATAGACCAGTTACTTTATCTCTCTGAACTTCTTTTTCCTCATTTACAAAATGAGTATAACAATATCCTCATTTACCTTGTATGATTCTTGTAAGAATCAAACTTTGTAGTTGATAAAAAATTAACAAGGGCTATTTATGTGATGGAAGTTTGGCTAAGCTCTAGAAATCCAGCAGTGAATAATATAAAGCATGTCAGTTATATATTGCTATGTAACAAACCAGCCCCAAAATTCCACAGCTTGAAATAACCATTTTACTTACTCATGAATCTGTGGGCCAATAATTTGAGCTTGCAACACCTGGACAATTTTCAACTGACTCTATCTGTAATTGTGATGGCAGTCAGCTGGTAGCTGGACTGAGGCTGCACAGTCCAAAATGGTCTAACCCACATGCTGGATATTGGTGCTAACCTCTCTCTCCATGAGGTTACTCAACTCCAAGAAGGCCAACCTAGCTTCTTTATATGGTGGCCTTAGTTTCAAGAGAGTGAGAGCAGAAACTATAAGGTCCTGAGGCCTACACTCAGGACTTTTAAAATGTTACATCTACTGCATTCTATCAGTCAAAGGAAGTCAGAAGTCTAGCTGAGATGCAAACTGTTGAAGAAATATATTCCATCTTTTCTTGGAAGGAACAGCAAAATTATATTTCAAATGGGGTACACATCCAGGGTTAGAGGAATTTGAAGCCATTTTTTGTAATTTACTGCAAAAAAATCTTGACTTCATAGAACATACAGTCTGGTACGCAAAAATCCTGTATAATATAAGGTACACAATTCATTCATTCAACACAGATGTATTGAGTACAAAGCAGTGAGTGCTTGGCATACACCAAACCATAGTAGTTAATCACAATACAAAATATATAGAAATATGTATTACCAACCCGCTGTTTTATCTACATTGTAGTCAGACATCATCAATCAGAATGTAAACTCCTAAAAACCAAGATCCGAGAGCCCACACTTAAACTCTGGCAAGATACATATAGGATAATGGCAGTAATTATGTCTCCCTCCGTTCCTGCTATTAACACTATTGCCACCACTTAAATTGAAAAACAAAACAAACACCAACACCAAAGAAATACAAACAATTATAAACATACTATGAGCAACTTTATGCCAGCAAATTAGATAACCTGGAAGAAATGGGTGCATTCCTAGAGATGTATCAACAACCAAAATTGAACCAGGAAGAAATAGAAAACCTGAACAGACCTAGAACCACTAAGGAAATTGAAGCAGTCATCAAAAATCTCTCAACAAACAAAAGCCCAGGGCCAGATGGCTTCCCAGGGGAATTCTATCAGACATTTAAAGAAGAATTAATACCTATTCTCCTGAAACTGTTCCAAAAAATAGAAATGGAAGGAAAACTTCCAAACTCGTTTTATGAGGCCACCATTACCTTCATCCCAAAACCAGACAAAGACCCCATCAAAAAGGAGAATTACAGACCAATATCCTTGATGAACATGGATGCAAAAATTCTCACCAAAATACTAGCCAATAGTATCCAACAGTACATTAAAAGGATTATTCACCACGACCAAGTGGGGTTTATCCCTGGGCTGCAAGGTTGGTTCAACATCCGCAAATCAATTAACGTGATACAATACATTAACAAAAGAAAGAACAAGAATCATATGATCCTCTCAATAGATGCAGAAAAAGCATTTGACAAAGTACAGCATCCTTTCGTGATCAAAACTCTTCAGAGTATAGGGATAGAGGGTACATACATACCTCAACATCACAAAAGCCATCTATGAAAACCTACTGCGGATATCATTCTCAATGGGGAAAAGCTGAGAGCTTTTCCCCTAGGGTCAGGAACGCAGCAGGGATGTCCACTATCAGCACTGCTATTCAACATAGTATTAGAAGTCCTAGCCACAGCAAGCAGACAACAAAAAAATCAAAGGCATCCAAATCAGCAAAGAGGAAGTCAAACTCTCACTCTTTGCAGATGATATGATACTGTATGTGGAAAACCCAAAATACTGCACCCCAAAACTGCCAGAACTCATACAGGAATTCAGTAAAGTGGCAGGATATAAAATCAATGCACAGAAATCAGTGGCATTCCTATACACCAACAACAAGACAGAAGAGAGACAAATCAAGGAGTCGATCCCATTTACAATTGCACCCAAAACCATAAGATACCTAGGAATAAATCTAACCAAAGAGGCAAAGGATCTGTACTCAGAAAACTATAAAATACTCATGAAAGAAATTGAAGAAGACACAAAGAAATGGAAAAACGTTCCATGCTCATGGATTGGAAGAACAAACATTGTGAAGATGTCAATGCTCCCTAGAGCAATCTACACATTGAATGCAATCCCCATCAAAATACCATCCACTTTTTTCAACGAAATGGAACAAAGAATCCTAAAATTTGTGTGGAACCAGAAGAGACCCCGAATACACAGAGGAATGTTGGAAAAGAAAAGCAAAGCTGGCGGCATCACAATTCCGGACTTCCAGCTCTATTACAAAGCTGTCATTATCAAGACAGTACGGTACTGGCACAAAAACAGACACATCGATCAATGGAACAGAATCGAGAGCCCAGAAATGGACCCTCAACTCTATGGTCAACTAATCTTCAACAAAGCAGGAAAGAATGTCCAATGGAAAAAAGACAGTCTCTTCAACAAATGGTGTTGGGAAAATTGGACAGCCACAAGCAGAAGAATGAAACTGGACCATTTCCTTACACCACACACAAAAATAGACTCAAAATGGTTGAAAGACCTAAACGTGAGACAGGAGTCCATCAACATCCTAAAGGAGAACATAGGTAGCAACCTCTTTGACCTCAGCCGCAGCAACTTCTTCCTAGAAACATCGCCAAAGGCAAGGGAAGCAAGGGCAAAAATGAACTATTGGGATTTCATCAAGTTAAAAAGCTTTTGCACAGCAAAAGAAACAGTCCACAAAACCAAAAGACAACCAACAGAATGGGAGAAAATATTTGCCAATAACATATCAGATAAAGGGCTAGTATCCAAAATCTATAAAGAACTTATCAAACTCAACACACAAAGAAAAAGTAATCCAATCAAGAAATAGGCAGAAGACATGAACAGACATTTTTCCAAAGAAGACATCTAAATGGCCAACAGACACATGAAAAAGTGCTCAACATCGCTCGGCATCAGGGAAATCCAAATCAAAACCTCAATGCGATACCACCTCCCACCAGTCAGAATGGCTAAAATTAACAAGTCAGGGAACGACAGATGTTGGCAGGGATGCGGGTAAGGGGGAACCCTCCTACACTGTTGGTGGGAATGCAAGCTGGCACAACCACTCTGGAAAACAGTATGGAGGTTCCTCAAACAGTTGAAAACAGAGCTACCATATGATCCAGCAATTGCACTACTGGGTATTTACCCCAAAGATACAAATGTAGGGATCCGAAGGGGTACGTGCACCCCAATGTTTATAGCAGCAATGTCCACAATAGCCAAACTATGGAAAGAGCCATGATGTCCATTGACAGATGAATGGATAAAGAAGAGGTGGTATATATACACAAAGGAATATTATGCAGCCATCAAAAGGAATGAGATCTTGCCATTTGCAACGACGTGGATGGAACTGGAGGGTGTTATGCTGAGTGCAATAAGTCAATCAGAGAAAGACATGTATCATATGACCTCACTGATATGAGGCATTCTTAATCTCAGGAAACAAACGGAGTGTTGCTGGAGTGGTGGGGGGTGGGAGGGATGGGGTGGCTGGATGATAGACAGTGGGTAGGGTATGTGCTATGGTGAGCACTCAAGACTGTTGAATCACAGATCTGTACTTCTGAAACAAATAATGCAACATATGTTAAGAAAAAAAAAAAGAAGAAGATAGCAGGAGGGGAAGAATAAAGGAGAGTAAGTCAGAGGGGGAGACGAACCATGAGAGACGATGGACTCTGAAAAACAAACTGAGGGTTCTAGAGGGGAGGAGGGCGGGGGGATGGGTTAGCCTGGTGATGGGTATAAAGAGGGCACATTCTGCGTGGAGCACTGGGTGTTATGCACAAACAATGAATCATGGAACACTACATCAAAAACTAATGATGTAATGTATGGTGAATAACATAACAATAAAAAATTTAAAAAAAAAAAAGAAAAGCAAAACAAACAAACAAAAAAAACCAATGTCTTAACCTCACACTTCTGGGTATCTGGCAAATCCATGTTGGGACCATGCTTTTGTGCCCTCATTCTCCTATTCCAATTCCACAGGTCTACATGGGCATCTGGCACCCTCAGCAAGAGGGCACCATTTTCCCCTATGTTCATTCTCTTTATGAGGATTTCATACAGTGCCAAGCTTGTCCAAGAAGTTCTTCTGCCATTACTCTCTTAGATATCTTAGTAATTAGAAACTTTTTAGAATGACTCAATCATTATTTTGCATGCAATAGAGCAAGCAAAACAAGAAGTGATGGGATCTCCTTCCAAGTACTGGAATGGGTGCTAATTGGATGCTATTAATGACCTCTACCGTCATGTCCTCTATTTTTCCCAAACTCCCAAATCACAACAATATCTGCCAATTTTGCCCTCTGGCTACTTATCCTCTTTCAAAATACATTGGCTCAGAAGACTTGTGGAGAATGGATACAAGGCACAGATAATCCTTGCCTCCACTAAATGGTCCTCTTTGTCTCACACATCTCATGCTTAAACCTTTAAGGTTTAAGCCTTCCTACCTTTACCCAAATGCATGTTGCACTTTCAATCCTTTCTATCCTGCCATTTCCTCTGTCTAGAAATGCTTTGGTGTACCCAGCCAACTCTTTCTTGCCCTTACAATCCCAACACAGATATCTTCTCTGAATCCATGCCCTATTCATCTATTCAAGCCGACTCATTTAACACTTGGAATACCATAGTATTTGGTGGAAACATCAGTCACTGTCACAACACGTCAATTTTATTTTCATAAATGTTTCTTTTCCTCACTGGGAAGTCATCTCTTAAGGAAAGAGATTTTGTTTCATGGGTTTTTTTTTTTCTGCCTCAGTGCCTGGCCAAACATGAGTGTACTTTATATGTTGAATGGGATTAGAATTCATTTTAAGTTTGCTTTTAGCTTGATACCTAATTTACCAAGGTCTCCACTCCAATATGTCCATAATGACTCTTGGGCTAGAGATATTCAGTTCTCCACTTGCACTCGATCAGCTCATTCCATTAAACACAAAACCAATCTGGAATAGCTGCTCTAAGAAATTAAACTCTACCTCTTCTCATTAAAAAAAAAAGACTCCTAGAAACTCTCCAGTCTTCAGGGAGGCTATTCACATATATCTGCACTTCTTAATGGAGAAAAAATAAATAATTGGTTTTCATAATTAGTCCCATAAACCTGATTCTGTCACTGCTAAATATATAGTTGTACTGCCTCAGTGCTTCAATAAAAGGAAAGAGACCTTCCTTAATTCACCTTCTTCATAAGGGTGAAGGTTACATTTTTTTTAAAGGCAATTATTGAGAGTATTCCAGATAAAATACTTAATATTTAGGGTTCTGACTGCCTCCCCTGAAGTCATTCTGATTTGAAGGCAAATGCAGAGTCTATGAAAAAGTGCTTTGTTGGACATTTGAATTCCTTATTTTATTTCTCTTTGTCAAATCCCCCCTTTGCAAAATACAGTTAATTGTAAACAAAAAGGGAAATAGGTGTTAAATGGAGGAATAAAGACCCAGATTTTTATTGCTCATCCAGGAATTCATTCAATCAACAGGTTTCTCAGAAAAATTTACTGCAGAAAAATATTAAAGAGAAAATTTACTTTAAAAAATAGAATAAGATTAATTTTGTCTTGAATTACCATATGGGTCCATTGAACTCTTTTGTTTGTAAAATAACTTGAAATTATGAAGATTGAAAATGGTACAGTGAACCCAAATTGTAAATAGGGATGGATATTTCTCCTGCAATAACAAAGCTTAAGGTGGTTTTGTCCATTGTCCTTGTTTTGGGGGGTTTTTTTGGTAATTATTTTTCTCCTAAAGGGATGGATAGACAAATAACTGTTTTTAAGTTACTATGAAAAGTTCTAACACTAGATAGAAATTTAAGTTAATTTGCTCTTTTGATTTTTAGGATTGTATTTAAAATTTTTATTTTGTTGTATAATTATGTATGATATTTACATGATTCCAAATTCAAATCAATAAAGAGTTCTATACCCTTACCCTTCACTCTGTTCTTTCTTCCCCTATAAATAAACACTTTAAAATAGATTATGGCTTATCCTGTTTTAAATATAAACCTACATATTAAGTATAATATGCGTTATACTTTATTTAAAAATATACATATAATACCCCTCTTTCTTAAATAACCAGACCCATAGATGGTATACCAGTTATCTTTTACTGTATAACAAACCATCCCAAATACAGAGGCTTGAAATAGCCATCATGTATCTGTTCATGTCTGTTGTCAGCTTGACCTCTCTTTCCATGTGATGTCTCATCCTCAAAGAGGTTAACCTAGGCTTTTATACACAGCAGTCTTGGGTAGCAAGTAAGATTAGAAGCTAGAATGTCTTTTGAGACTTAGGCTGAAAAGCCTTACAATATCCACTGCAGTTTTTTTGGTTTAAGCAACTCCCAAGACAAGTCTAGATTCATAAGGTAGAGAAATAAATTTTACTTCTTGACAGGAGTGGCAAAGGCACATTGTATGGAACATGCCTATAAAGATAGGAAGAAATTGTTTTGACCATCTGATCTGTTCTCAAGACCTGACTTCTTATGTCTGAGGGTACAATAAGGCATTTCATTAGCAGCTCAAGTAATAAACATCCTGGGCTCTAGTCAGTCATATTAGCAACAGTCTGGCTTTTTGAAGAGGAAACACAGAAGGCATGTGGAAAAAGGGGCAGAGGTTCCCTGTGAACGTAGACTTGCCTACTGCCTAGCCACAAACTCAACTGTGTTCTTCTACACCTTGCTCCAATTTTATGCAAATGACCCCTTATTCCCATGAGACTCATCTTAGTTATTCTGAGTTAATCAGTGAATGGTCTTCTTATGGTAACTCTTTCCTATCTAGTGGTGGTTTGAGACATAAGTTGGCCCAATCAAACTAAAGGAAAATGCATACTACATAAAATTCTTGGCAGGAGGTCTCTCTCTCTCTCTCTCTCTCTCTCTTGCCCCTGCTGGACAGGAAAAAGAATCTCTTTGGTCATGATTTCATCTGCAAAGTATTTTAACATCATAAAAGAATCAGCCTTAGATGAAGCCAATACGGAGGACAGAAGATTGGAAAGACAATAAGAACCAGGCTCTTTGATGACATTCTAAAGCCTCTATTCCATTCAACACCTGGAGCCTGCCCTGTTGGACTTGCATTTATGCAAGATTTAAATGTTCTTGTTACTTAAAACAGGTCAAGGTTCTTTTTTTATCATTTTACTTTGGATTTTGTAATCACTTGTATGAGGATTTGAATTTAGAAAATGGTTTTCACATTTATAACATATAACATTGATGTCACTACCCCCAGTGGGAAAGGTACTAAAGTTCTTGATACTATTTTAGAGATAAAGAAACTGAGACTTGGGGAATATTAATAAAACAAAATGAGATAACAAATGGAAGCATGTTGAACCAGATCCAGAGCTCAGAGGAGAGGTGTGCTAAATGTTAGCCTCAGGAAGACACCACCATTTCTCAAAGGCTTCACTCCAACATTCCTGGCCCCAAACCTTACTACCAATATTTGCAGATTCATGGCTCAAATTGAAATTCTACATCTTTCTGACCAGGTCATAGTGCTTTCTTTTTTTTTTTTTAAGATTTTATTTTTATTTCTTTATTTGACAAAGACCATGAGAGAGAGAACATAAGCAGGGGGAGTGGCAGGCAGAGGGAGAGGGAGAAGTAGGCTTTCCACTAAGCAGGGAGCCAGATGTGGGGCTCGATTAGGGGCTCAATGCAGGACTTAATCCCAGGATTCTAGGATCATGACCTGAGCTGAAGGCAGACGCTTAACAACTGAGCCACTCAGGTGCCCCACCCATAGTGCTTCCTACTTAGTATTCATCCCAGAATTTCTTTGGTGAGATCAAGCTTTGGAAGGACACTGTTTTGAGACAAGTAAAATAAGTATTTTTTTGAGCACTGGAATATTCCCTTAGAAGGACAGACCTAGAAAAGGATGCACCCATGGACAGCATAAGGGTAATATGTGTGCAGGTGTGAAGAAGACAACTGGAGTGACCTAAAAGGAAGCAGAAAGGGTGACAGGTTTAGGGCAATGAAAAAATCCTGAAAAGAACACAGATTTTTGGCATCAAGGAATCAGGTTTGGAGTCCAAAATATCTTCTGGAAATTCTCTCTCCAAAATGTCTTTGTGTATAACATAGGGTAACAGTACCTACCTAGAAGGTTAAAATATTACTAAATGGGATAGTATATACCTAGGGTACCTTAGTAAGGCTACATTTCATGTCTTATGATCCATAAATGTTACCATAAAGACATATCCTGGTAAGACTGGGTCCAAGGTTTTTTAATTCTTGCTAGAAGTGTGTGTGTGTGTGTGTGTGTGTGTGTGTGTGTGTGTTTCTGTGTGTGTTTAGGGATGGACTTCCATTTTATAGCTAGAAATATTTCTCCTGCTTTTTTACAGTTTTCATTTCAACTTTGGGGTAATACTTCCTTTCTCTTTTATAAAAGATATTTTGTTTATGCATTAATAAAGCAAAGGAAAAAGGAAAGGAGAAGAAAGAAGTCTGAGATAATGGACAGCTACACTCTATAGTGTATTTCTTTTTTCAGGAAAGAAGGAGATAATGGACAGCTAAACTATACTGCATAGTGTATTTCTTTTTTCAGGAAAGAAAGAAAATGTATCTTTCCTAAAAATGGTTAAAACTGTACTCTCCACAAATACATGTAAATTCTTGAGGGATATGCATGAGCTAGCTATTGTTGAAGTGCTGAGAGCCACATCTTTACCTCATGATGTATAGAGAATCTGGTAAGGAAGATGGAAGTCCTACCAGTATCGTCTATTGAAGTCATCAATGAGTGATTTTCCTGGACTGAATAACTCAGACTTTGGGAAATGTCCTGCACTGGGAATATGATGTTCTAATGCCCTGGCCAAAGACATTTGGGGATGGGGGCAGAGGAGTTGTTTGATGAAGACAGTGGACACTTCGTCAACCATCATGGACAAGGGAAATATTTAGGGAGAGTATGAAGACTCAAAACCAGAATCCTCTATACCAGATGGGTTCAAGAGCATTTCCATTTATGCACGCTTTTGTCCATTCAATGAACATTTACTGAATAGCGATTATGTACCAATAACTATTCAGGTGTTTGGACTACAGCAGTGAACAAGACCCCTCTTAAGGAGCTTTCACTCTAGTTGGAGACATGGACAGTAAACAAGAAAAAACAACAGCAAAAAAAATAAAGCAAAATAAATGCAGGTAATGATCATTACTGTGTAAACAATATTTTCTATGATCAAGGAAGGTCCCTCTTAGTGTGACATTGGAGCTGACGTCTGAATAATAGGAAGAGGCAGAACAATGGCCCCAACAAAGATGTCCACACCATAATGTTCAAAATCTGTGACTATGTGATCTTACATGGCAAAAGAGAATTTGCAGATGTGATTAGGGTTAAGGACCTTGATGTGGCGAGATTATCCTGGATGATCCATGTGGACCAGTGCTGTCACTGAGTTTAAACACGGAAGAGGGAGGCAGAAGAGTGGGTCAGATGGACATGAAGTGAGAAGGACTGGACCCACTGTTGCTGGTTTTGAAGATGATGGAAAGAGGCCATAAGCTAAGGGGTGTAACAGCTTCTAGGAGCTGAGAACGGCCTCAGCTGACAGTCAGAAGGAAAACAGGGACCTTGGCCTTACAGTCACTAGGAACTGGATTCTACCCACAACATTAATGAGCAGGAAGTGGATCTCCCCCTAGAGCCTCCAAAAAAGATTGCAGCCTTGCTGACAACTTGATTCTAGTTCAGTAAGATTTGTACTCTACTTCGGACATACAGAACTAAATAAACATATGTTGTTTTATGCCATGAAGTTGGGGTACTTTGTTATAGCAACAACAGAAAACGAATCTACATGCAAAGACAAGGGGGGCACATATTCCAGACTGTGGAGACAGTAACACACATGCTCTATGGTGGCTGAGGTGACCATCAGAATAGTGACAATCAGGACAGATTTTTGCAATATTTATGAATTCTCAGACATACTTGAAGAAGGAAACTGGGTAAAGAAATTTTATGCTTCACAATCAATTAAGATACAGGTTTAGACTATTATGAACTAGAAAAAAAAAGAATTACCACATAGACTTGCAAAATTTAGATATATGGGTTTTATTAGTAACCTTTTTTTAAAAGATTTTATTTGTGAGAGAGAGCATGAGCAGGGGGAGGGGCAGAGGGAGAAGCAGGCTCCTCGTTGAGCATGGAGCCTGATGCAGGACTCGATTCCCAGGATCCTGAGTTCAGGACCTGAGCTGAAGGCAGATACTTAACCGCCTGAGCCCACCCAGGTGTCCCTATTAGCCTTTTACACTTGGAATTCACAGTGAGCCTCTCAGATAAGAGTTTATCATGTGGCAAGCACTGGAGTTCCAGAATGGAGATCTTAGCCATAAGGAACCAGCCTGAAAAGTCCATTTGTAAAAGCATTTGGTAAAAGAAAATAGACAAAGGCATCACTCCATCAGTCAGTATAGCACATAGCAACATGCTCCCTGGTAGGGTAGGGCATCTGACAATAAATGAAGAATGCAGCATGCTCCCTGGTAGGGTGGGGCATCTGACAATAAATGAAGAATGCAGTGAGGAGGGGTGACCTTGCGTGAGCAGAAGAGGGCTGTTTATGGTCCTGAAAGAGCTTTTCTTATTGCAAGAGAGGGAAGAGCCTTTTTCAGGGAAGATGCCATTAGCTTTTCAGAGGGGACACTGACCCAGGCAATTTAACCACCTTTCAGAAGCAATCTCTCTGCTTTTCTATTTTACTGTGTTTCATTTCAACTTTTCTCTTTTTCTCTAAATTGTGTAGCCAATTGCAAACATGTCTCAAGGAAAGGGGAGAATGGATGCCAGCCAGTTCTCAAGTGTCCACCCATGAGCTACCCCTCTGCTGCTTTCACAAACTACAAGCTGCACATCGACCAGCTGGGAACCGGCCAGAGAGAAAAGCTATCTGCAAGCAGGAAGCTTCCCAGCTGTCATTATTAACTGGAGGCCAAGGCAGATGGGACTCGTGCAAGGGGATGGGGAGGGAAATAAGGAGACAAGTGGACCCAAGAAGGAGCAGGTGTGAACACGGCTTCTTGAGGAGAGATGAGCAGAAAGAAAGGTAGGCAGCAGTGCTTCAGCCACATCTGGCATGGAATCAGGGTAAAGGCTGAGAGGGCAAACTGGTGTGGCACAGCAGAGGGGTTAAGACTCCTGCCATTGGGAAGCCTGGGAGTGGGCGCCTGCACCACCACTTTTTAGCGGCATGACCTCAGGGATCAATGTAAGCGACTGCATCTTGGCTTTAATCTTCCACACCTTATTGGAATAGTGTGATGATGACATGATACTGCATATAACCTGTCAGGCACCTAATTGCACTTGGTAAATATTAGTAGATGCTATTGCTATTCCTGATGGGTATTTTTAAAGTGTGGCTAAGTTCTAAATGACTTTTCAAAACTTTGCTACCAGGAAGTGAGTAGAACCATACACCTCTCCTCAGAGGAGATACATTAGAGAATTAACAAATGTTACAGCTGAAAGGTACTTTGAGGATCATTGTACACAATCCCCTTAATTGACAGGTGAGGAAACTGAGGCGCAAAATGTTTTTGTTCAAGGTTACAAAGGCAGTGAGGCACTTGAAGGCTATCCTGTGTCTCATTCCATGACTGTCTCATCAAACACTGTTTGTCAGTTTGTTCACATGATTTCAAAGCATCGTCTTATAAGACTGAGACCGTGGACATTTCACACACGTTCCCTCATGCCACCAACTCGCGCTGCATTTTATCCCCACCTGAATTACATTTGTGTGGAGAGTAGATTCTGCCTATCTCCCACTTCTCTGTATTTTCCATGTTTCCAGGTCAAAACCACTGTGGATTTCCTCCCAATCCCAGTGAAATCATCCAATTCCAACAGTTTGAATATTTTTAGGGAAAAAAAAAGAAATGTTACTATTTAGAGGTTAGAAAATATTGTAACCAACCCACAGATGGTTTTGTTTTTCCCCCACACAGTGTGGTAAACCTTTCAATTCAACAACTCCTCCAATTTTTCACACGCTAAGTCATTCCTTGTCTCATATTTAGTTCTATTCACAGTATGCGTCTGGCTGGCCACTGTTGATTTTATTTAGTGACTCCTGGTATATAGATGCCTTTTCTAATAGAAAAATTCTGTACTTGCAATATAGTTTTCTATTTAGCATTTCTATTACACTAAGAAGAAGCTCTTGTATAATTTCTAAGAGGTTAGACTTCTGGATTTAAGCAGAGGGTTTCCTTCCCCTAGTTTAATGTATCATCCTGGCCAGAGTTATAAACACTAATCTGGGTGTTTCTGTGGAAGTAGATGTGGTTTGTAGATGTGGTTAACATCTGCAATCAGTTGACTTGAAGTAAAGAAGATTATCTCGATTGCATGGTAAGGCCTCAACCAATCAGTAGAAAGGCCTTCTTAAGAGGAAAACTGAGGTTTTCCAGAAGAAGGAGAAGGAGGGGGAGGGGGAGGAAGAGGAGGGGAGGGGGAGGGAAGGGGGAGGAGGGGGAGGAAGAAGAGGGGAGGGGGAGGAGGGGGAGGGAAGGGGGGAGGAGGGGGAGGAAGAAGAGAAATTCTGCCTGGCCTCCTGCCCGAGTCTCCAGCCTGCATGAAGACCTAAGTCTTGCTAGGCCCCCCAACTCTGGAAAACCCTCACTGATAGAGGGGTAAAGAAAAACATGAGCCAGGGGCTCATAGGAGATATTACCAAATGTTTTAGGTAAGGTAACACTAGCTGCTAAAACTGGTATATCAGGAATCCGCAGCTTAGCTCATTAGATTATTTCTCACTCACATAATGAAAACCAGTAGGTAGGGGTGGAGGAGAGAGCCCCCACAGAGTATAGCAGGGCTTGGAGACTGCATGGCCTCCAAAGTCACCTGGACATCAACATCCGGCCAGGAGATAGGGGAAGAAAGAAAATGGAAGATTGTGTGAAAAGTTTGATAAGCTAGGATCACTTCTATACACATTCCACAGGCCAAGACTTTGTCATATGGCCATACCTATATGAAAGGAAACAGGAGCTAGTGGTTTCCCAGAACCTGAAAACGTGCTGGACAAACAGCCACTCTCTGTCTCACAAAATCTTTGTCAGAGCAGCTTCTTGGAAAACACCATGTATTCTTGGTAGGACCACTCTGTTTGTTAGAAGTTTTGTGACTCACTTGTTAAGTATTGTGATGTTGATACAGGAACAAAAATAGAAAATGGGAAAAAAATTAAACACACACACACACACACACACACAACCAGAATGAGATGGCACAGAAAGCAAAGTGTGAGGCAGGAGACAATTTAAAACAGCAATTAGAGTCTAATTAAACCCGAAGTTTGGTATCATTATCAGAAGTGAGGACATAGCTAATTATGCTGAAAGCAAGTTTCAGTTTAGGCTATAGTCATTCAATAAGGGAATCTTTTCTTCCCAGCAGAAAACACTAACTTTGAAAGGCACTTAAAAGATTCTCAATAATGGATGGTATGTATATGTGTGCATTTTAATCTCTTTATCCATATTGTCCATGTGGTGTTTAGTCTTTGTACTTAAATCAACAGTAATTGTTTGTTGTAGCATGAGAAATTTTGCCACATTGATTTTCCATAGCAGTGAAATGTCACATTAGCTCGAGGTGAAAAGCTAATAGGATGTGAATAATAATAATAATCAGAATGATAACAGAAAGAATCATACACCTGAATGTACATTAAAATCCTCTATTGCATGTCAGGGCTCTGGTGACATTTCAAACCCGAGAGAAGAGAGAAAATGGTTTATTAACCCCTGGAATCCCACTGTAACCTTGGCCACATATTTTGGCACAGATGACAATTTGCAGAATGAATGAATGAGGACCAACCTACTCTGTGTTCCCCCTCAGTTTTACTCAGTTTCCAGGTACAGTTCATTAATGTTCAATCTTCCACATTCCTGTCTAGGCCACACACGTACACTTATAAAAGTAAATAAGTCTCAAAATAGACATTTGGAATTTGTCATATGCACCGGGTCATTAAATAACTGCACTCAAGTTAGATATAGCTTGGAATCCCAGAGAGGCCAGTTATCACCCAGACACCTCAGAACATTCACTGAGTCTCAAACATTTGCCCAAGGACATTGGCTTATGCTACTAATGTTAAAAAATGAAAATGAAAGGAAGATTCACTGATCCTCTGAGTCTGCAGTAAGTAACACAGTAAGTAACAGTATCTTACTTCACCTTTTAGGGACTCTAACCCCCTGCTGGTAATTGCAGATTCATAAGTATAAGCAAATGAATCTATTATTCTATTATGCCAGAAAGTTGCTTCAGAACCCAGACCTCCCCACCCCCCACCAGATTCTGTTTAATTCCACAGTGATACCCTGCCATGGAATTCTAAACTTTTATTTTATAGCACTTTGTACTGATGATTATTTAACAGATTTTTTAAAGTAGTTGCTTAATATCTGCCTTCCCATTTAGACTGTATAGCAGGAAGCTTCCTTTTGCCATTCAGTTCTGTGTCCCCAGGACCCAGAAGAGGGCTAAAGACAGAGTGGCACTCAAACAGTGGATGTTCCATGACTGACCTGAGAATGCTTCATTCCTCTCTATGCCAGGGTTTACAACACTTTTACTTTCCAGATTGAATTTCCCCTTACAATTACATTCCAGAATGTGCAACTGCCTATCTCCAAAATACCTTTCCCAGCATCCATCCAATTGATCTCATAACTCTTGACTGTACTTTAATTTGTTCAGACCACACTGGTCTTCTTCTTTTTTTAGGCAGATTAAAGGATTTATTAATCCGTAAGGGATACTGAAATTATTTTATTTATTTTTATGTAATGTTCCATGATTCATTGTTTGCGTATAACACCCAGTGCTCCATGCAGCATGTGCCCTCTTTAATACCCATCACCAGGCTAACCCATCCTCCTACCCCACTCCCCTCTAGAACCCTCAGTTTGTTTCTCAGAGTCCATAGTCTCTCATGGTTTATCTCCCCCTCCGATTCCCCCCCCTTCATTTTTCCTTTCCTACTATCTTCTTCTTTTTTTTAAATATATAATGTACTATTTGCTTCAGAGGTACAGGTACGTGATTCATCAGTCTTACATAATTCACAGCGCTCACCATAGCACATACCCTCCCCGAGGTCTATCACCCAGCCACCCCATCCCTCCACCGCCCCCCACTACTCCAGCAACCCTCAGTTTGCTTCCTGAGATTAAGAATTCCTCATATCACCACACTGGTCTTCTTAAATTCTTCACCCACATGGTTCTTTATTACCTACAAGCTCTCACTCATGTTATCAAGCTTGCCAGGGACTTATAATGGTGACATTCTCAACTTTTCCATCTACTTCTGTTGATTACAACTGTTCCTAAAGATTTCTGGGCATCGCAAGGAGAGAATAATGAGATGCTCCTAAAATATTTTTTAGGAGCAAGGAAGTATAACTTCTCAGAAGGAATCTATAAAACCAACCCAAGATGCATCACAGTAGTGATACACAATTACCTTAAATGGAAAGAAAAATCCCCAGACTAAATCAAGACTTGATGCTAATCAAACCAAAGGTGTTGACTATATATAAAATGTCACACATTTGAAAATAAATTCTTAGCCATGTTTTATAAATATGGATTCAAATTCTGATCAAAAGGAAGCGTTCTTAATTAATATCTTAGTTCTCAGGGACAGTATATCACAGAGAACAATTATAACATTCAATCATCCAGTCTTATAACTAATTTTTATTATGAATCTATATTCATCAAGCTAGCTTCTGATTATTATTTTCCAACAAGGTGACCATGTCTTATTTATCCAAAAGATTAACTAATCAATTTCATTTTGGTATACATTCATTAGTTATTTATAACTAATGTGAGCTTATTCAGCATGAATGAGTCTTTGTGAAACAACTCAACTCAGCTATACTAATAAGTTCAAGTTTCTGGATGTGCAAAGCTGAGGAACCTTGGTGTATTATTGCATTACCCAGGGTTCCAGAGAAACAGAACCAATAGAATATATAGAGAGATAATGTCATATCTAATTCCTTAGATCTATGTACCTATATCTATCTATAAACATATCTTGAAAGAGATTTATTATAAGATATTGGCTCACATGATTATGGCATCTGATAAATCCTACAATCTGCCATCTACAAGCTGGAAACCCAGGGAGGCTGGTATAGTTCAAAGGCCTGAGAGCTGGCGAGCCAATGGTAAAGACTCCAGTCAGAATCTGAAGGCCTGGGAACAGGGTCCCTGAGGGCAGGAGAAGACTGATGTTTCAGCTGAAGGAGACAGTCAGAGAGCAGCTTTGACCTTCCTCTGCCTTTTTGTTCTATCGAGGCCTTCAGTGGATTCGATGATGCTCACCCACACTGGTGAGGACAATCTGCTCTACTCAGCCCAACAATTCAAATGCTAATCTCTTCTAGAAACACCCTCACAAACATACCCAGAAATAATGTTTAATCAGCTCTCTGGGCATCCTGTGGGACAGTCAGGTTGCCACATAAATTAATCATCACACTTAGAGAGGCTTCTTCTATTTCCTAAGACTTCTACTTCTAAGGTATTATCTGCCTATCAGATTGCGTGAAGGCCAGTCAAGCAACTTTCCCTGGAAATATTCCAACACCTCAGTCACTACATTATCCTTCTATCAGAAGTATTTAAGATTCATCTCTTCCCCTGAAGTTCTTTGTGACTGACCTAGTCCATCCTACACGTACCTTATTTCGTGACTCATCACCATTTGGGGCTAGAACATCATTTGTATATACCAGCAAAAGAGTATGATTTGTTGTCATATAATGATCATTTTTAGGATTATGTAATAGCAACATGGCATACATATTCATTAAGTATAAACTCTAATTATTTTCTATTACCATGCACTATAATCACCATGATTTATAATCTCTCTGGAAATTACCAAAATGGAATGTGTTCCCCCTTCAAGGATTTCACAGGTCAGAGATGATTCTGAAATCCTGAAATCATCTCTTTTATATGATGAGCCCTTTGTGAGTTAAGGGAGACCCAGACCACAGGCAAAGCTCTGTGGGGACCAGTGGACTCCAGTGACACATTTGGTAATGGCACTAAGCAGAAAAGCAAAGCAAACAGGCAAGTTAATTACCAATGTCATAAGGCAATTATATATGCTAATTACCAAATAATGTATGCAAATGCTCAAATATATGTGAGTGTGATGATTATCTATCACATACTGAAAACCACTTCCTTTCTACAGGATTCTCTTCTCCCCAGGGTATTTCCAGCAGATACATGAGGCTGACACCTACCACTGACCAAACAGGGGAGCACCTCAGATTGGCCTTAAAATCCTAGACAAGGTCAGAAATCACCGGCCACTTGAGTGCTATGTACTTCAGTGCAACAATCAGTCAGGTATCATGTGTTACAAATTCCCTGGTCAAAGGCTGGATACTCTTAATTGAATAGTTTTGATCAAGCAGTAAAAGTAATACTTGGGGTAAAAAGGAGTTGAATTCTGATTTATCTTTAAGGATCTTTTTCCTCTCACTTGTCTCTTCCTTGAACTAGCTGTGAACCCTCAGCCAGCAGTATCCTGTCCAATTTCCTGGAGCCTCTGTATCTTTATCTGTAAAATAGGAATGATTCCATCTACTTGATATGTCTTAAAACAAATTATTGAGAGGAATCATACAGAATAGTGGACGTAATGAGTGTTCTAAAGCACATAACACATAATGATGTAAAGACACATAACAACAAAGTCCTACACAAATTTAGATTACCAATTTATACTCTATATATAAACATAGAACTTGGAACCCAGAAAATTGATGAAAAAAGACCCAGTGCAATTGAGATTTTGAATTAATTCTTGTTTTCATTTTTTTCCTTCTTTAGCTCTAAGGAGAGATGAAAATATTGTATGATGAAATGAAAATAAAAACAGGGATGAGAAAAAGTGAACACTATAATCTAAAGAAAATGGATTTAGACTATGAGTTAGAACTGCCTCTGTTTCCAATTCCCCTGTGTGACTCTTTGGCCTCATTTTTCTCCACTTTCAAATACATATTTCTTACTTCTCTGATGAAGTTACTATGTGAGAAACTTAGGTTATCTACTTAATCTCTAGTGTATTGACAGGGGATGAAAGACCAAGGGAAATTTCATTTTTAAAGGAGAAATGAAGAGATGATACAGAGAATAGAAGACAAATTAGTTCTCAGATGCACCATCCATTTACAAAAGTCCTTAGAATTTATATATGGCATCTTATATAATTTTCATAAACACCTGTGAAGTGGGTAGAATTCTCTTTCCTTAAGGAGAAAGAAATTGAAGCTTAGAAAGTTTACACAAAACCAAGGACACACAGAGCTAATAAATGGTGGCCTCGCATGGAATAATTCTTACTTCACAGTGCTCTCAAATGGATGGCAATCAGAATCTTTAAGTTACATCATTTTTAAAGTTAAAATAAACCCAGGGTTAAAACACACATAATTCATTGAGCACAGAAGGATTAAAGCACCAAAAGTCCTAGTCATCTTTTCCAAAATCAAAAGTTGATAACACTTGAGTGTGTGTGTGTATAAGAACAGATAAGCAAGAGCAAAAACAAATTTTCATCTTCGTGGCAACTGGATTATCACCTAAATATGATGGTTTACAAATGCCTCTGCCCAGAAACAGGAAAGTGGACCCAAAAAATTACTGGTTTAAGTTAGTAAAGCATTGCCTAGAGCCGGGCCTCTTCTTGACTTTGAATCTTATGTGTACTACTTAACAGCTGTGACAAGCAAGTTATTTAATCCCTCTGTGCCTCAGTTTCTCTTCCCTGAAGTTAAGAAAAAAAATCTACCTACTCATTGTAGGTATTAAAATAATATGACACACATAAAGTTCTTAAAATATTCCCAACACACATTAAGTATTCAAAAAAACAAACATTTAGTGCAAAGGCAAAGTTTAAGGACCCTTCAAAGGTACCCAACACAGATAAGTAGGCAAACTAGCTTCAGGAGGGATCATAGCTATAGGTGATCAGGCAATAAAGGAGTTGTTTCTTATTGGATTAAGATGAAGAGATATCAGTTTGTTGTTTTTGTTTGGTTTTGTTTTGTTTTTAAACTGCTATAGAGTTTTTCTTTTGTTACCCACCATACATGCTTTGAAATATCCTTCTACCTATAACCCACTCTATTAAGAGTGGACTTGACTTTAGACAAGTGTAGAGACAACTTTACTTTGTCTCCTCTTCCTCTAGTTCTTTGAGTCCTCCACATTAGTTCACATTTATCAGAGAGTTAGAAACAAAGTAGCTAAAACAGAAAGGAAAGTGTCTTAGAGAAACCTATATAAGACCTCTCTTAACTCAGATATCAGGTTTAGTTGATAATTATAGATTATAATTTATTTCTGTTATTAGTAGTTGATAGTGATACCAGTTTTTTACAACTTACAGTGGTAATCATATACATTGTTTCCACCCTTTTCAAAAACATGGGAGGGGACACAGGAGAGATTTTAGTCATTTTTTTTTCCCATCTAAAGGAAATGAACCTTTGGTGGCAGAATTTTAGGCTTAGTAACAAGGAATGAGAGAGTCAACTCTAGGATGTAAGGTACATGGAAGTTTTCATTTATTTATCTATCAATAAGAGGTATTAACTCCTTTTTTGTTTCTGCTGTCTACAAACTACATGGGTGGGGAAGAAAAGCAACTCTTCAGATAATTATCAATCCCAAACTCTTCCCTTCTTGCTTGAAGTGGTCTCATTTTAGGTGGTTAGCCCTGGGTAACTTCAGCTAGGCCTGGGTCTCATTAGTATCTTTGACACTCCAATTGTCCACTACCAGAAATTTCCAAAGACTTGCCAGCAGAAGTGTGTGTGCTTGTGTTATGGAGATGGCAAATGGAGGGAATGGCCCTGAATACTTTCCTCTCTCCCTGTAGAAGACAATGTCTGCTCTTGAGATTCACTACTCAGGCTAGTGGGCAAGCTTGTTGTCTGCTTCTCTGTCTTCCTCACCCCCAATTCCTCGTGTAGCATTAGCTGGCTTCTGACTCTCTCTAAGCTGCTGGCAAAAAATGCTGGAATCTTCTGGAACACATATTTCGATTATTTAGGGGTTCATGGAAGCTCCTCTTGGAGTAGATCCCTAACTTTAGTGACCCTGCAGAGGCGCTACTCCATTTTCTGACTAAATTCTCTTGCTCTGGTATGGCTGTTCATATAGGGGACTCACAAGGTGCCTTCAGCTCTGCTGCCTTTCACAGTGTCCTTTCCACTCATGGAAAATTCCTGTGTCTTCCAAGTAGTGGGAATGCAGACTACCCCAGGTCCCCTTTGCCTTATTTGTACCTTCCCTCCCTCTCTCTGTCCCTCCCCACCCAGCCCTAATGCATTTAACACCACTTACTGGCAATGCCAGGAAAGTCTACCAATTTAGTGGCCCAGAAACTTTTGGGCAGGGGGATGAATCTCCTCCAGAGCTGAGGCACAGGTCAGATCTAATACCTCTACCCGTTTACTTACTATATACCACCCATACAGAGGGATGAATGCTCCAAAATGTTTTCCTTTCTCTAAGAAAATAACTTCTTCCTTTGACTTTTTGCTAATTGTTTTCACCCTTTTGTTTGCAGTAATTGCCAAATTCATTTGGCTTAACTGCAACTTGCAGACAGAGAGACACCATGAATCAGTCTCTCTCTGATAGGAAATTTCCCCTTTTTTAATCCCCTACTGTATAGTTAATGGGTGGGACCAGCTAATCCTTCACAAAGCAGGAAAAGTTCTCCACCATCCCTCTGCCTCTAATATATATCCTAATAATGTATCTATCTATCCAAGTGTTTCTTTTTACCCATCCATCCAACTATCTTTTCTTCATTTCATTTTAAATATTTCACTTTTCCATTTGTTGTACTGCATGCAGTATAGGGCTCCCAGCCTCAGTCTGAAAGCTCAATACATTGTCTTCTCATAAAATTGTATCCAGGACAAATCATTTCTGAAGTTTTGAAATTTCTGCTTTCAACTCAAAGCTAGTGGTTTAAAGACAATGGTAACTGCCAGATTTCAAATCTTCCCAACACCCTCCCCATGAAACTCATAACAATGAAAATAATATGCATTTACCATTACCACAGATAAAAAGTAGTATCACCTTCAAATTAACTGTGAGTAGATTTAAAAATTCCAACAGGGTTCCTGCCCATTACTATAAGCTTGTAAATATGGAGAACAGGATAGAAGAGGCTTAAGGAATTTAATGAAGAGAAGGACACAGAAAAAGCACAGACAAAAATCACCTGAGCAAGTGAAAGTCCAATATTAAATGCCAAAATAGTGAACACAGGTCAGAACTTGATGGTTCTTGGCACTGGCTACAGCCAAGGAACTTGGCAGTGGTATTGCTTTGGGGGGAGATTCAGATATATGGAGGATGGACAGAACTGCTTAGCAATGAAGCAGTGAAAGAAAATAAGGAACAAAGGGGGGAGGGGGAACTAAGGATTGTACGAACAAAAGAAAAATAAGGCTCATCATCCCCTCCTTCCTACTACCACGCCAGCCCCATTCATAGAAGGAGTTGCATTGAAGAGGATAAAAGAAAATAGAATTCTTGAACTAGGAACAATGTTTTAAAAAATTTAAAAAAAAAATAAACAAAAAATGAATAGAAATAGCAAAAAATCTGACTATATTCATACAAAGCTACAGAAATAAAAATAGAAAAGATGAATCAAAGCATTTCAGCTGGCAAAATTTCTCTCTTCCTTCCAAAAAGACAACCTTGAAGCTGAGAAAACTGTAACACTACACTCAAAAATGAATTAAAAATCCTCAAATAAACATTTGGAAATGTGAGGACAAAACCCGGAGTTGGAAATACATGAACACCACGTGTTGGCAAGGATGTGGGGCAGCACGAACTTTCATTCATTGCTGGTGGGAATGAAAAATGGCACAGCTACTTTGGAAGACAGTTTGGAGGTTTCTTCTAAAACTAAACATACAAAGTTAGACTTACTATACAATTCAACCATCACACTCAGGTATTTACCCAAAGGAGCTAAAAACTTATGTTGACACAAAAACCTTAACAAGAATATTTATAGCAGTTTTATTCAAAATTGCCAAAATTTGTAAGTATTCAAAATGCCCTTCAATAGGTATCCCTAAAATGGAATATTTTTCAGCAATAAAAACAAATGAACTATCATGTCACAAAAATACATGGAGGAGGGCCTTAAACACATACTGCTCAATGAACAAAGCCAATCTGAAAAGGCTACATAATGTATGATCCCATCTATGTGAAATTCCAGGAGATGCAAAACTATGGAGACGGTAAAAATATCAGTGGTTACCTATTTTTCAGGGAGTGGGGTGGGAGAATAATGGGTGGATAGTTAGGTATATTTAGGGCAATGAAACTATTCTGCATGATGATATAATGGTAGATACATGACGTTATTCATTTATCAAAACTCACAGAACTGTATAACACAAAGAGAAAACCCAAATGTAATCTATGTACTGTAGTTAATAATAATGTATCAATATCGGTTCATCAATTGTAACAAGTGTTCCACAATAACACAGCATGTTAAAAATAGGGGAAACCCATGGGAAGGGGAGGGCATCTATAGGAACCCTCTACACTTTCTGCCTAATTTTTGTATAGACCTAAAATTACTCTAAAAATTGATGTTTATTAAAAACATAGGCAATTATCTGAACAGATGTCTCACCAAAGAAGATATACAGATAGAAAATAAGCATATTAAAAGATGCTCAACCTCATTTGTCACTAGAGAGTTACAAATTAAAACAATATTTACATCCCATGATACACCTATTAAAAAGGCTAAAATCCAGGTAACTGGCAATACCAATTCTGGAAAAGTTGTGGAGCAATAGGAACTCTCATTCATTGCTGGTGGGACTGTAAAATGGCACAGCTAGTTAGGAAGACAGTCTGGTAATTTATTGCCAAGCTAAATATAGTCTTACCATATCACCCAGCAATCTCACTCCTAGGTATTTACCCAATTTATTTTAAAGCTTATGTCTATGTAAAAACCTGCATGTGAATATTTGTGATAACTATTCATAATGCCCTAATTGGAAGCAACCAAGATATCCTTCAATAAGTGAATGAAATAACAAACTGGTATATCCATATAATGTAATAGTATTCATTGATAAAAAGAAATGAGCTATCAAGCTCCAAAAGACATTGAAGCTTAAATGTACATGCCTAAGGAAGTCAGTCTGAAAAGGCTACCTATTATATAATTCCAATTATATGATATTCTAAAATAGGCTAAACTATGAAAACAGTAAAAAGATCACTTGTTGCTGGTGGGCTGCAACCTTGAGAGTTTCCCAGGTGAAATCTGAACCTAACATCAGTACACTGAAGGCAAGAAGGGATAAAAGAAAGAGGCAGGCCATGCCAGATTGGTAGGTGGCAGGGTTAGTAAGCAAGGGAACTTACATTTGAGGCTTTTTCTTGAGCAGCTGCAAAATGAGCAGATCTCCGCAGCTGCCTGCTAGAATCTTAAAAGTTTATATAGAGACCTTAACTGTGTTCAGGCACATATTCAGTCCAGATGGTCTCAACACCCTAGTCTCTCAAGGCTGCATCCTTAAACAGCTCCAGCTATGGAATGGTAGGTAGAACACACATTCCAAGGATAGGGGTGAGGGTGAGCTCATGGTTCAACTGGGGGTTATATCCTCTTGATGACCTCCTCCAACAGTTGCCAGAAGTCCAGGAGAAGGAAGATTTAATAGATCAAACACAGGGTGTATTTATATAAAGGAGAAACTATTCTGTGTGATACTGTAATGGTAGATACATGACATTATGCATTTGTCAAAACCCATAGAACTTTACAGCACAAAGATTGAACCTTAATACACACAAATTAATTTTTTTTAAAAAAAATAGGACACCTCAGCATCACTGGATGAAATGTAGCAGGGTGCAAAATAATTTAACCATATTAAAAATATACGAAACAACTTTAGTGTTGGGAGTGGATGGAAGGTGCTGACCTAAGTAACTCTGGAAGTGAGGGGAGCCTGCCACTGCACATAAGCACTATGTTCTGGCTGGCAAAGTTGTTTCCCATGGGGTATAGATTAGCAATCTTCATAGTGCTGTGCATGTATACTAGACTTGAACAATTAAGTAAATGGATGGTAGATGGTGAAATCCAGATTTCTTGGACGTAAGAGTTTACTCATATGCAAGGGGAGCCTGCTGATAATTGATGAGAGCAAGAAACATCAGTAAGAACTCATGTGTAGCTTAATATAATGAAGATAGAAGGTTACATAAAAATATTTATAGATATGTGTATATACAGATATATATTCCTTTTGTCATTTGAGATGGCCTACAGTCAATGACACTCCAGTAGCAACAAGGACACCTAGCACCCTGATTTTGGCTTCTAACATTGTTCTCCAAGAAAAGGGACCAGAGCTACTTCGTCCAAGGTCTGGGGTAAAAATACATGAGTCTGGAGCATGTGGTAGTGTCTGTAAGTAAGGGCTTTAGAAAATCCACCCCCCCCAAAACAATTTAACGGTGGTATGCCAAAGGCACACAGGAGCCAAATGAAAGAGCTCCCAATGGCCAAAGCTAAAAAAATTTGAGCAACAACATAAAGAAGCAATGTACTATAAGCAATAGTATAAAGAAGCAATGGACTATACCCAGAGTATTAAATAAAGATCCATGAGCTCATACTGATATAAATAAATAATAGAATGATTAAATAAATGGAAGAGATGAATGTGTGTGTTAGAATTCCAAATAATTTGTGGACTTAATCTATCCTCCAGGACTGGAATCAAATGCCAAACTTAAGTATGGGAAGCACAGTGTCTTCCTTCTAGAGACTACAGTATGAATAGGGGGGGAAAGAACACCTTCATGGTAGACAAATCTGACAAACACTATCTCAGTGCTCAAGGTCAAAATCAACAGAGAAAACATGTTTGTTATATGCACCCTTAAAATGATTTCATGAAAATGGCATTTTATATCCATGGTCTTCCTCCCCAAAAAACTCACAACCCCAGTCTTGCCTTGAAAGAAAAAAAAAAAAGAGTGTCATTCTACAAAACACCTGAACTACAAAACTATCATCAAAAACAATAAAAACATGAGAAACTCTCGTAGTCCAGAGATGCCTAGGAGACATGACAACTAAATGTAATGTAGTATCTTGTTTGGGATCCTGGAACGGAAAATAGATATTAGGCAAAAACTAAGGAAATCTGAATGAACTACAAATGTGAGTTAATCATAATGTGTCTGTCAGTATTTATCATTAATTATAACACATATGCCATACTAATGTAAGATACTAGCCATGGGGAAAACTGGATTGCAGGATATGAGATCTCTGTACAATGTTTTCCATTTCTCTATACACTGAAACTTGTAAAAAAAATAGTTGATTTAAATAATGAAAAATACTTAATTTGGAAAATTTAAGCAAACCAGACAACCAACCAAGAATGAACATTAGATAAACATGTAAAACTGGTCAGAGAGAAAGTGACTGAAATAAATGACAAGAAAAGGAAGTCCAAAATACATATAATTGATGACATAAGGACAAATGTCAGAACAATAAAACAAAACTAATGCTTAAAATTATAACCCAAGAAAAGTTTCTGAAAATAAAACAAGACCTGTATCTACTCATTAAAAAGGGTTTACTATATGGGTAAAAATGACTCAGAATGATCAATTCTGAAAAGTAAACTATTAAATTGTTAGATTTTTAGAAGTAGAAAAAAAAAGTCCTCATGACTCAGAGGGAGGAAAGGAGGAGAAGGAGAAACAAGGTTAAGAAAAAACAAAACATTCAATTCAATTTGGGATCCTAGATAAGATCAGAATTAGACTGATACCAGATTTAAAATAAAATATATAAAGACAACTTGCAATTTAAAAAAAAAGGGGAAATCAAAGATATTATATCATGCTCATCTTTTCTTCAACTATCACAGCTACAGGAAATAATTTTGAAGATGAAATCAAAACTAAAGAAAGAATCTGCTTCAAATCTGTGGTCACCAATCAGGAGTGTGGCTTCAATTTTATAGAAAAATCTGGTTATGCTATACATATTTCTATTCTAAAACCAGCACTGAACTTATTGGAATTCTCTACAAACTGACCTGGACAATTAATTTAAAATTCAGCCTTGTCAATGGAGGCAGAAAGTTGTTCTTTGTCCTGAGAGGAAAATTACCAACACACCATATCAAGGCTAATTGGCACTGATTTAAGTCTGCTTGGGAGAGAAAGTACTGTAGGTTGGTTAAAACGATGGGCCTTGGAGTAAAAACAACAACAACAAAAATTCTTCCATGTTAGTGTTTTTTCTGCTGCTTATTAATTATGTGACCTAAAAAAGTTACTTGATGTTTCCGTACATCAGTCCTCAACTATATAAAAGAGATAATTAAGTCTGCCTTAGAATTTAGTTAAAAAATTAAATGTGGCCATTGGGAGCTCCTTTGGGGTTGGTTTGTGTGTTCTTTCAATAAGCCCCAAACTTTTTTTTTTTGACACTTCCTTCTCAGACTTACCTTGTATTCTCTACTATTAACTACTACTTCTCCAAAGGTTCTTAATTCCTTGTATTGGAAAATTGTGTTTAGAAACCAAGAATTAGGAGCTAGATGTACTCTTTGGTACTGGGGTTACATTGAATCTAGGCCCTCTCAATGGAAACAGTTAGGAAATATATATATATTTACTAAATCACATATACACATGCATTAATATCAGAGAAGAAATGATGTGAACTACAACAAATCATGACAATACTGAATTATAATTCATAAGTTAAAAATAACTATTTTTCCTGAGCCTATCCTGACTTAACAAATAATTAAATAAATGGGAAGAGAAGCAGCACAGTTGAATTCCAATTAATACATGTAAAGGAAAGAGGGAGGTAGAAAATAAACATCACACCACAGTAATAATTGCTGCAGACAAGATCCATGAAGGATGGTAAAATTAGTAGATACAAATTTGAAGAGAAACGGGATAAGCATAGCCTCAAAGTATCTCCTTTGCGGTATTTCTTCCTATAAAGAGAAGAGATACTAACTTTACAATGGAGAAACCTACCAGAACCACCTTTATGAAGTGACTAAGCTCAGTATCACCAGCAATAACCCATAACAACATCATGAAACCCATGACAGCAAGCACCAAGAAGGATAGAGAAGCATTCCAGCAGTATTTTTGCCAAAAATGCCTATCTGCAGCCTGCCCAGTCAGGAGAAAATGAAAGAGAAAAACCCAGATTGAGGGACATTTGATAAAACTGACCAATATTCCTCAAAAAGTGTTAAGGTTGTAAAAACCAAGGAAAGACTAACAAATATTACAAACTATAAAAGTTTAAGAAAAAAATAAAAAATTCAATTCAATTTGGGATCCTAGATAAGACTCTGGAATAGAAAAAGGATACCAGTGGAAAAACTGGTGAAATACATATAAATTTTTTTTAAAGATTTTATTTATTTATTCATGAGAGACAGAGAGAGAGAGAGAGAGCGAGAGGCAGGCAGAGGGAGAAGCAGGCTCCCAAAGAGCAGGGAGCCCGATGAGGGACTCCATCCCAGGACCCTGGGACCATGACCTGAGCCGAAGGCAGACGTTTAACCATCTGAGCCACCCAGGCACCCGAAATACATATAAATTTTATAAGTTAGTTAAAAGTGTTGTACAGAGTTGATTTCTTGATCTTGATGATTGTACTAAAATCACATAACACTAAGGGAAGTGAGATAAGGAACAGATGGAAACTCTATATTTTTGTGACTTTTCTGTAAGGCTAACATTCATTTAAAATTAAAAATAAAGGGGGCACCTGGGTGGCTCAGTCGTTAAGCATCTGCCTTTGGCTCAAGTCATGATCCCAGGGTCCTGGTATTGAGCCCCGCATCAGGCTCCAGCCCCACATCAGGCTCCCTGCTCAGCGGGAAGCCTGCTTTTCCCTCTCCCATTATCCCTGTTTGTGTTCCTGCTCTTGCTATCTCTCTCTCTCTGTCAAATAAATAAATAAAATCTTTTTTAAAAATGAAATTAAATTAAAAATTAAGAAAATAAAAAAGCAAGTATCTTAGTCAAAAAGGTATACTATGACAGTATATATAAATGTCTATACAAAAATTAAATATGAGTGTATATGGCAGTACCTGGCATAACTACACACACAGAAATTTTGTGAACATCATCATCATCATCATCATCATCAGTATGATTCATATAATAAGATGATGTGAGATACTACATATAATTTTTTTGTTGTTTACCCAGGTTGACAACAAAAGCTCATAGGTAAGGATAAAGGTGATAAGTTTACAACATTCTAAGTTCAGACCCGCTAGTTCTGGGGCCAACCATTTCCGCTCATGTCTTGCAGAGAAGCAACATTTCAGCAGACCCAGTTTAGTTATTCCCTCGCCTTACCCCAAGATGGTTTTAAAAAGAATGGGAGGGGAGAGAAGTTAATTGGTTTTGAATAACGCAATATTCATGGAGAAATTCCACCTCGTTTCTTTACATTCCAGTTGGGGCAGAAAGAAATCATGTGACTAGTTCTGATTCTCAAAGCCAAGGGAATCATTTGTCAAATTTGCCTGGAAAGAGGAGTGTTATGGGTTTAATCATGTCCTCAAAAAAGATATTTTGAAGTCCTAACCCTGAGTACCTCAGAATGTGATCTTATCTGGAGGTAAAAATAAAGATGCAATTAGGTTTAAGTTTGATAAGATTATACTAAAGTAGGCTACCAAAATCCAGTAAGTCCTTGTAAGAAGATGTTGTGGGGACAGGGAGAATGCCATGTGACCGTGGAGGCAGAGATTGGAGTGATGCAAGACAAAGCATGCCGGGGAGAAATGGCTACCATCAGAGGTTAGGTCAAGGCAGAGAAGGATTCTATTCAGAGTCTCAGGGGGAGTGTGGCCCTGGCAACACCTTGATTTTGGACTTCTAGCCTTAATTAAGAACTGTGAGAGAATAAATTTCTGTTGCTTTAAGCCAAGCAATTTGTGCCACTTTGCTGGGGTAGCCCTAGGAAACTAATGCAAGGGGAGAGTGGCAGATAGCTCGATGGCTACTGGTCAGACTCAGCTGCCCAATGCTTCCGGGGCAGTGCAAAGACTTGAGGAGGAATGGCATGGGGGGATGGGCAGTGTAGAGGATGGATCCTAGAAGGGTTTGCAGATATCACAGGTGAGACCACAGTGAGTAGGTGAGATTAGGTCCCAGTCTTTTAGAAGTAGTCTGAGGAAATACGCACAGCCAAGGAAGATGGTGTGACACCCTCAGTGTGATTCGGGGCTGAGCCTCAGTATCCGGTGGGGCTGCTTGGACTTGTGCCCCCATCAGCATGAAGCCTATCAAAGCCACCAGCAGTCTAGGGCACCTGGGTGGCTCAGTGGGTTAAGAGTCTAACTCTTTATTTTGGCTCAGGTCATAATCTTAGGGTTGTGAAATCGCGCCCGGAGGCAGGCTCCATGCTCAGTGTGGAGTCTGCTTGCCCCTCTCCTGCTCCTCACCCCACCCCCCCCGACACACTCTCTGTCTCTCTCTCCAAAATAAATAAATAAATAAAATCTTTTTTAAAACCCACCAGCAGTCCACATCAACCTCAGAATTAACAAGGCAGGAAAGTAGTCCAAAGCTGTCCAGGAAAAAAAAAACAAAAAACAAAAAACCCAACTTACATATTCTTCCCACCCTTTCCTCTCACCCAATTCCCTAAGAGGTTCCCATCATGAAGGGAGGGATGTGTAAAGGAGAACAGACCCCCACACCTCAACCCCACCAGCTTACTCAAGTTGTTTAGGTGCAAGAGCATGTTGGGGAGCTGGGGCAGAGTAGGAAAGGAATAGGAGAGCTTTCTTTTGGATATGGATTTGACGTTGTATAATTAAAAGGTCTGAACCTTAAGAACTAAGTAAAATTATTTGAATAACCTAAAAAAGACTAAAATGTTATGAAATTAGAGATCATGAAAGTCATCTGCTCCTCTGTGGGAAAGAGAGGGATCGATTGAGCATTACTGGGAATTCTCGATAGAAACAGTAAGACTGTTTTATGTGTACACCCCAATGAGCCAAAGACTCTTAACTAAACTGTAATTATAATATGTTAATAATAATAAAACAATAACATAAAGTATTAATAATCACATCTTTTCATCTCATCAGCAAAAGTTTCCTTTCTGTAAAAGAAGCTTTCCTTTCCTGATTATCTGAGGGCAAAGCTGCTTTTGATCATAACTTAGAACAAAGAGTTATCGATAAGCAAAGTAGGACTCAGTGAATTTGGCAAGGCTTATGGGTTTCTAAATGATGAACATTTTAGTAAGTGAATGGTGGAGGTGGGAGGACTCCAGAGAGTCTTGTGCCTTGAAATATAATGAGTTTCTTTGGGGAGTAATTCATTAGGAAATGAGAAAGCAAATGCTCTGTCAAGAGGAAGCTTTTGAAACTATTATTCTGTTTTAATCAGCCGGCTTGATTTTCCATTAAGAAACAAGAAAAAATGTTTTCCCTGGCCAGGAAACTCTTTCCACAGGAGAATTTGTTGCTTTTTAATAAGGCAAAGTATTTAGGGGTCCAGAGATTGGTCCACCTCAAGAGGTTTGTAGAATTTCAGAGTCAGGAAAATATGAAACATTTTTTAATTATTATAGAAGAGAAAGTTGCTAACCTTAAGCAAGCAGCATTGCCTTACATTTTAGAGCTAGGTGTATGCCCTGGGCAAACATCTATGCCTCTTTGCGCTTCAATTTTCTCCTCCACAAATGAAAATCACACTTCTCACATAGAGGTATATTTGAGTTTAAAATGATCCATGTGAAGTACTTAGCAAAAAAGTGCTAATGAATAGCAGAGCCAGGATTTGAACCCCAGTTGGTCTGGCTACAAAACTCTAGGTGTGTTTTGTTGGTTTTTTTAAATAAAATTTTTTTTTTTGAGAGAGGGGGAGATAGTTGGGGGCAGAGGGAAAGAGAAAGTCCCAAGCAGACTCTACGCTGAGCACGGAGCCTGACATGGGGCTCAATTCCACCACCCAGAGATCACAACCTGAACCAAAACCCAGAGTTAGACATTTAACCGACTGCATCACCTAGGTATCCCACAAAATTCAAGTTCTTAGTCATTATCTTCTTTTGCCCCTATTTCATAGAGAACTGTCATGAAGATCACATATGAATACAAGAATAAACCTATGAAGGGCAATATAAATATAAATTTTAGAGTCTGCCATGGTAGATCCAGGACTTTACAGTCAGAACTACAGGCTTTTGGTAGTGATTTAAAGAAGAAAAGAAAGAGCTCCATTAGAGAACAAAGGATATTTCTTTTGTCCCCTGCCCCATCCCTAGTTCCATATGCATAATGCTGTCTTATTATTATGTACTGGCTGAAAGGATGTCACATGACCCAACACCCATCAAAGGAAAGAGCACCTATGACAACACCTATTGCAAGACTAAGCCCTGTAAAAGTGGTGACATCATTATCCTTAAAGGTTTAGCACAAATAAAAAATCCCTACACTTTGGGATGCCTGGGTGGCTCAGTCAGTTAAGGTCTGCCTTTGGTTCAGGTCATGATCCCAGGGTCCTGGGATCAAGTCCTGCATTGGGCTCCCTGCTCAGCGGGGAGTCTGCTTCTCCCACTGCCTGCCGCTCCCCCTGCTTGTGCACTCTCTCTCTGACAAATAAATAAATAAAATCTTTTTTAAAAAATCCCTATACTTTAAGGAAACTTCTTTATAGATGTTGATTATTTTTAACTTAGCATAGTATGTGAATAATAGAAAAAATATTTTAGAAGATGTTATGACTTGATGTACAAAAGTAATATATACTTTTAGAAAAACATTATTCAGTTTTTTATCTAATCAGATATATTAATTGAAAATAAATTGGAATTACATCTGATAAAGACTGTCTCCTTTTCTAGACTCTAGTCAGTTTCCTTTAAGTCCTCTAAGCCTAGACTGTGATGTCCGTTATAGCAAGAGTCTTGCTAAGTCTTAGTTTAGCGAGGATTTCCGCACCCCCCAGCCCATCTCCAGACCAATATCTGATCAAATTGCTGATCATTCATCATCCCCCAGCTGATATTTGATCACTCTGGACTGCCTTAAGCAAGAATCCTGTCAGATCTGTTCAGCAAGGATCCCCTCTCAACCCTGATGTTTTCCCTTAGTGATTCTCCACCCACTGGACCCTATGGCACCACTCTTGCCTAATTCCTTGCTCTACTTCTATTAACCAGATGGGCCATCCTCCTTCCCATGTCAGGGCTTTATGTGTGTAGTTCCCCTCACTTCATCAGTTCCTATTTAGCCTCCTTCAGATTCTACCACAGAGGTCACTTCTTTAGAGAATCATCTTTCTAACACATCAGATTAAATCAGGTCACCTTGCTATAAATTCTCAATGTACACCAGACATTAAAAGTACACATCACAGTAATAATATATTTCCATTCCTTTTTGGGGGAGGGGGGCAGTTCGTCCCACTAAAACATGAAGCTCCATGATGTAAATGACATACGTGTATACCATATTTTGCAAATTTCTTTATTCGACTGAAAGTACAACAGCAACAAAAATACTCTAAGACTCAACCCAAAGCCTTTGTCTGTACTGCTCACATTTCTCCACTTCCTGTATCTCCTCCCTTCTCCATATCTTGTCTGCCATTTTTTACATGTCTACAGCATATCAGGAGACACACTACACATTCCATCTCTAACTCTTTGAATAATAAACTATTCAAGGCAATTATTGCCTTCCCATTTGATGGGGATGGATAAGCAGACTAAATCCTAGAAGTCCAGACACTTAAACCACACAGCATAGGAAATAGGTGCTGTCATAGAACTGGGAACCCAGGTCCGCAGAGCTCCCAGGCCAGGATATTTTACCTCTCCACCCTCCACATGGTTGATACTGTCTCATCGATCATCGAGACATCCTCAGAGCATTACTCTTGTATGCACCACTTCTTTGGGTGCATGCTTCGTCATTTGCCAGCTATGTTTGTGGGAGATGGCAAGATTAAAACTTCCGGCACAGCAGGGAATATATCTTACATTTCATTCATACTTTCCTCCTAAGCCAGAAGGGCTTGTGCCAGAAGTAGAGGCTTGATACATATGTTACTCAAGAATCACAAAATGTGACAGCAGGAAGAAAACTTGGGAAGCTAGTCCAGTCTCTCATTTCAGAAATAAGAACCCTCATCTCAGATATGCCATCTCTCTAGCCCAGGGACACTGCTAAGTAACTGGCAGAGAATGTAGAAGTCAAAATGCTGAAGTTTAAATTTTCTGTTGTACCATGTTGCACACCTACTCCCTGACTGGTGAGTGAATGATAAGATAGATAAACTTACCTTTTTAAAATAAATGATGTCACTTCTCAGACCGTCTAAACTTTTGGGAATGCCTAGTGCTATGTAGGTGTTCTGTTCCTGATTAATGTCAGAGAGAGTTTTAACCAGAATGGAAAAAAGGAAGAATAAGAGCCACATGCTCTCATTATTTTTACCCAATGTCCTGGCCTTTTATTGTCCATTTGCGGGTCGAAGAGCCTCTGAAATATGGCCCAACATGATTGTGCTTACCAAGCAATATGAAAGAAGTTTTCTCTGTCTTGGTGTAAGCCCTTTACCCTCTGGAGTCATCCAAACTTACATCTATGGGTGAAACACTTCTAACAAGTAGACAGACCCTATTGTTTTCACTTCAAGGATAAGTTTTACAGTTTTAAACCCTTTCTATAGCCACAGTTTCATGAAAATTTACGAGACCAAAAAATGCCTACAACTAAAGTAGTGGGTCTCTAGATGGCAGTGGCTGCACATGACACTCAGAACTTATTCTTGTGCATTGGGTCAGAAGCCTGCACTAAAATCTTGGGCTTCCTCCTACTGCCCTTTCTCAGGGGCCCAAGCATGGCACAGAGTGCAGCACCACTGGGGCTCAAATCCTTGCATCTGTCATCTGCACTCCTGGGCCACATCCTTCATATCCAGCAGGGTCACCAGCCTGCAAATGATGGGATTCTTATGACAATTCCTTAATTAGACTGGGATGACTATTTCATTGAGTTACTGGAAGCTTAAGAGTCGAGGAAAGGTAATATGGATTATCTCATTAAAGTAAATAATTTAAGTTCTCAGTAGTACCTGAGAAAGATATACTAGACTTTTTGATATCCTCTCAGAGAAAGGAATCATTTGATATTTTATGTGTCTTACAATGATTTCATCTAACTAAAGTGAAATATACATACATATTTATATTTCAACAGATATATACACACTATATATTTACTCAGATTAAGATATATGTATATATTCTTTGTGAATATGAAAAATGATAAATAATGTATTTAAGCAATACCACTCATTTGCATGATAAAAAGGGAAAATGAACACTCTAAATGAATATATGGGGGAATGTTCTGTCTTATAAATAATCAAATTAATGCAATTTAAAACAATAAGGTCATATTTCATGGCTATTGCACAGGTGAACGTTTAAAATAAATCACATTTGCCAAAGATAGTGAAGATGTGGTAAAATTTATAAGCTCAAAGAATTTGGGGTACAAATGCAATATGGGTCTATCATTTTAAAAATCAATATATAAATGCACATCAACAGAAATAAAGATATTTCAGTAATCCCATTCTCAAATTATTCTGGAGAAACCATTCATTTAGCTTTTTTTCCCTTTTAGTTAAGATGTTGACTGCACTATTAACTATAATACCTAAAGATGAGAAATAACTAAAATGTCCAACATTATGGTGTGTCCACTCATTGGAATGTTACACAAATATTTTTAAACATTTTTAAAATTTCAACATCATGTCAAGTGTATATGACATAAAATTAAAAGATCAAAGTATGAAATTCTATGTTCATGCTGACTACAATCATGCAAAAATATATTTGCCTAAATTTTTGTGTAAACATAATATCCTTTAATTATTTTAAACAACTGGAATGAGGAATGCTTCTTAATTTTTAATATTATGTTATTTTCCCAATTAAAATGAGGAAAAAAATAGGATGAGCCAGGGTTTATGGGCAGAAAATAGAATTATTTTTTCATTGTAGAGGGTGTGTAAGTAGACGTTGAGGACAATAGGTTTAGAAGTCAGTAGAACAGTTGAGTTTGTGGATCTCCCTCCCTTGAAAGCTGTGAGACCTTGGAAAAATAATTTTTACTCTCTGAGTGCCAGTTTCCTCTCATGTAGGATGGAGAGCACCATTTCTCAAAGCTATGAAGAGTCAGTGCAATAAAGTCTTTACCACTTAACAAAGTTTCTGGTCTCTAATAAATGTTCAACAAACAATAGTTTTGTTTTGTTTTAGGTTTTCATCTGTTGGCAGCAACCATTTTTAGGTGGCAAAAATATTATCCAGTAAGTCTTTTTAATATCAGAATGTCTAAATAAAAAATAAAAACCAAAAGCCTGTCAAGAATGTATCTGACAAAACTATTCCATTTTGTATCTTACCAACACAACATATTTTTAAGGCAATTTTTTTCCTATTTTCTTTCGGGTACTTTGAATTTTGAAGTACACAAGGTTATTGCAAGAGAAATGCCTCCATAAAATTAAACTATGTCCATATCTACATTTGAAGAGAAGCACTGAAAAATTACATCAAGTGTTTCACTGTTTTATGGAAATAAAATCCCTGAATAGCTGACATATTATAAACAACCATTCTTCTCTTCCCCATCTCAGAGCTCACACCTATGTCTGCCTCTACCCTCAGTCTCCTGAAAGAGTTAATTTCCCCCTCCTCACTCCCACCCAGTTCCACCAAATGAATGAGCAGTTTACTCCTTTTTTTTTATTCCCAGTGGGGTCTGGCCTATTTCATGTGGACACAATGAACATAGGTTCCAAAGGATCCCACTGATCCACATATTATAGAGAGCTTCTAATATAAAAGTCCACGGAGACAGCTTTTAGATTTTTCAAATGTCCAGTTTTAACTTGAAAGCTGTGCACATTTGCTCTAGGAAGACATAACAATGGCTCCCCAACATTGTTCCTCTTTTCAGTGTCACCACACTTGAAAGGAATTCAGTTTCTTTAGCAACAAAAGTATCCCAAGGACCCAAGGTCCTCAGTGTTCACATCTCAGAAAGACTCCACACGAGCAAAGCCACTGTAGTTTCTTTTGAACATTTCATTTTTGCCTCTCAGCCCGTTTGGATCTGCATTGGTTGGAGGACAATCTTTCTGACTTGAAACCAGGTGAGACAGAGGGAAAATCTATGAGATTTATCACCTTCCCTTCATGATATACCTTAACAGCAAAGTGACCCAGACAGTGAAGAAGCATATTGTGTGCAAAACAATTTAATGAGATCTTGGAGACTTTGGTCTCCGGTAAGCATTTCATTGGGAAATTTCTTTACTAGATGGTTTTTATGGGTAAATCTTTCCCTGAATCCCCATGAGAGCCTGCAACACCTTTTGAGAAGTGAATGTGAACTCAAATCAGAATTTCCTCCAGTGAAGAACTATGGCAGTAAATAGAAGACTGTTTTTCCATAAAGGGAATTTCCTCTTTTCTTTAGGAAGAATAGGTCAAAATATTCATGCTCTGAGTCACCTCTCTGCAATGAAGAATTCATTTAAAAAGTATACACAGTCCTGTATAAGCTAATTACTACATCCATTTCAAAAGATGCCTAAAAGAGATTTGTTAAGTGGGTATCCTATCCACCTTTCATTCACTCATGCATTCATTCATTCATTCATTCATTGTGCATATATTTACTGACTGTCTACTATGTGCCAGGTATTATTCTGGTGAATCAAAAACTTTTTTTAAAGATTTTATTTATTTATTAGAGAGAGAGAGAGAATGAGAGAGAGAGAGAGAGAGAGCATGAGGGGGGGAGGGTCAGAGGGAGAAGCAGACCCCCTGCCGAGCAGGGAGCCCGATGCAGGACTTGATCCCGGGACTCCAGGATCATGACCTGAGCCGAAGGCAGTCGCCCAACCAACTGAGCCACCGAGGTACCCCAAAAACTTTTTTAAACAAAACAGGCAAAATAATCCCTGCCTTTGTGAAGCATTCACTCCCGGAGGAAACAGAAAATAAAGAAAAAGCATAAAAATGCATAAATAATATAATATATTAGAATTGCAGGCGTTTGGCAGAAGAACAGTTAAGCAAAGAGGACAACCAGTGCAAAGGCCTTAAGACAAAAGCGTACTTGGTAATAGAACCCCAAAAAAGCTAGTGGACCTGAAGCAGAGCAGAGGAGGAAAATGGCAGGACCAGAGGTCAGACAAGTCAGCAGTGCCCTAAGGTCACTGTTAGCGTTCTGGTTTTCACTCTAAAAAAAGTGGGGTGCCAATGAAGAGTTTGGGGCAGTGGAGCTACATTATCTGACTTTTATGTTAAAAGGATCACTCCAGGTGCAGGGATGGAACAGTGAGGTGCTGGGTCTTCTAGGAAGCCGTGCCTGATACTGCCATCTCAAAGGAGCGGCCTCACCACGGCCCTTCTAACACATTCACGCATTCATTCAGCCACATTGACTGAACATCAGCACTCTTGTAGGAAATGGACATACAGAAATGAGTAGTATCTTGTCATACTTTGACTCCCCATTCAGAATTTCTTCCTATTTGGGAAAAACTCATGTATACAAGCCTTTCCATGTGACAGAGGGTCTCCTCTTGCCTCCCACAAAGTTCAGTCAAACATGCCATGTGTAAGTAATGGTAGAGACTGTGACATTTATATTCTATGACTCTTGTGTGAAAAAGGGAAATCTTACTGGCTTTTAGCTGGAACTTGGACCAAACTAACCATCTACTCAGAGAGGACCAATTATTCCACCTTCTCTCCACTTAAGCTACTTAAGTTAAGCTTAAGTTACCTTAAGCTTACTGTTTGCTTCTCTTTTTTTGTTTTCACCAAACTCAAGCATTATTCTTTCATTTACTTTCTGATTACTCTGGTTTTCAGTATTTCTTTCTCCCCTTCCTCCCCTTGCTCATCTCTCAGCAAAATAAGTCAAGGATGAACTGCAAGAAAGAAACTTATCTTCCCAGATACTTTTCACATTGACCTGATCTGAGAAAATTATCTCTGGTTCTAAATAACCTTCCTTTGGGGAGACTTGTGGAATTTGTTTTCCTGGGTATTGGTCTCTGTCTGGTTGTCATCCTTATGTATAGTTGGTTGCCATTCTACAATGTCATTTACTAAAGTGTGGCAAGTTCTATTTGGTCTTTGGACGTGATGCTAACACTTGGAATGATGATGACAATGTTGATGGGCCTGCCAATGCCTCACACACATGGCTGTCCTGATCTCTTTAGTGTCCTGAGCACTTCTCTATTCCCAAAGGCAACAAGAAAATTTTGACTTCTCTCTCCAAATCTGGCTACAATGTGGGGGACAATATGGGGCTAACCTCAAGTCCATCCACTTAAGGACCTCCCTTGGACACTCCTACTCTATTTCCTCATGGTGCCACATGCAGTGTTTCTGAGTCTTCCAATAATCTTCTGTCTAGGCTCAGAGAGTGGAGTGCTTAACCAATGTTTTCAGAATTCCCAGCATCATTCTCTCATGCTGTTTCTTTGCTCTCTCTTCTATTTTTACCCTCTCCCTCCCCCACCTCCCTCCCTCCTTTCCCCTCTCTATTCTTCTTATTGCCTCCTTTTCATAACATCTTTATACCCTTCTCTTTTACCCTTGGTGATTAACATGTAAACCCAGCTATGGGTGTTCCCAGAAAAATCCCTTTCTCTCTCACCAAAGCCAGTTTGCCAGTTTTTGTTTTTATTTTTATCCCCACCAAAAGCCCTTGTTCAGTCTCCTTGTGAACTTAGAAACTAGAACCGGAAGTTCAGGGCTGGGTTCTAGGCTGTCCTTGCCCCTTTCCAAAATAATCAACACTCTCACTGCAGTTGCTGGAGAACCAGCCACGAGCAACCAGGAAAACTAAGATTTCCCAAAATGTTATTTTCCACATACTAATAAAACTAACAAGAGCTCATACTTATTAGTGAGACCCCCCTCTTTATCAGGTCTATCTATTCCCCAAATGCTGCCTCACCACACTGTTCCTTTACTGAAAACTAAATAGATCGAGGAAGAACCTGTCTTTTCATCCCAGGTTCAGGGAGTATGCCACTCAAACTTGGGCAGATTTTTTAAAAAATATAAAACCTCAAGTCCTCCCTTTCAATATTTACTTTATATAATAATAAGAGAGAATCCAGTTGTTGAATGTTTATTATTAGTTAGCATATTTTCATTAAATTTGTATAATCTGTATACCAAAGCAAGTGCTGCTATGAATATGACAAATATATAATGATTTAAAAAAAAAAAAAAACTGGGTGCCTGGGTGGCTCAGTTGGTTAAGCGACTGCCTTCAGCTCAGGTCATGATCCTGGAGTCCCGGGATCGAGTCCTGCATCGGGCTTCCTGCTCAGCGAGGAATCTGCTTCTCCCTCTGGCCCTCCCCCCTCTCATGTGCTCTCTCTCTCTCTCTCTCTCTCTCTCATTCTCACTCTCTCAAAATAAAGAAATCTTTAAAAAAAATAAAAAATAAATTAAAAAAAAAACTGAGGTTGAGAAGTCTTAAATTTGCCCATCACATGACTAAGGAGTGTTGGAGGCAGCATGATGCCTGAGCCAGTGCCCACATCCTTCTGGAAAGCCACAGCACAGAAGCTTATTAAAAAGTAAAAGATCTGATAGGTCAAGTCAGAGGGAAATTTTCCTGTTTAACTGTATTTAATAGTGTTCCCTATGTCTTTGACTCTAGAATGGGAATATCAAGAAAGACTGTAGGTGGGCGGCAAGTTTCTCCTACTGCTCATGGTTGCACAGGGGACAGAAAACAAAGAAAACAAAGTCACGGTGGGTCGATGCTGGACCCATACCAAGAGGACAGCAGGAGAACCATTCACCCAGCAAACATTTGCAGAGAGAATATAGCGTCAGTCATTCTACTAAGCACCAGAAACCTAAAAATAGGCAAGGTGCCCTCTTTGTCCCCAAGAAGCTCTGCGTCAAGTGCGCTCTCTACTTCCGCTAGAGCGACTGGTTCTCCAATTTAAACAGGAGCTTGTTAAAACACAGATTGCTGAGTCCCACCTCCAGAACTCTGCTCCTGTAGATCTGGGGGCTGTGCCAAAGAATTTTCATCTCTAACAAGCCCCCCGGTGATGCTGATGCTACAGGTCCCAGTAGCACACTTCAAAAATGCCTTTTTTTGAACAGAGTATTCAAACTGGCTGTTTCAAGATCCTGGGGACATACTTTCAATTAATTCCCACTGTTGCCAAAAATGAAGTTCAAAACCGTAATCTTAACCTATTGACACCTCTACGTCCACGGTAATACAGGAAAAGCCACAGTTACTTGTCTTTCAGGTCACAGATGTGCCGGCATATATGACATTTATCACAGTCTTTTCACCCTCACAATGAATCGACAATGGATCTGTCGGTCAGCCATTGCTCAATTTGAGAGCCTCAGAGAGGTCAGGAGTGATACAGCACACATAACTAGACGGTGCAAGGCTGGGACCCAAGCCTGTCCCTGTTATTACAGAGATTCAGTATTTCTCATTCTGCTTTACTTGCTGAGACCAGTTCATTTGACGGTAGTGGTGGGAGGAAGCGGCCCTGTGAGACAAGTGGCTTGTTAAGCGTCAGGAAGCCCCGATAAATAACTGACCGAATTCCTTTTTTCTTTCCTCTTTTCCTCCTGCTCATGAGGAGAGCACCTTATGTGTTAAAAGACTGTAGCTCAGACAGTACTGACAGGAGAAAAAAGGTGGCTCTCTATGCCCTGGAGCCTGGGAACATCATCTTCCAACACCTGAGCTGCTTCTGGAATTCAGCTTTCAGCCCCGCCCCCACCTCTCCCTTGGCCCCAGAAGTGGAGGTAAAAGGCCACCAAGACAGCATCACACTGGCCATGGGAAGGACTGGATGTCACCAGCACCACCAGCAGGAGAGCAGGAACATGAACCTCCTTCCGCGCTGCCTACCTCATCCCGGCCAGTGCTGGTTGTCATGGTGACAAGGGCAATGCGAGCAGGTGCCTTATTGTGACGGAGACATGTGTGACTCAAATGCTGGGAAGAATTAAAGGGGATCTGCAGCCGGCCCTGCAGCTCCAGCAGGAGGGCTCTGAATCCTGTGGTGCTCTAAGCAACAGATAGAGAATTGAGAAGACTGAGGAAGTAGAGGAATCCAAGTCGGGTCTGAGAGGGGGCCCCGCCCCCACCCCACGTGGCTTTGCCTGGATGGATGCTTAGAGAGACATGGTCTGTAGGTGCAGGCCCTGGATTTGTCACTGCTGATGAGAAAAGAGACTTTCCCGTCCTCAGAAGCACAGATGTTGTTCTACTCTCTCCCTTACTCTCCTACCAACTCTTCCTTTTGCAGCAAAGCACAGGAGTGAGCTAGGGAGCAGAACCCAATTCACACAGTCTTGCTCTATGAAATCAAGGTGACATGGCAAGAAATAGGAAACGGCTTGAAAATTAGAAAACACGTTTTCAAGTGTATGTGTGTTTGGTGTCTTCTTTGAAAATCAGGTTAGGCTTCCTGAAGTTTTGAGGAGTTATTTCAGTTGGGTCTTGGGGTGATTTGCAAGATGGTTAAACGGCATCCCACTTTTGCAACCCCCCCCCACTGATGGCTTCCCAGCAGCTCTCCCGCACACTCACCTGCCAATCTGCTTGCCCCTCACCGTTCCAACTCTACCCTCTTCTCTCCAGCTCTAGCAATGGGAGGAACATTCATATTAATGGGAGGGGTTAATACATGTCCCAGAAAAGGAAAAAGGAAAACAGAACCACAGAGTACTGAGCACAATTATTGTGCTAGGTGTTTGAAAAATATTTCTTGTCAAATCCAGACAAAGTAGCACTCAGAGGTAAATGTAACCATCTCCATTTTACAGATCGAAGAGCTTAAAGCAGTATGCCCTAGATCAGAAACAGAACATGGATTCATATTTAGGTCTTTATTGTCACCAAACTTCAGGGTGTTTTTTCCCCTACTACAATGCCACATCACAATGTCCCTCAAAAAAGAAGAAAACACAACTCTCTTCTTTCCTCTGGTAATTTTAACAATTAACTGCTAAGAGTTAGAATCTTGCCGCTTTTTGATGCCATGTCCCAGAACTCTTATCCCAGTCTTTATTATTAATAACTGATATTTGTTGAATAAATTTTACGATGCCCATTTCACAACCCTAGCACATAAGAAATATGTTAAAGATTTTTATTCGTATTAGTGGTATACAAATTTGGACTTAAGGAGATTATCTGCCCAAGGTCCCACAGCTCATATAAGTCTTAAGCGAGGGTGTGACCCCAGACCTGTGGGTTCCCATAGCAGAACACGTCCTCTCTACGCCATGCTGGGAGACAAAGGTCTTACAAGCTTTGCTGGGGGTGAAAAAGTAAAAGGAAAGAGATATTATATCTTTTTCTCTAGTTCGTTCCCATGAAAAAATAAAGCTAAACCATGTGGCTTTAGGACTTAAAGAAGGGCATTGCAAGAGGTGGAAAAGCCCTTCTTGTGCCATCTTCTGCGCATTTTTTGTTTTGTTTTGTTTGAATTCTGGAATGTTCCCAGTACCTATTGTTTTGGGTTTAGACACTTAGGTATGGGCAACCTAAGTCTGCAACTGAAATGACTTTCACAAAAGCTTTCCTTCCAGGATGCATTTGATAGAGATCAATGCACTTAATATTCATTTCAGGCTAATTAGCTAAAGCAAGGGTCCCATGAGCAAGCAAGAGCCAGGAGAAGGGACAATTCTGGACATCTTTGTCTAATTCCTCTTTAAATGCTAATAGCTTTGAGATTATTCTATTAACAGGCAGTATCTGAAAAGGAATAAAAGGGCCTGTTTCATTTAATAAAGGGATCACCAAATGGATCGGAATGTTTGCAACAGCCTGAGTAATTATCTATTCACTTAGGTCAAACTACTGTGGGCATCAGGAAAACATAACTAAGAAGAGCAATCCTATTCATGCACAGCCTGCAGTGGGGCCTCATTATGAAACCACCCCTGATCCCTATACTTCCGCATGCCTGATAGAAAACAGATCAGCTCTACAACAGAGTGAAGACCTTTTTCCTTGGAGTCCCAGAACTCCAAGTCAAACATTTATAATATGACATATAAAAGCCATGTTCTAATGCAATATATGTTGTTACATAAACAGTGTGTTTGGGGCAGAGAGGCAATGGAGGCTGGGCCTAGACACTAAATATCATCTAGAAAATCAAGACTTGAGTTCAAACCCTGGTTTCTCTTTAGTAACCCCCAAACACCCACCCCAGTCTGCAAGTTTTATAGTGCTATGGCCCTCCCAGCTATTTACTGGAACACTAATCAGGCAATTACATCTCACTGCTCCAAGTCTTTGTTGTTGTTTTTTTTACTTATAAAATAAGTATAATCATAGCATCAAGCTTGCAAAAGTTGTCATAAGGATTAAATGAGATACTATATGTGCAAAGAGACTAAGCCAGAGTAAAAGTCCAACTGATGGTCAGAATTGTTACCTGCCTTAGCTACAGAGGCTGGCTCTGTCAGAGACACCTGAAAGGGCCAAGGACAAAGTGATTAGCTTAAGAATTAGCTCAAGAGGGTGCCTGGGTGGCTCAGTCGTTAAGCGTCTGCCTTCCGCTCAGGTCATGATCCCAGGGTCCTGGAATCGAGCCCCACATTGGGCTCCCCGCTCCGCGGGGAGCCTGCTTCTCCCCCTGCTCATGTTCTCCCTCTCTCTCTGTATCTCTGTGTCTTGAATGAATAAATTAAAAAATCTTTAAAAAAAAAAAGAATTAGCTCAAGAAGGATCCATCCAACAAGTAGGTTCTGCCAAAGGAGATGGATTATATTCTTGTTAGATGAGTGGTGACATCAGTCTATTCTTAGCGCTTTAATTTTTTACTTTCACAGAGATTAAGAAATTGGTGCAGCCACCTGGGAAGGAAGTTGGTGAGAGCAGCTAAGTATCTGTGCTCCAGTTGAATAGGCAGAGGTTAGCAAAGGCCTTTGGTTTTAAAGGCTGTTGTTGTTACAGGCTCTGCCTTGGCCAGCACTGGCTGCCGAATCATCAGAAGAAGATGTTCTTCTCAAAAATGCAGACTCTGGGTCTTAATCCAGATCTGCTGAATCAGAATCTCCAAGACATAATACCAGGGAATATGGCTTTTCTAAAATTTCCTCAGGACACCAGGCCATATTCTGTGGGCTGGAGTTCGGAAACTCATGGGCTAAGCAAGTGGGTGAGACTGAGCCCGCTTCGATGTCACATTTGTGATGAGGGACTTTCTGAATACATTTTACAAGCCAGCTTGCACTCATGTCTCTAGAGGGATGCCCGTTAACATTCACGTCATAGAACACCAAGTGCCTATGTGTCGTATTCCTGCTCTCCTCCACTAATAAGCTATAAGGAAAAGGGAAATAAAAGATGGTTCTTAATCATGACATCATGACGTGTTGCTATCTCACCAGGCCACCTCTGTCCTGACCCGTCTCTTGCCTATGAGGGGGAAAACAGAACACAGCAGGAGCTTTTAAGCGGATATATAAAACACCCAGTTATCATGACCAGCAACCTAGGTATGACTGACTTCTACTGCAAATGGCCGCTGTAGCATATTAATAAAGCAAGAATCAGGTTGAAATTTATTTTATAAGTTTCAAAGTGACTTCAAGACTGTAAAATATAAATATATCCAGGAGTATATATGAGTGTTCCAATTCTTCCACATCCTCATCAAGGTATGGACTTTTCAGTTTTTTTCATTTTAGTCATTCCAGTGAATGTTTAGTGGGATCTCATGTGGTTTTAATTTTGCATTTCCAAAGGCATAATCATTTCGCATGAAGTACCTATTAGATTGTTTTATCTGTAACTCATCAAATTCATTCCTAAGCATATGCCCAAGACTGCATATGTCCACCAAAAGACATATATAAGCAGATTTATTTTTAACAGCCAAAAGCTAGAAATAACCTAAATATCCATCAACAGGAGAATAGATAAGTGAATTGTGATTATATATTTACAATGGAATACACATAGCAAGAAAAACAGAAACTACTAAAACATACAAAATCATGGATGAATCCCACAGATATTATGTTGAGGGATTTTAAAAAAACAGGCACAAATGAGTATGCACTGTATAATTCCATTTATATCAAGTTCACAACCATCATGAATAGAGACAGAAGGTGTCCTAGTGGCGGGGAACGTAATCAGGGCAGGCTTCATGGGTGCATGTCTCAGAGGGCTCTGCACTTGGAAAGGTCCTGTGCTTGGTTTAATGCTCTGTTCTCACTGTCTTGAAATTCTTAATATTTTTTTAACAAGGGGTCCCACATTTTCATTTTGGACCTTGAGCTATGCATTATGCAGCTAGTCCTTGGTGCACCTGACTAGAAAAAGGCATAAGGGAGCCTCCTGGGTGCTGGAAATATTTTCTAGCTTGATCAGGCTGGTAGTTACACAGGTATACATATATGTTAAAATCCATTAAGCTATACACATAAGATTTTTGCACCTTACTGCATGTAAGTTATAACTTAATATACTAAACTTTAACAAAAACATGAAAGAATAAATAGAATCTAAAGCAACATGAAGAGCGATCTTACCGGACTTGTCAGAGGCTCTTATGCATAGCTCTGGGGAGGATTCCAACCAGATGTGACTCCAGCTGTAAGAAAGAACAGGGCAATGATGAATATTAACATACACTGAGCATCTACGATGTGTCAGGCACTATGGAAATCACTTTCCATTAATTCACAGCAGTCCTCTAAGATAGATAGCATTAGCCTCAATTTACAAGAGGAAAAGGAGGTCCAGAGAGGTTAAGTAACTTGTCTAGTAATAGAGAGTATGTGGGTGGCCAAATGGAGTTTCAAACCCAGAGCCATCTGTTTTATAGACACATCCTTTCAAAACTATTATCCCATCTCAACCTGTAAAAGTTTCCTGGTCATGGATTGGGGGAGACAAAAAAGCTGAGCACATTCCAAAAGTATTTCAATATGACTATTCAGAGGCTGCATGCAATATGGAGAAATCCCTTTCTTGCCCTAGCAGCATACTGTGCTCACCCGCCCCCCACCCACCACCAGGGCATGGGATTTGATTTTCCCTGCTGCAGGTATTAGTCCTGGAAATACAATTACCCATCTCAAGTATTTGACTCAAGGACTTGGTTCAGCATCTGATTCTACACCTTGCCGACGGGCCATAAGAAATAAGCATTGTTATGCGACCTTCAAAACATGACGGACGAGTAGCAAAATAAATGATTCATTTAATGGGTTTAGATATACAGGGCCTTCCCCTGCTTCAGCACTGAGGTCTTATTTATGGCCCAATCTTAACTGAGTTTCTTTGTGCGTGAGCTTTGAAAAACCATTATGGTCAAAACCTTTCACAGGATTTATTATTAGAATGCTTTGAAAATTTCTGTGTAGAGAACAAAAGCCGTCAAACTATTATGTCCGTTGCATGAATGCAAAAAAAAAAAAAATCCACTTAAAACAAACTTCTGAATGTTTGACACTGTGAAATAATAAAAATGAAAAATAATTTCTACTTAATTTGGTTTAAAAAATATGCTTAGATAGGGTTTCACGAGCCCTATACATAATCTTTATCCAATGGATTACTCAATAAACATGCACCGAGCGTCTTCATATACACGTCATTATGCTAGGGATTTTTAAACGTAAGAGATGAATGGGATGCACGTTTGATCTTCCCTAAGGCAAACGTAAATAATATTATATAACATGTGTCCTACACGTCCATAGTACAAAAGATGATGTAATAAATTAAAGAATTGTAGCATCAAGAGAAGGGATGATGGGAGAAGCAAGCCCATACCTCCTTATCTTCCTCAGGACATATTAATGATTGCCAGAAACATAATGGAATTGCCAAGCAATATAAAATTAGCCATATCATCAGTGTGGTTCCTGTTATTTCATTCTTGTTGTGATGGTTTTCCTCCAGGCAGTTTTAGAGACTATCCCTCTTGGTCTTTTATCCTATCTCTATCTCATTGTGCTTCACCCTCCTCTTTCCTCACCTGGATCAGAAATCTTGGGAGAGATTAAAGAGAACTCCAGAAGGGTGTGAAATACCCGTGTCCCAGCTCAAGACCAAAAACAATGGCACATATGCCTTTTCCAAATATTTTAGTCTCCCTTTGAGTAATGGGGGCATGAAAATCCACAAGTATCAGGTAGAAATGTTTTGGGAATCTGAGGCAACATTATGGCACTGATCAAATTAGCTGGCTATTGGTTTAAGTTCTGATTCTACATAGGATAAGCTTTTTCCCAGAAAGGCCTGAAAAATTCCCATCAGCTTTGCACCATGAGAAGAAAAGACACAGTAGCTTCAGGAAATGGAAGGAAGGAAGGAAGGACGGGAGGAAGGAAGGAAGGAAGGAAGGAAGGAAGGAAGGAAGGAAGGAAGGAAGGAAGGATGGAAGGAAGGAAGGAGGGAAGGAAGGAAGGACGGAAGGACGGAAGGAAGGAAGGATGGAAGGAAGGAAGGGAGGAAGGGAAGACGGGAGGAAGGAAGGAAGGAAGGAAGGAAGGGAGGAAGGGAGGACGGGAGGAAGGAAGGAAGGAAGGAAGGAAGGAAGGAAGGAAGGAAGGAAGGATGGAAGGAAGGAAGGAAGGAAGGAGGGGAGGAAGGAAGGAAGGAAGGAAGGAAGGAAGGAGGGAAGGAAGGAAGGAAGGAAGGAGGGAAGGAAGGAAGGAAGGAAGGAAGGAAGGAAGGAAGGAAGGAAGGAGGGAAGGAAGGAAGGAAGGAGGGAAGGAGGGAAGGAGGGAAGGAGGGAAGGAGGGAAGGAAGGAAGGAGGGAAGGAGGGAGGAAGGGCAGGGGGATAGGGAGGAAGGATGACATACCAGGCACCATTCCAAGCTCTTCATGTTTTAACTCGTTTACTCCTCATGACAATCCTGAAAAGTAGTACTATAATCATGGGCACTTTAAACATGAGAGAAAGGAGGTAAAGAATGCTTAAATAAAATGTCTAGTTACATCATATGCTCAAGTAATGAAGCTGAAATTCAAACCCAGGAAGATTGTCTCAGACACCTCACTCTGAACCACCATGCTATTTTACATAAGGCAAGGAAACTATGGAAAGTTTTGTAAATAAAACTACTATAGGGGCACCTGAGTGGCTCAGTCAGTTAAGCGTCTGCCTTCAGGTCAGGTCATGATCTCAGGGTGCTGGGATCAAGCCCTGCATCAGGGATCCCTGCTCAGTGGGGAGTCTGCTTCTCTCTCTGCCTCTGCTTCTCCCCACTGCTAGTATTCTCTCTCTCTCAAATAAGTAAGTAAGTAAGTAAGTAAGTAAGTAAATAAATAAATAAATAAATAAATAAATAAATCTATCTTTAAAAATGCTATAAAACTATAGAGAAAAGTATTTAAGATAGGCAACAAATATTCCCAATGTAGCTGTGAGCCAGTTTGGTCTCTGTCTTTACCATATTACCTGACTACCTCAATTATTGAGGGATGCAATGACTACTGAGTTTGGAATGAGGTGGGAATTGTCACTGGAAATGGTCCAATTATAGGTAAGAAAAGTAAGGCTGAAGAAATTAAGTGATTCCTCCTAATCTGCACAGCTAGGGTTAGAACCTAGATACTCTAAACTCTTGGACTTATGCGCTTTCTATACAGCCACACTAACTCATATTCTTGATTCTAATGCCTCCTTCCTCTGCTCCATTCCCATACCATCTCCCAGCCACATGGCCTGCCACCGCAATCAACACGCTCACCTTTACAAATCAAAGACAGAATCTTGGAAACTTAGAGGAGTAATGTCCTTAGATATGACCTAGAAAGCCCTTTGGTCTCCAGACTTGTTTTATTATTTTATTTTTATTTTTTTTAATTTTTTATTGTTATGTTAATCACCATACATTACATCATTAGTTTTTGATGTAGTGTTCCATGATTCATGGTTTGTGTATAACACGCAGTGCTCCACGCAGAACGTGCCCTCTTTAATACCCATCACCAGGCTAACCCATCCCCCCACCCCCCCTCCCCTCTAGAACCCTCAGTTTGTTTCTCAGAGTCCATAGTCTCTCATGATTCATCTCCCCCTCTGATTCCCCCCCTTCATTTTTCCCTTCCTACTATCTTCTCTTTTTTAACGTATAATGTATTATTTGTTTCAGAGGTACAGGTCTGTGATTCAACAGTCTTACACAATTCACGGTGCCCACCATAGCACATACCCTCCCCAATGTCTATCACCCAGCCACCCCATCCCTCCCACCCCCCACCACTCCAGCTACCTTCAGTTTGCTTCCTGAGATTAAGAATTCCTCATATCAGTGAGATCATATGATACATGTCTTTCTCTGATTGACTTATTGCACTCAGCATAATACCCTCCAGTTCCATCCACGTCATTGCAAATGGCAAGATCTCATTCCTTTTGACGGCTGCATAATATTCCTTTGTGTATATATACCACCTCTTCTTTATCCATTCATCTGTCAATGAACATCATGGCTCTTTCCATAGTTTGGCTATTGTGGACATTGTTGCTATAAACATCGGGGTGCACATACCCCTTCGGATCCCTACATTTGCATCTTTGGGGTAAATACGCAGTAGTGCAATTGCTGGGTCATATGGTAGCTCTATTTTCAACTGTTTGAGGAACCTCCATACTGTTTTCCAGAGTGGCTGCACCAGCTGGCATTCCCACCAACAGTGTTGGAGGGTTCCCCTTTCTCCACATCCCCTCCAACACTGTCATTTCCTGACTTGTTACTTTTAGCCATTCTGACTGGTGGGAGGTGGTATCTCATTGAGGTTTTGATTTGGATTTCCCTGATGCCGAGCGATGTTGAGCGCTTTTTCATGTGTCTGTTGGCCATTTGGATGTCTTCTTTGGAAAAATGTCTGTTCATGTCTTCTGCCTATTTCTTGATTGTATTATATGTTCTCTGGGTGTTGAGTTTGATAAGTTCTTTATAGAGTTTGGATAGTAGCCCTTTATCTGAAATGTCATTTGCAAATATCTTCTCCCATTCTGTTGGTTGTCTTTTGGTTTTGTTAACTGTTTCTTTTGCTGTGCAAAAGCTTTTTATCTTGATAAAGTCCTAATAGTTCATTTTTGCCCTTGCTTCCCTTGCCTTTGGTGATGTTTCTAGGAAGAAGTTGCTGCAGCTGAGGTCGAAAAGATTGCTGCCTGTGTTCTCCTTTAGGATTTTGATGGACTCCTGTCTCACATTTAGGCCTTTCAACCATTTTGAGTATATTTTTGTGTGTGGTGTAACCACTAAAGAAACTGAAGCAGTAATCAAAAATCTCCCAACAAACAAGAGCCCAGGGCCAGATGGCTTCCCAGGGGAATTCTACCAAACATTTGAAGAAGACTTAATACCTATTCTCCTGATACTGTTCCAAAAAATAGAAATGGAAGGAAAACTTCCAAACTCGTTTTATGAGGCCACCATTACCTTGATCCCAAAACCAGACAAAGACCCCATCAAAAAGGAGAATTACAGACCAATATTCCTGGTGAACATGGATGCAAAAATTCTCACCAAAATACTAGCCAATAAGATCCAACAGTACACTAAAAGTATTATTCACCACAACCAAGTGGGATTTATTCCTGGGCTGCAAGGTTGGTTCAACATCCACAAATCAATCAATGTGATACAATACATTAATAAAAGGAAGAACAAGAACCATATGATCCTCTCAATAGATGCAGAAAAAGCATTTGACAAAGTACAGCATCCTTTCTTGATCAAAACTCTTCAGAGTATAGGGATAGAGGGTACATACATACCTCAACATCACAAAAGCCATCTATGAAAACCTACAGCGGATATCATTCTCAATGGGGAAAAGCTGAGAACCTTTCCCCTAGGGTCAGGAATGCGGCAGGGATGTCCACTATCAGCACTGCTATTCAACATAGTATTAGAAGTCCTAGTCACAGCAATCAGACAACAAAAAGAAATAAAATGCATCCGAATTGGCAAAGAAGAAGTCAAACTCTCACTGTTTGCAGATGATATGATACTGAATGTGGAAAACCCAAAAGACTCCACCCCAAAACTGCTAGAACTCAAACAGGAATCCAGTAAAGTGGCAGGATATAAAATCAATGCACAGAAGTCAGTGGCATTCCTATACACCAACAACAAGACAGAAGAGAGAGAAATTAAGGAGTCGATCCCATTTACAATTGCACCCAAAACCATAAGATACCTAGGAATAAATCTAACCAAAGAGGCAAAGGATCTGTACTCAGAAAACTATAAAATACTCATGAAAGAAATTGAGGAAGACACAAAGAAATGGAAAAACGTTCCATGCTTATGGATTGGAAGAACCAATATTGTGAAGATGTCAATGCTCCCTAGAGCAATCTACACATTTAATGCAATCCCTAGAGCAATCTACACATTTAATGCATCCACTTTTTTCAGAGAAATGGAACAAATAATCCTAAAATTTGTATGGAACCAGAAAAGACCCCGAATAGCCAGAGGAATGTTGAAAAAGAAAAGCAAAGCTGGTGGCATCACAATTCCGGACTTCAAGGTCTATTACAAAGCTGTCATCATCAAGACAGTATGGTACTGGCACAAAAACAGACACATAGATCCAGACTTGTTTTATATAGATGAGAAGACTGGGGCCTAGAAAAGCAAAACATTTTTCACAAACTCATTTCTGTATGTAGCTAACTGGAAGCTGACTTCTTCCACTATTATACATCATCCCAGATATTCACTTTTATGTGTAATAAACCATTCATCACCAGTGACACGTATTGGATCATATGTGGATAATCCCCGACCTTCAATTTTCATATTAAATGCTCAAAAAGACTCATGAGAAACATATTATGCTTATTTTTTTCTAGTTTAGGATCATTAAAACCCCAGATCTAATGACTCCAAACTCAGTGTTGTCTTTAATCTGCCACAGCTGTCTCTCCATTCTTCAGCACCATAAGTATTCCTGATTACATTTCCTGGCTCTAGATTTAACACCATTAATATCTGTTACCTACCAACCATAGAGCAGTGATATGGATTTATACCACATTTTCTAAACATGCACTGAATACTATGTATCTGGTACACTATATATTTGTATATATACATGTAAATGGATATATAGGTATACCTACGTACATGTATACATACGAACATCTACACACAGAGATGTATACCTACATAATAGTTAATTAAGAAATATAAATATATCTCTTTATATGCCCATATCATGTCATATGGTCCCTTTATTTAAAATTGCTACATAAATTAATATGTAAAAAGCCTTAATTTGAAACAGCTGACATAAAATATTTATGACAATGAGAACTGACACATTCATCCAACTCAATCATCTCTTATATACCCCAAAGTTTTGCTTACTTAGACTACAATGACTAGAGTCAATTTCTTATCTTACATTTATTTGTTATTCAGGACCAAAAGACAATGAAATTAAATTGGGTTTCCTTGTGAGCTTTAATAAGCAAAAAAAGGGCCAGAAAGTACAGCAGCAAGTTGCTCCAGGCCTCGAAACTGGTAGGAAAGAAGGCTGAAACCTCCACCAACGACTCCACTGCAGAAGAGATTGAAGGGGGTGGTAGGTCAGGTTGGAGAGCCTAAAATCCACCCTGAATTTCAGGGAAACTAATTAAGAAACTGGTATTTGTGCACCCCGATGTTCATTAGCAGCAATGTCCACAAGAGCCAAACTATGGAAAGCGCCAAGATGTCCATCAACAGATTAATGGATAAAGAAGATGTGGTATATATATATACAATGGAATATTATGCAGCCATCAAAAGGAATGAAATCTTGCCATTTGCAATGACGTAGATGGAACTGGAGGGTATTATGCTGAGCGAAATAAGTCAATCAGAGAAAGACATGTATCAAATGGTCTCACTGATATGAGGAATTCCTAATCTCAGGAAACAAACTGAGGGTTGCTGGAGTGGTGGTGGGGGGAGGGATGGGGTGGCTGGGTGATAGACATTGGGGAGGGTATGTGCTACGGTGAGCGCTGTGAATTGTGTAAGACTGTTGAATCACAGACCTGTACCCCTGAAACAAATAATACATTATATGTCAAAAAAAAAAGAAGATAGTAGGAAGGGAAAAATGAAGGGGGGAAAATCAGAGGGGGAGATGAACCATGAGAGACTATGGACTCTGAAAAACAAACTGAGGGTTCTAGAGGGGAGGGGGGGTGGGGGGATGGGTTAACCTGGTGATGGGTATTAAAGAGGATACATATTGAATGGAGCACTGGGTGTTATACACAAATAATGAATCATGGAACACTACATCAAAAACTAATGATGTAATGTATGGTGATTTACATAACATAATAAAATTAAATTAAAAAAAAAAGAAACTGGTATTCCAGAAAAACATGATCAGCTACTAATAAAGAGAGCAAACAAATCCAAACCAATCAAAGATGTATCAAGTAGGGGCCTATTTCAACATCATTTGGCTCCATCCTTGAAATAAGAGTTGATTGGTTTACACCTAAGAGAGTTTGATGTACTCCTGGCTGTAAATAATGCTTGATGAGCATCCTTCTCTGTGTTCCTTGAATGGCGCTTGCTAAATGGAAAAAAAAAAAAAAAAAGTTATTTTCTTCACCACTGTGATCAAAATGGTCTATTCTGTATTCTGTGCTACTTTTATTAATTACCATTTAATACTAGCCCAGCACACAAGTATCATAGAGCCCTTCATATTAACCCAGTATTATGCTGGATTCTTTGTAAGCATTATCACATTTAATCCTGACAGAAGTTCCATGAGGTGAGTCCTATCAGGATCTGAATTTTAGAAATAAGAGGAATACAGAGTTTAAACAACTTTCTTAACCACTTGCACAACTGCCTGGTGTCAAATGAGGCTATAAACCAAGGTCTATTTCATGCCAAAGGCAGTCCCTTTAACCACCAGACACAATGCCTAAAGAAAACTGTATTCAAAAAAGAAGTCTACAATGCAGATTTCAATTAAACATGAAAAATGAAGAAAGCTGCCATAAAAGATAACTTTTAGCATTTTGGAAGGTGCTCCATGTTCCGCCTCTGCTCTGAGTTTCAAGGAAGAGAGGATGCCTTCATCCCTTCTCAGCCATGAGACTGCTGGCCTTGCCCTTCAACCTGGTAACTGTACCTACTCTGCAAAGCACCTCCCTTGGAGGATTATAAAAGAAAAGCTGACCAAAAATAATCTCCTCTCTGGCAGCATGAAAGGGATCCAATTTAAGTGGATTGAGGTGTCAAAATTCATCATTACAATTTACCTCAGAAAAAAGCTTTAAATGTCAATTTACCTCTGCAGTGAGAGTACCTTGGAGCAAAAACTGAGAACATATCCCAGTATAATAACCTCCCTTAGCCAAGAGCACCTCTGAACCACTGTTAATGTTTCCTCATTTCACAGGCACTAAAAAACAAAATTAATTCTGCAGTCAGTGAGCACACTGTCTCCCTTTCTGAAGATACTCAGCCTGTATCAGTTTGCTAGGGCACCAAAACAAAGTACCACGGACTGGGTGGCTTCCACGACACAATTTTAGTTTCTCAAAATCCTGGAGGGTAGAAGTCTGAGATTAAGGTGTTAGTAGGATTGGTTTCCCCTAAGGCCTTTTCCTCCTTAGCTTGTAGAAGATTGTCTCCTCTCTGTATCCTCATATAGTCTTTCCTCTGAGTGTGTTTGTGCCCTAATCTCCTCTTTTTATAAGGTCACCAGTCATATAGAATTAGGGTCCATCCATATGACTTCATTTTACCTTAATTAACTCTTTCAAGGTCCTATCTCCAAATGTAGTCATATTCTGAGATACCAGGGGTTAGCACTTCAACATGTGAGTTTTGTGGAGGATACACTTTAGCCCATAACACAGCCCAACTGAAAATGATCCCCATTTAGTATTTTTCTATCCCAGTGCCTCCAAAAATTTCAGTTCTTACTCAACAGGCTATTCTTGCCATGCAACGGTCCCTCTTCCCAAGCTCCAACCCCAATCCCGCCCCAGAATATAGCAATAAAGCCCAGGCTACAGGGGTTGGTCCAATGACTAGCACATACCCCAAGCAATAAAATAAAATGCGGTACAATTTTCTCTAGTAGAACAAAGCCTTTTACTCTTGCCTCTCGAAGAGAAATCTAGAAAGATATAACCCAGTGGGCTAGTAGAAGTCATTTTATGGCCAAGAAGGACAAGTCTGAGACTAAGTCAAATAAAGTTGGACAACAGAGTAGACCCAAAAGACTGAGAGAATAGGGTGTTGGTGACACTTTTTGAGGCTCTGGATCAAACTATGTCTGAAGTTAAAATTATACTCAGTCCTTCCCATCACATAATATCCCTTTTGCTTTAGCCATTTGGAGTCTGGCTACCTGTAATTCTGTCGAAACAACAGTCTCATATAGATGAAAAGGAGGAGTGGAGCTCAGGAGCAGGCTGCGAGAATAAATTAGGAAATTTTCTTTTGCTTCCATCTATTTGCCCTGTATGGATAGGGCATTTGTGTTAAGTTTCTAAAAGTCAAGATTACTTATTTAATTAGTTCAGCAAATGTCTACAAAACGCCTAACAGAAACAGGTATTGTATAATGGCATACATTATCAACAAGGGTGATATTGCCCCAAACGGGACAAAAATTGGTTATTCAGGGGATGAAAAAGTCTCATTTTTTTAATGTAAAAAAACGGATATGCATACAATGTATAAATAGATACAGAATATATTGGTGGTATTATAATTTCACACAAGGATGGGGACAATTAAGGAGGGAGATCTGTCTCAAAAGACTTCTAAGGAAGGCAATAATTGAAAAAAAAAATGTTGAGAAACACTGCTAAAGGAAATTTGGAGATGCAGATAAATATGAGCACAATAGGCGCGGAAATAGTGAAATATACAAGGTGCAATAAAGACTGAAAGCATTTTCAATCCTACTGGGACAGGATTGAATGAAGAGCCAAAACAGTTATGTAGAAAATGATACTTTATCTTATTCTGAAAGCTAAGTAATCAAGAAGAAAAAGCACATCCTAGTCAGAGACGCTAATGTAAGCAAAAGCATGAAAGGGTATAGTTCAGTAGGACTGGAGTTCAGGCTGTAAAAGGAAAAGCAGACAACAAGGGAGTTCAGCCTATCAGGTAAGATACCTTATCAATAGTAGATTAAGTGTATAAGGCTTTCTCCTCCTCTCCTAAAAAGAGTTCCGGAGGCAAGAAGACTCCAGCTTCAGCTCAGTAGTTCAAAGCTGTCACAGTTAGCATTTCTGAAATGCTCTTTGCCTTTTCCTCTGTGTTTGTCACTTCATCCATTCTAGGCATCTGGGGCAGTTCCAGACACTCATGTTTAAGCCATGAAAACGGAGAAATTGCATTTATTGTATACATCAATCAGCTTTTATAAGGAAAGGGAAAGCTTTCCCAGAATAACATCTCCCTGCCTGCCCATTGACTCAGTGGCCTGACTTGGGTCACTCGGCCATCACCAGTCACAAAGGAGACTGAGAAAATAAGAGACCAGAATGGTCATAACTTGTTGAGACTAAGTATTCTAACACCTAAAGACAGGCAAGTTGCTGCTGCAAATTTAATCTCAGTACTGTTAGAAAGAAATACATGGGGGAATAGAGTTTTAGGCTAAGAAAGAAATGATCAAAGATCAAATTGTTATTTAGTTCTCTGTAGCTATGACTAGACATAGAATAAAATTCTAACATACTTTAGAAATTATTAGAGAGATGATAAAATTATTGGTGATTTTTATATTCCTCTTCATATTTCCAAATTTTCTATAGTGAATATGCATTAGTCATATAATCAAGAAAAAAAATTATAATATTTTAAAAGAAACAGTTCCCAATAAAATTATTGCCTAGGGAAAAGAACTAGACCATTTTAAGAGCTAAGCTGGTGAAAAAATTAAGTATAGTGTACTTAGGTAATCGGACTAGAACACATAGAAAATATGAAAGAAAATTAGTGAGGCCCAAGAGGAGAAAAACAGTAAGTGGTTTTCTGAAACCAGTGCATACCAGTTTTTGAAAGCTGATTGCTAAAATTTTTTTGGAACTTTGCAAAGTTGTGTATAAAGTACAGCCATTATTAAAAATTAAATTACATAGGGGTGCCTGGGTTGCTCAGTCAGTTAACCATCTGCATTCAGCTCAGGTCATGATCCTGGGGTCCTGGGATCAGCCCTGTGTTGAGCTCTCAGCTCAGCAGGAGCCTGCTTCTCCCTCCTCCACTCCCCCTACTCATGCACACTTGCTCTCTCTCTCAAATACATAAATAAAATCTTTAAAAAATTGAATTATATAAACTTACAATTAAAGACAACAAATACTTAAAACAATCACTTCCTAATCATCTTACTGACTATCATCTATGGTCTTGCGGTTGTCTATTGCACTTGTATGGTGGAAACACTACATAATGTGTGCTACTGAGTATCTCTTCCCAATTCCATGTTCAGCGAGATCAAATTCTAGCTTGAAATAGGCCACAGCAGAGCGTTTATGTCATGAAGATTGGCAAGTGGTACAAATCAGAGCATGATTTATTGTTTTGTTGATTGTCTACACTTAAATGACAGAAAATTTTATTAACAAAAATTAAACTTAAATGTTGCCTTGTCTATAAACAATATATTGTAAGTAGCATAAAAATTTGAGAAAGTATATTTTCATCAGCATTATTGAAATAATCACCATCTAATTCTTAAAACCTCTTCCCTTCTCTTCTCTTTAAAAAAAAAAAAAAAACTTGAGATTTCTTGCTCCTTAAGAAACTGAACATGCAACTACCATATGACCCAGCAAATGCACTCCTGGGCATTTATTCGGGGTCGGGTACTTATGTTCACATAAAAACCTGTACATGAAAGTTTATAACAGCTTTATTTGTAACAGCCCAAAGTAGAAACGATCCTGGCATTTTTCAATGGGTAACTGGTTAAACAAAGTATAATACATCCATACCATGGAATATTATTCAGCAATGAAAATGAAGAAATTATTGATACATGCAACAACCTGGATGAATCTCTAAAGATTTATGCTGAGTATAGAAAGCCAATCCCAGGGGCGACTGGGTGGCTCAGTCAGCTGGGTATCTGACTCTTGATACCAGCTCAGGTTTTGATCTCAGGGTCATGAGTTCAAGCCCTCTATGCCCAGCATGGAGCCTATTAAAAAAAAAAAAGCCAATCCCAAGAGTTACAGACTGTATAAATAAAAATCTATTTATATAAACTTCTTAAAATGTGAACATTTTGGAAATGGAAACAGATTAGTGGTTGCCAAGGGTTAAGAAGTGGGTAGGGATGGGGGAAAGTGGGTATGGCTATAAAAGGACAACATTAAGGTTCTGTATGCTGATGGAAGTATTCTATATCAATACCCATATCCTGCTTGTGATACTATACTATAGATTATAAGATATTGTGATTGACAGAAACTGGATCAAAGGTACATGGCATCTCCAGATCATAATTTATGACTGCAAGTGAATCTGCAATTATCTCAACATACAAAGTTTAACTAAAACATAGAAAATCCCAATAGTTTAGCTAATGCATAATAAATAAATTGCAAGTTGAAAAAAAATTAAGCTTTCTTTCTTTTTTTTTTTTTTTTTTTTTTAGAAACTATTTTCCCTCAACCTTATTCCCATTTTGTTTTCTGTTGTGGAAGAGTAGCTTAAGACCACTCAGTGGTCGTTCCTATCTATTCAAAAAATTAAGCTTTCTTAATTGCTCCCTCCTCCTCTCTGTCTAGTCTCTCACTTCTTCCCTCTTCTTTTCTCATTGCACATATTCCTCTTTGATTATATCATCTGTTCTCACTTATTCAACTATCATTTATATAATAAATTTCCCCAAACATGTACTCTCTTTTCTCTTGAAAATGTAAACTCAACTACTGACTGGTCATGTCCCTTGAATATCATATAGGTATTACAAACTAAGCATCCCTAAAATTTAATGCAAAAGCAATTCAATGGAGAAAGGCTAGTCTTTGCAACAAACTATGCTTAAGCAGTTGGATATCCACATGCAGGAAAGAAAGAAAGGAAGAGAGGAAAAGAGAAAAGAGAAAGAAAAGAAAGAGGGAGGGAGGGAAGAAGGAAGGAGGGAGGGAAGGAAGGAAGGAAGGAAGGAAGGAAGGAAGGAAGTCTATGCATACCTCATACTTCATGCAAAAATTAACTCAAATGAACTTGAGTTAAACATAGTACCTAAAACTGCAAAGATTCTACATAAGAACATAAGCAAATATCTTTGTTACCTTGTGTTAAGCAAAGATTTCTAGGATGTAGCACCAAATACATGGTCCAAAAAGAAAAAATGACCAATTGGTATTCATCAAAATTGAAAACTCCTACTCTACAAAACAAGCTGATAAAAGAATAAAAATACAAGGTATAAATTGGGAGAAAATAGTTGCAAATATAAATAAATATCATATAATCTCAAAATTCAATAAGAAATCAAATAACCCAATAAAAAATGGTAAAGATATTTGAACAGAAACCTCATCCAAGAAAATGCATAGATGACAAATAAGTTCAAGAAAAGATGCTCAACATCATTAATCATTAAAAAAATAAAAATAAAAATTATCATAAGAAAAACTAATATTAAAAACATTACCATACCAAGTGTTAACAAGTCTCATATATTACTGGTCAGAATACAAAATTGCACAACTACTTAGGAAAACAGTTTGGTAGTTTCTTTAAAAAATTAAACATATACCTATTTACGTAATCTAGCCATTCCAATCCTAGGTATTTTCTCAAAAGAAAAAAAAATAATTACACAAAAACTTGTACATGGATTTTCCTAGCAACATCAATGAATCTCCAATTAATGATGTTGACTTCTGTCAACTAAGAAGATCTAAAATTGTATGGTTCAATTTACATAAAAAGCAAGAAAGTGGAAACTAACCTAAAGTGATACAAAGCACATCAATGTTTGCCCAGGGGTATCAACACACAGGAGGTGTAATCCTGGGAGAGGAGGAAAGAGATGACAAGGGTTCAAGGAAATGATTGCTGGTGATAGACACGTTCTCTGCCTTGACCATGGCAAATACTTCGCGGTCAAAACATTAATCAAACTGTACTCTTTAAAAAATGTTCAGTTTATCATATGCCAGTTAAACTTAATTTTTTTTGAAGTGAAGTGAAAGTTTATTAAGTGAGAATAAGAACAGAAAAGAAAGAAAAAAAAAGCTCTCTAGAGTGAGAGGGGTCCTGAATGGGTTGCCTAAACTTAATTTTTAAATGAAGGAAAAAAATCATAAGAAAAATATGATATGGGTGATATGGAATTGGACAAACCTAGATTTAGATTAAAGAGGACACTTTTTTTTTTCCAGTATCACAGGAAGAAAAGAGAAACACCAAACCCAAGTTTGTGGGTTTTGCCGTGAATAACTAATAGAGTTTCCTTCTTGTGTTTTATCTTTTCTCAGTAAAGAGTGAGATCATGGAAATTACAGGAAGAAGGCTGTGAGGTAAGCACTATGGAAAATGGAAACAAGGGTGGTGTTTCTCCAGGGGAATCTTCCCTGATCTCCATGCATATGACAAGTCCTCTTTTCAGAGGTCAAATCATCTGCTACCATTCCTTCATAATACATGTCCCTAGGTGTATACTTTACATGGATCTGTGCGATTCTTTCTTTTACAGCTTTCTCACCCAAGAGACTAGATGGCAGTCTGTATGGAAGCAAAGACTATTCCATTTTTGTGAACTGCTGTGTGCCCCACAGCATTCTAGCAGAGTCCATGTGAGAGAGGAGGCCCTCAGAAAATACCTACTGAGTGAATGATTAAAGAAACCTAGAAGGACCCCTGGCAACACTGATGGTGCAGAAGAAACTGGAGATGATCATTTCTCAGTGGTATTATCTGCATCATTTTACTTTTTCTAATAATGCCTGGTCAGTCAGAGGTAGATAGGCACTGAGATGATAAACTGCTGCATCGGATTAATTACTGTTTCCCCATGACAGTGCAGTGGAAGAATATCAGTCAAAGACATTGACATGAGATAGATTACAAGTATGTTTTCACAAAGCAATCAAATTGAAGATTGAACTTCAGCAGCTATAATAATTTTATAAATACTTGAAGGAATTCAATCAAATTAGCCATTGAAAAATCAGTTCTTCACAAATGAATAACTGAATATTGAATAATTGATTTCTTAAGGCAGTTATGTTATGGAAAAATTAGGATAGAGTCCATCTTGAATATCTAGTTTTTTCCACCCTTCATTTGTATATAACTGTGGTAAAATCACTAATGTAATAAGGCTCTTTTTAAAAATAAAGATTTTATTTTTTAGAGCAGTTTTGGGTTTACAACAAACTTGAGAGGAAGATACAGAGATTTTCCCAGATACGTCCTGTCTCAAAACATGTATATAGCCTTTGCTATTATCAACATCATTACCAGAATGGTACATTTTTTTACTAAGGCTGAACCCATACTGACACATTATAATCACCCAAAGTCTATAGTGTAAGTTTTGCTCTTAGTATTGTATATTCTCTGTGTTTGGAAAATGTATAATGACATGTATTTACCATTATACTATCATACAGAATATTTTCACTACCCTAAAAACCCTCTTTACTCTGCCTATTCGTCTCTTCCACACCAACTCCAACCCCAACCCCAATCCTGGCAACCAGTGATCTTTTTATTGTCTCCATAATTTTGCCTTTTTGGAAACTCATATAGTTGAAATCATACAGTACCTAACATTTTCAGATCAAACTCTTTCATTTAGTAATATGCATGTATGTTCCCTTCCTGTTTTTCATGGCTTGACAGCTCATTTCTATTTAGCACTAAGTAATATTCTATTGTCTGGATGTACCACAGTTTATTTATCCATTAATCTACTAAAGGACCTCTTGGTTGCTTCCAAATATTGGCAATTATAAATAAAGCTGCTAAATACACCCATGTGTGGGTTATATGGATATAAGTTTTCAGCCACTGTGGGAAAATACCAAGGTGCATGACTGCTGTATGGAATGTTAAGAGTATGTTCAGCTTTATAAGAGATCTCCAAACTGTCTATCAAAGTGGCTGTGTCATTTTGCATTTCTCCCAACATGATATCAGAATTCCTGTTGTTCCACATCCTCAATAGCCTTTAGTGTTGTCATGGATCATATTATGGATTTTGGCCATTCTAATAGGTGTGTACTGGTACTTTATTTATTCTAATTTGCATTTCTCTGATGACATATGATATGGAACATCTTTTCACATGACTTTTGCCAAATGCTTATCTTTGGTGAGGTGTCTGTTAAGGTCTTTCACCCATTTTTAAGTCAGGTTGTTTACTTATTGTTGAGTTTTAAGAGTTCTTTATATATTTTGGAAAACAGTCATTTATCAGGTGTGTTGTTTACAAATATTTTCTCCCAGTCTGTAGTCTGTCTTCTCAGTCTCTTGATATTGTCTTTTGCAGATCAGAAGTTTTTTAATGAAGTCTAGTTTATCAGTTATTTCTTTCATGCATCATGCCTTTGTCTTTATATCAAAAAACTCATCTCCATATCCAAGGTGATTTAGGTTTTCTCCTATGTTATCTTCTAGGGGTTTTATAGTTTTGCATTTTACACGTAGGTCTGTGATCCATTTTAGTTAATTTCTGTGAAGGGTGTAATATCCGTGTCTAGATTCTTTTTTACGTGTGTAGATGTTCACTTGTTCCAGCATCATTCGGGTATTAAAGAGGGCACGTACTGAATGGAGCACTGGGTGTTGTACACAAACAATGAATCATGGAACACTACATCAAAAACTAATGATGTAATGTATGGTGATTAACATAACATAATAAAAAAAAAGAAAAAGACTTTCTTTCCTCCCTTGTATTGTCTTTGTTCCTCTGTCAAAGATCAGTTGACTATATTTATGTATCTCTATTTCAGTGCTCTCTGTTCTTCCCATTGATGAGTTTATCTGTCCTTTTACCAATACCACATTGTCTTCATTGCTGTAGCTCTATAGTAAGTTTTGAAGTTGGGTAGTACGCATCCTCCAACTTTATTCTCTTCTTTCAATATTGTGTTGACTATTCTGGGTCTTTTGCTTCTCCATACAAACTTTAGAATCAGTTTTTTGATATCCATAAAATAATTTCCTATTTGAGACTGCATTGAATTTATAAATCAAGTTGGGAAGAACTGATATCTTGACAATATCGAGTCTTGCTATTCAGGAAGATGGAATCTCTCTCCATTTATTTACTTCTTGTTTGTCCTTATTCATCAAAGTTTTGTACTTTTCCTCATACAGATCTTCTACATATTTGTTAGATTTATACCAAGGTATTTCCTCTTTGGAGTACTTAATGTAAAAATAGTATTGTGTGTATTTAACTCAAATTCAATATATTCATTGCTGGTACATAAGAAAGCAATTGACTCTTGTATATTAACCCTGTATCCTGCCATGTTGCTATAATCATTTACTAGTTCCAGGAGTTTTTTGTCAATTATTTTGGGTTTTCTACATGGGCGATCATGTCATCTGTGAACAAAGTTTTATTTCTTCCTTCCCAATCTGAATACCTTTTCATTTTCTTGTCTTACTGCATAAGCTAGAACTTCTGGTACAATATTGCAAAGGGGTGGTGAGAGGGAAAATCAATCCTTGTCTTCGACCTGATCTTAGTAGGAAACCTTTAAATTTCTCACCGTCACATGTGATAATAGGTGTAGATTTTTTGGTTAATATTCTTTATCAATTTGAGGAAGTTCCCCTTTATTTGTAGTCTGCAACTTTTTAATAATGTTACTGTATTTTGTCAAATTGTTTTTTATTTATTCATATGGTTATGTCACTTTTTATCCTATAATGTGATGGATTACATTAATTGATTTTCAAATGTCTTTTGTTTGTTTTTTAAAGATTTTATTTATTTATTTATTTGAGGGGTGAGAGCAGAGGGAAAGGGATAGGAGCAGACTCCACACTGAGCAGGGAGCCCAATGTGCAGCCTGATTCCACAACCCTGAAACCACGACTAGAACTGAAAGCAAAAGTCAGATACCTAGCCCCCTGAGCCACCCAGTCACCCCAGTTTCTACATGTTAAACCAGCCTTGCATACCTGAAATAAATTCCACTAGGTTGTGGTGTGTAATTCTTTTTATACACTGTTGGATCTAATTTACTACAATTTTCTTGAGGATTTTGGCATCATGTTCATGAGACAAACTGGTCCTTAGTTTTTTCTTTTTTCGTGTGCTGTTTTCATCCAGTTTGGATATTAAGGCAAGGCTGACTTCAGGGAATGAGTTAGGAAGTATTCCCTCTGCTTTTATCTTCTGAAAGAGATTGTAGAAAAATTGGTATAATTGTTTTCCTTAAATATTTGGTAGAATTCAGCAGCAAACCTATCTAAACCTGTTGCTTTCTGTTTGGGAAGGTTATTAATTATGATTCAACTTTTTAAATAGATATGAGCCTATTCAGGTTCTCTATTTTTTCTTGTATGAGTTTTGGAAGCTTGTGTCTTTCAACAAATGGGTCCATTTCCTCTATGTTATCAAATTTATAGATATAAAAATGTTCATAGTATTCCTTTATTATCATTTTAATGTCACTAAGATTTATAATGATGTCCCCTCTTTTTTTCTGATATTAATAATTCACACCTTCTCTCTTTTTTTCTTAGCATGGGTAAAGGCCTATCAATTTTGTTGATCTTTTCCATAAGCTAGCTATGGGTTTCAATGATTTTCTCTATTGATTTTCTGTTTTCAATTTCATTGTTTTCTCTGATTATTATTACTTTTCTTCTGCTTACTTCCAATTTAATTTGCTATTTTTTTTCCCTAGTTTCCTAAGGTGGAAATTTAGATTACTGATTTTAGATCTTTCCTCTATTCTAATATATGCATTTAATCCTATAAATTTCCCTCTAAGTCCTATTTTTCCTGCATCCCACATATTTTTATAAGGTGTGTTTTCATTTTCATTTCATTCAAAATACTTTTTTAATTTCTCTTGAGATTTCTTCTTTGACCCATGTGTTACTTAGAAGTGTGTTGTTTAATATCCACATATTTTGAGATTTTCTAGTTATCTTTGTTATTAATTTCTAGTTTAATTCCATTGTGGTCTGAGAGCAGATATATGATTTCTATTCTTTTAAATGTGTTAAGGTGCATTTTATGGTCCAAAATATGATCTAGCTCCCTAACTTAAGAAATATATGTACTCTGCTATTGTTGAAGTACTCAATAAATGTCAATTATATCCAGTTGACTGATGGGAGTTCAAATATGTCCTTGTTGACTTTCTGCCTGTTAAATCTGTCCACTTCTCGGGGCGGGGGGGTGGGTGTTAAAATTCCCAACTATGATAGTAAATTCATCTATTTCCCCTTGTAGTTCTTTCAGTTTTTGCCTCATGCAGTTTGATGCTCTGTTGTTAAGTACATACATATTAAGAATTGCTATGTCTTTTTGGAGAAGTAACCCCTTCATCATTATGTAATTCTCTTATGTAAGTCTGCTGTTTCTGGAATTAATAGAGCAACACCTGTTTTCTTTTGATCAGGGTCTATATGATATATTTTCCTCCATCCATTTACTTTTAATCTATATTGTCTTTATATTTAAGTGTGTTTCATGTAGACAGCATATAGTTAGGTCATTTTTTGATCCACTCTGACAATCTCTTTTATTTCATGCATTTAGACCAATGATATTTAAAGTGATAGTTGATATAGATTAATATCTACCATATTCATTACTGTTTTATATTTGTTGCCCTTATTCTTTGTTCCAATTTTTTTCTTCCACTAGTTTTCTATCTCTTGTGGTTTCAAATGAGCATTTTATATGAATCTGTCTTCTTTCCTTTCTTAGCATATCAGTTATGCTTAATTTTTTAGCTTTTTTTAGTGGTCGATCTAGAGTTTGCCTTATACTTTCATAACTAATCCATGATCACTGTCAAATAACACTATATCAAGTAGTGTGAGAACCTCATAACAAAATAATCCTAATTCCTTCCTGTATGCTTTATAATATTGCAATTATTCATTTTATTTATATATGAGCATATATAAGCACATATGTATATATAAGTGTGTACATATATGTGTACATATATAATATATATAATAGAACACATTATTGCCATTATTATTTTGAAATAGTGTTTTATCTGGTAGATCAGTTAAAACTAAGAACAGGTGTTTTGCTTTGTTTTGTTTTTTAACCTCACTTGTTTCTTCTTCAGTACTTTTCCTTTCTTGACATAGAGCTGAGTTTCAGACTTCTATTTTTCCTTTCTCTAAAGAACTTTTAATATTTCTTGCAAGGCAAGTCTACTAGCAACAAATTCCCTCAATTTTTGTTTGTCTGAGAAAGTCTTTATTTCTCCTTCACTTTTGAAGGATAATTTTGCAGAGTACAGAACTCTAGGATTCTGGTTTTTTCTTCCAAAACTTTAAAATATTTCACTCCATTATCTTCTTGCTTGCACTGTTTCTGAGATGTTGAATGTAATTCTTAACTTTGTTCCTCTACAGGTAAGGTGATTTTTGACTCTGTCATCTTTCAGATTTCTTTCTTTATCTTTGATTATCTGTAGTTTGAAAATGATATACATAGGCATAGTCGGGTTGTTGTTTTGTTTTGTTTTATTTTGTTTTGGCCTTTATCCTGCTTGGTGTTCTCTGAGTTTCCTGGATCTGTTGTTTGGTGTCTGACATTTATTTGGGAGAAATTCTCAGTCATTACTGTGTGAAATATTTCTTCTGTTTCATTTTCTTTCTTCTTCTGATATTCCCATTATGTGTATATTACACCTTTTGTAGTTTTTCTAGAGTCATTGGATATTCTGTTCCGGGATGTTGTTTCATTTTTGTCTTTTTTTCTCTTCAATTTTCTGTGGTTGAAGTTTCTATTGATCTATCTCTAGCTCAGAGTTTCTTTCCTCAACCATGTCCAGTCTCCTAATAAGCCCATCAAAGACATTCTTCATTTCTGTTAATTCATTTTTTTTTATCTTTAGAACTTCTTTTCAGTTCTTTCTTAGGATTTCTCTCTCTCTGCTTGCATTGGCCATCTGTTCTTGCATGATGTCTATTTTATCCATTAGAATGCCTAACTTATAAACAGAGTTGTTTTAAATTCTTTGATAATTCCAACATCCTTACCATGTACAGTTCTGATGCCTGCTCTCTTCAAATTGTGTTTTTTGCTTTTGGTATGCCCTGTAAATTTTTCTTGATAGCCAGACATGATGTACTGAGTAAAAGGAACTGTTGCTGGTGGTGAGATATAAGGAAAAAGGAAGTGTTCTATATGAGTAGGTCTCAGCCTTTTAGTGAGCCCTGTTCCTAGTTTGTGAAATTCACAAATGATTCTCGGGCATTTTTTCTCCCTATTTAAGTGAGACAAGATGGTTATAGTGGGTTGAAGTTGGGTATTTCCCTTCTCCAGGTCAGTTAGAATCTGGTTAACTAGTTCCCCTGAGGGCAGGCCTTGTTAAGAACAGAGGGTTCTGGCTTATTTCAAAATGGTTCCTTTCCCTCTCCTTCTGCCAAAAGCACAAGGGGATTTTTCTCAGATATTTACTGTAGGACTCTGGTTGAACTCCCAGAGGTAAATCACATGATATTGTGGGGGCCTTCCTATGACTGTGTATTTTTAACTCTCAAAGCTGTCCACACTGACCCTCTAGCAATTCACCAATTACTGGTCTGGTTTCCCTATCATGGCACTAGATCCCATGGTGATTTCTGCAGCAATTTCTGCCTGTGAGTCTATGCTGTAAAAGCAGTGACTCCCTATATTCACATGTGTCCCCAATCTTGACAGCAGTGGTCTGCTCTGTGTCCTCCCCTCTCTCATGGATCCAAGAGGAGGTACTGACTTTTAAGTCCGTTCAGCCTTTTATTTCTTGTTAGGACAGAGAGGTGACTTACATGCAGAAACCAGAAGTCCCTCCAATAATGCACTCTTAATAAAAAAAATATGTAATGGCTTGTTTAAAGAAACCATCATGAAGAAACCACAAGGGGAAATCATCTATTTTGGAAAATGTGTGGCAATTATGTACCTCTCCGTGTATCCTTACTCTTTCAATAAGAACTTGAGGCTTCTCTCCTAAAAGTTTTGATTACATTCTTTGTCTCTTAATCTGGGTTGGGTTTACAGCTTGCTTTGGCCAATAAGATATGACAAAATGAAAATGTGGCCGTGCAAGAGCAGGCCTCAAGAGGCACTGCACAGTTCCACTTTCTGCCGTCCACCCCTGTGCCTCAGCTAGCTTGCTGGAAGCTGGCAAAAAAGCAGAGCACAGAAAAGTTAACTCAGCCAAACCATCCTGGGCCAGTTATTTCCTCTGCCAATGGTCTTTTAAGAGGGACAAGAGTGGGAGAGATTTTTCAGCTACAGATAATAACATCAGGATGTAGGGGCTGCCAGGAGGAAGGCCCTAGGAAAAGGGGAGGGAGAGGGAGAGCCCTAGTGCAACAGTAGCTGATTTCTGCCCTATTCACATCCCATTCTCAAGGAGGGAAGTAAAAGGTCACCCAACTCAGGAGAAGACTATTTTAAAGATACATTCTTTTGCCATCGTTTTTGCAATAAGTTTATGTGATGTTTTGTATTCCTACATTATTATTCTGACATGATGGCATTTTTATAAGATATCTGACTAAAGACCTATAAATGTGTTTTTAAATATTAGATATAATTACCACATATGTTCACACTATACTTTGCTTTTACCATATGTTAAGGACACCTGTTATGTTCCTTGATTCAGCAATCATCCTTTTTTTTTTTTTTTTTTTTTTGGTTTGCTCTACTTCCAGTGGGAAATTCATTCTGTAATGTTGGTGTAGAGATGAACCCCATATGAATGAGCACAAAACCCAGGCGTGGCTGATCAGAATATCCCATACCCCTCATTGGTTCAGGAGTAGATATATGACCCAACTTAGGCAAAGTTAGTCCTCTATGGGAGTTCTCCGTACTATTTACTGATGAAGCCTGTCCTTTTCCGCTGGGTTACTAACCTGGTAAGATATAAGTCTGGGGCATCTAGAGCCATCTTGCCTATTACTTGTGAGAGAGCTTGTAGAGAGAAAGAGAGTGCCCTGATAATATCATTTAAGTCCCTGGATTCAATCCTGGCTGAAGTTCATGTGCCAGTGTACGTTCTAGATATGTGAGCCTATAATTCCCCTTTAATGCCTAATGTAGTTTCAGTTGTGTTTCCATCTCTCACAACAAATGATTTCTAACAAATATATCATGGCTTTGGGGTATTGGTAACCACCTCATCTATCCTGCACGCATTAACCTGCTTGATCAAGAAGTGACTGTATTATTCCCTGAATTTACACACTTAAGATACATCTGAAGGGAAAGCACTCCCAGTCAAGATTCTGAAATAGTTATAGAGGAGGAAACTATGAGAGCCTATACATGCAAGAAATGTCTCAGAAAGAGTGCAGAAACAGAAGCAAAATGCAGACTATAAAAGAAGAACAATATCTGACAACATTGCCACAAAGAATAAGAAATGATTAATTCAAGCAAGAAGGGGCAGGTGAATCAATTTGTGTCATATATATGTTCATGGGTAGCAGTGCAAGTTTGTGGAGAGCTAGTTAATCAGGATCTTTCAAAGCCTGATAATTCTAAGAAAGTGAGAGGAGGGCACCTGGGTGGCTCAGTCATTATGCGTCTGCCTTCGGCTCAGGTCATGATCCCAGGGTCCTGGGATCAAGCCCCGCATCGGGCTCCCTGCTCCATGGGAGGCCTGCTTCTCTCTCTCCCACTCCCCCTGCTTGTGTTCCCTCTCTCGCTGTCTCTCTCTCTCTGTCAAATAAATAAATAAAATCTTTAAAAAAAAAAAAAAAAGAAAGAAAAGAAAACAAGAGGAAATGGAGGAAGGAGAAAGGAACCTGCTTCCTGTAAAATAATGCTAAGATGCAATTTTTCCCCATTTGCCCTCAGCATTTCTCTTACTGGATGGCACCATGTCCTGGATGGCTTGAGTGTCCACAGTCTGCAGGGGCTATGCCCAGGAGCTGTTTCTATTGTTTTAATCATTATTACATAAAGAAAGAAGAAAGATGGGGAACCCGGGTGGCTCAGACAGTTAAGCATCTGCCTTTGGCTCAGGTCATGATCCCAGGGTCCTGGGATCGAGCCCCGTGTTGGGCTCCCTGCTTCTCCCTCTGCCTCTGCTTGCCACTCCGCCTGCTTGTACTCTCTCTCTCTGCAAATAAAAAATAAAAAAAAAAAAAAAGAAGAAGAAGAAGAATCCCAGCACATCCCTTACCAGTCTGTGTCCTAAAACCCTCCCAGAGGCAATTTATGGAAATCACTTCCCTATAATCATGTCCCATTGCTTCGGTACAAGGCCAGTGGCAAGTCAACAAACTCTCTCTTAGTCACTAACTCAGCAGCAGAGGACATTTCATATGAGGCGCTTACTTCTTTGGGGAAAGGGAAGCTGCACTCTGTTACAGACAAAGCACCCTTATTATAAAAGTTTCTGATTAATGCAGCTATTTCCATATCCCTGCAGAATGACTCAGAGAATCAGTTCTCTCAACAGAGTCCCTAGAGTGGGAAAGTTCAAGCGGTAATCAATTCTTAAAAGGGAAGTGCCTGGTTATTCACTGTTTATATAAAAATAAGGAGGAAGAAACCTTTTTTAAAAAGTCTTATAATCACAGTGTACATTAGTATTTAAAAATTCAGGGATCTTTAGGGATATTAAATTTGTAAAGGATCCTGAGATATAGATAAGAAGAAAGATATTATATCCATTTTATGGCTGTAGAAACTGAAATATAGGGAGAAATACTTTACTTACTCAAGCCATAAAGCAACTAAGTAACAGAGCCAGGATTCAAGTGAACATCTCCAGGAGGTACTCATGTGTTCTTTTATTTAATAAACTTCTTGCTACCATTCAGTACTGGAGATACAAGCTTATGTCTAAAATTACATTGCTTATATCAATTTGTATTCTGATGTGATTTCTAGAGTGGAAAAAAGGATAGCATTAAAATCAAAATGTTGAGAATGGTTTAAGACAGTATGTTGTAATACATCATGTGTATAACAGAATAAAAGAATATTGGAAACAATGGACACATGAACAAGTACAGAGAACAGCAGAAACCCTAAGCAATGAATGGTCAATTCTACCTGGTAGAAGCTGGAGAATTAAAAATAAAAGGCTGGGGTGCCTAGGTGGCTCAGTCGTTAAGCGTCTGCCTTCAGCTCAGGTCATGATCCCAGGGTCCTGGGATCGAGCCCTGCATCAGGCTCCCCGCTCAGCAGGAAGCCTGCTTTTCCCTCTCCCGCTCCCCCTGCTTGTGTTCTCTCTCTCACTATGTCTCTCTCTGTCAAATAAATAAATAAAATCTTAAAAAAAATAAATAAAAATAAAAGGCCTTCCCAGCATAGATGAGATATAAAAGCCAGGTCTGGAAATATGAGTAGATTGGGGTTGCTAGTGAATGATGGACCCTAAAGGCAAGAGCAAAGAGTGTGGGGAGAGGCATGGAGAGCATATATGAAACCATCAGACATTCATGGACGGTCTATAAGGATACATGATGAATGAAAGACAAGTAATTCCTTTCTAGGACACGTTAGCACTTTTCCTTAATACTATATTATCCTGCCCCTAAACTTCAGAGAACTTTTTCTTTCGTCCTTAAATATCTATTCCCCCCATACTCCTTCCATTAATTGTCATTTTTCTTTATTTCTCTCTGGCTTACAGAATATGAAAACTACAACCGAGAAACCCTACCTAACTCCTAAGCTACTAGTTAAAACTAAGCATAACAGTATTTCAATAATTCCAGAAGCCTGGAGAAGAAACATAAATACTCCTAAAGGGGTATGTTTGTGTATATTTGTGCATAAATATTAATATTTTCTTTTTCTAAAAAAACTACCAAGAAACTAAAGTCAAGATAAACCCCTGCCTTGATTCTAAAAAAACTACCAAGAAACTAAAGTCAAGATTAACCCCTGCCTTGACTGTAAAAACAAAATATACATTTCGTTTTTGAAGACTGAGCTTTGGGTAAATTAACTCTTACTTACACTATATAGAGAGAGGAGACTCTGATACCACTTTGGTAAATTTACAAAGCCTCCCATCTTCATGCTTCATATACTCTCTCAGAGTAACCCAATATCATAGCTTTCTAAATCATATCTTTTATAGTATTCATGAAGTTATTTTATTCATTCAAGAAATATGTCTTCAGATCATTTTATATGTAAGTTATGGATTTAGGCACTGCCTCTGGTACATTTTTGTGCACCAAAAATGCATTCAGTATCTCCAACTCATCTTTTGGGTATTAAGACAGGGTAGAAATAAATATACTCATTTAGTCACTACCATATATTTTTTGCTTCTGCAAGAATCCACTTTGGCTAGAGACATGCCCTGAATTAATCACACACCTTTGACTAGCTCTTAGTGATAGAAGATTAAATATTAACTATTCTTTTGGTTGTTAGTAAAGTTCCTCCATCAAATTAGATATTTCACATGGTCTCCTGTGTCAGTAGTAATTTTTTATGTCTAGTGTTATGAAACTTTTGGCCTCAGGACTCTGTTCTATTCCTAGAAATTACTGAGGACCCCCAAAAGACTTTCATTTGTGTGAATTATATCTATTTATATTTACTATACTAAAAACTCAAGTTAGGACATTTAAAAAATACTTATTTATAAGTTATTTATAAATTTACTTAAAATACCAATAACAAACTCATTATATATCAACATAAATAATATATTTATGAAAAATATATTTCCAAAACAATAAAAGTAATTACTAGGGGCACCTGGGTGGCTCAGTCGGTTAAGTGTCCAACTCTTGATTTCTGCTCAGGTTATGATCTCAGGGTCCTGAGATCAAGCCCCACATGGGGCTCCGCACTGGGTGTGGAGCCTATTTGAGATTCTCTCTCTCCCTCCCCCCACCACTCTCTCTCCCTCTCTAACAAAACAAAAAAAGTTAAAAAAAAAAAGTGGTGTTTTGTTTTTGTTTAGTTTTGCATATTCCTTTACTGTCTAGATTAGTAGAAGCCTATTAGATTCACTTCTCTGCTTCTTCATTCAATCTGTTGCATAGCACTTGTCATATTACCTCTGGAAAACTCCTCTGTGCACCTGTGAGAGAATAAGAGTGAAAAGGCAAATAACCTCTCAGCATTATTATGAAAATCTTTTTGATCTTGTGGTTCCCCACCCACTGCACACATATACACACAAACACACACAAATGTTTCAGGGATTCTAGGGATTCCTGGACCACACTTTGAGAACCACTACCCTATTAGATGCTAAGCCTGGAAAGATTAGGACAATTTCCATTTGCAGCTTAAGGGTCACATTCTGCACAATACACCTGCTACCTAAAGTTCCTGTTTACTGAGTCATGATGATAGTAGAAGCAATGACACACCAATTTATACAACTAAAGCACAAAAGGCAACATCTTTCTAGCTCTGATGCAAAAATAGAGGAGACCCATTCCTTGCCTGAACTACCAACTATTACCCTAGGCAACCAGCTACTCTACCTGTATACACTTCTGCCTGCTATTAATCCATTTTCCCACAGAGCCACTAGAATATTCCTTTCTTTTAGTAAATCTTATCATGATACCCTCGCCTCTTAAGCCCCTTCAGTAGATGACCTTAATTCTTAATAAGGCTCACAAAGCAGGGGCATAACTGGTGCCTACTTACCTCTCTACTTTACTTTTCTTTCTTGGTTCCAACAATGTTGTCTTAGTTTAATTCTTTGGAAGCAGGCTCTTCTCATCATGGGGCTTTAGCATGTTCTCTTCCTTTTACCCTGAATGTTTTTCCTTCCATTCATGTCTTCAACACATACTTTTCCTTCAAATCTTCACTTGCTATTTCTTAGGGGATAGTTTCCTGACTCCTTCCTCCAAACCAAGTCAAATCTCTCAAAAGCTCTATCATAGTCTTCCCCTTCACAGTATTTATTACAGTTGTAGTTTTTAATTTATTTCCCTGATTCATTGCTTAATATCTGTCTACACCACTAGAAAACAGTTGACTCTTGAACAACACGGGCTTAAACTGGGTGGATCCACTTTTACACTGACTCTTTCTTTTAATAAGTACAGTACGGTACTATAAATGTATTTGCTCTTCCTTATGATTTTCTTAATAACATTTTCTTTACTTTAGCTTACTTTATTGTAAGAATAAATATATAATACATATAACATACAAAATATGTTTTTTAATTGACTGTTTATATTTACCAGTAAGACTTCTGGTCAACAGTAGGTTATTAGTAGTTAAGGTTTTAGGGAGTCAAAAGTTAATTGCAGATTTTCAGCTGTGCAAGGGTCAGTGCCCTAATCCCTGCATTGCTCAAGGGTCAACTGTATAAGCTCCCTGAAGGTAGGAACTTTATTTCTGTGTTTGACTGTTTTTCCTGACCGTTATACTCTTAATCCCTAACAGCAGTGCCTGGCAATGAACAAATACTTGGTAAGTGGTGAATGAATAAACAAATTCATCAACAAATGGTGCATCAAAGGTGTGTGGTTTAGAGATGGACAGATCTGAATTTGGGGCCTTTCTCTCCTAAGTATCCTTGGACAACTCACTTTTCTTCTCTGAGCCTCAGTTTCTTAATCCATAAAGGGCAAATAATAATAATTAATCCATTTACACAATAAATAATAATTCAATATGTCTACATTCCTAGTATTTTTTTTGGATCTCGGAATTCAGTGGTTAAAATTTAGAAATAACTCATACACTCATTGAACTTATGTCTTCACTGGGGAAACAGACAAGGCACAAGTAAATAGACAAATGTAATTATGATAAGCACTATGAAACATACACACAAGGGGGCTGAGATAAAGCCTAGCCAGGGGTAGCTACATCAGACAGGGTGGCGAAGAAAGACATCTCTGGTGAATGTAACCTGAAACTGAGACCTAAAAGTTGAGAAGGATCTTATGGGTCAAAGAATTCTAAGCAAAGGAAACGAATACAGGCAAATGCCTTGAGTCTGGAACAAAAATTCAGGGGGATGAAAGAAGATTGCAATGTAGTGAGTATGAGAGATTGTAACATAAAATGAGTTTGGAGAAATAGTCAGGGACACAAGTATACAGAACTTTGTGGGCTGCCTGCTAAAGTTATCATGAGAATTAATTGAGAAAATATATGTGAAACCACTTCAAGGAGGGGGCTAGCACATAAGGAGTGATAAATACACGGAAGTGATTAGAGTCACAATCATCTTTTCATCAATAATCCCAAGCAGACAGCAAATAGATAACAAGGTATGAGAACTGGCACAGTCCTCTGAAGAGGTGGCTCAGTATCTGTTTGGAGAGAATTTTGGCTCATTAAGGGCTCTAGAGAATTTTTACCAAAATAATTAGTGAGCTTTTTGTTACAGGTAGTCTTTTTCAGAAAAAAAAAAATCCTGGAAGAGGGATTATAATGCTCAAGTTAACATCTTAGAACCCTCACCTCCTCCCTTTCTCCCACATACAAGCAAGCACATGTGTGCGCACACGCACACACGCACACAAGTGCAAGCACACACATATGCAGATTAGGGCTTTATTTTATTTTTTCATTTTGCTTTGTTTTATAATCAGGATGAAATGCTTTCTCTCTATTCCCAACCTCAAAGGTCTGGGCTGCAAGTGCCTTCTCTGCAAGTGTACTATTTTAAAAATGGCCGCATTAAATATGCATTTGCTGTTGAGTTTCTGAGATTGCTTAGGGACTATTTCTTTTCAGAATAAATCACTTTCAACAGCATATTTAATATGAGATGAGGGTATCTGTCCTACTCATCAGAGTAATAATTTTTTTTTAAGTCTGGAATTGTCCTAAGGGTATTCTCAGCTAAATTCTTCTCTTGTTGGGTATTTTATCAAGCTAGTGATTTTTTTCTTGGGATGTTAGGTTTGATCCCCTGATATTCTGTCTAGTTGATCTGACAATGATTATGTGACAGGTGTACATCCTTTGCATTACAATTTCCTTCACCTCTGGCTTCCACTCTTTCCCCTCCTTCCAGTCATGATAGTAAATCAGCCAGGATAGGCAAGGTTATGCTATACTAACAAATAACCCCAAAATATAAGTGGCTTATATTTCTCACTCCCTTTCCATTATCTTCATTCTGGAATCCCAGGTGGCTAAGCAGCCTTCATCTGGAATATTCGTGGTCTTGTGGCAAAGGGAAAAAGAGTGCAGTGGTCTATGACTGGACTCTATAACTTCTGTGTTGCTCAGAAGTTTGTTACCCTAACCCCATGCTACTCTCATTCACATTAATTGGCCAAAACAAATTACATGGGCAGGACTGACATCAGTGGGGCAGGGAATATAATCCTTTTACAAGGAAGCATAGTAAACATCTGTGAGAAGTAAAAGAGTATAGTGCAGGAAGGTTTCACCAAGGACCAGTCTATACATCCTAGAAGGAGAAGTTAAAAAAAAGACATGGGCTCTGGAATAAGTGAGACCTAGTTTTTGATTCTGGCTCTACTACACAGTAACTACATTATGTCAGACTAACGATTTCCAATTTTTAGCCCTATGTTGTCTCATCAGAAATATAGTGATAATAATAGTCTCTAAGAACCACCGTAAAGTTTAGAGACAATGTATGTAAAGCAATGTCTAATCCATAGAATTGTTCAATCTATTTTAGGTTTTATCTTGAATTGCCTGATCTATTTTCTCTATTCCAATTCTGTACAGTATCCATTGCAACATGACCTTTCCCCACCATTCTACCGCTCTGTTTAAGGTCATAGCTACCACTTACCTGCCAAAAGGACATTACTTAGTTCTCAGTCTTATTGATTTCACATTTACCACCACTGATCACTCCCATGCTAAAGTCTTTCCTCTTCCTCCAAGGCTTAATACTGTGCCTTCTACTTTACCAACTTCTTCCCTTCCAGCTTCTCCTCTTTCTTCTTCTCATGTACTTAGTGCTGACTTTGCCTAGATCCAGCCTGGGCTCTCTTCCATCTACACCTCTCCCTTGTGAGACAGATACAGGGGTAAGAGCAGAGATTTCGTAGCCACGGAGTCCTGACCTGACTTCTGCTACTTACTCCTGGACAGCCTAATTCACCATTTCTTAATTAGCAAAATCAGAATTCAAAGATCTGTTGGAAAAATTAAATGACAAAATCTATATGGAAAAACTAACACTGTGCTTAAACATATCAAGTGCACAACACGTGTTAGCTCCCTCCCCTTCCATACCTGCCTTGAAAATCTTCTGCAAATCCTACCACTTAATTTAATGTAGAAGGTGTTCAAAATCATAGCTAATACCTTTTCTATTTGATTATTCCAAGAGGAACAGGTTTCAATAAGTAATGTCGATGTTTACTGAAAATTCCACTATCTTGAGATTATTTGTATTTTGAAAGAAGACTTATACATACATAAGAGAACATACATAAAACAAAAGAATCTATCTCTAACTGTATTTACCTCAGATCTTAATAGAGTATATTTTCCCTAGTACAACGAACAGTTAAGAGTTTGAGATTTCATGCTAACTACCTTGATCCGATTATTGGCTCAAAGAGCCTAGTTCTGTGACCCCAAGCAAGTCATGTAACTCCTTTCTAATTTCCCTCATCTGTAAAATGGGTATAATAATGGTAACAATCTCACTGGAATGTTGGGAGGATTCAATTTGTTACTACGAGCAAAGTGCTTAAAGAATTATTTGGCATGTAATAAGCATTCAATCAGTATTGGCTATCATCATCATCATTCATAAAAATTAAACTGCTGCTTTTTGCCTTACCTATCAAGACATATCTGCTGCATATCACTGCTCAATTAGGAGTTACCCTCATCCCTCACTGATGACTGCTGTGTGTTCTACTTTCCTGCTTTACCATTTTCTCTCCTTCCATTCCAAGATCGCAAAGTATTTGCTTCTGGCCTCACAGGGATGTCAGGAGGATTCATGAGAGAACATCCATAAGGTACTCTGAGCTCCTTGAAAGCAAGGTATTCGATAAATAAAAGGTTATTACCATTGCTAGTGATATCTTATATTACTCTAGCCCTTCTCAGCCCAGAGGGATCCTGAAATGGTTTGCAAAACTTGAAGCACAAACAAGAATCATTCAGTAGCAGCTGAGATGAAGCAGTCACTACACATTCAGCCATTGATTCTTCAGAGCCTCTAGTGATTTAAACCCACTGGTTCTACCAGGGGCATAAAAAGCACTGAAATTGGTTCAAAGGGTACTTTGAGATTTCAAGTATTTAGGGGTCAGTTCATTGAGCAGAACAGGAGGCAGACACTGGTTCAGACACTCAAAATTATGTGGAAAAATCCCAAGTCAATGAGAGAAACTAGCAGGTCAAATTCGAGACTAAATAAGGATGAGGTATGGTTCAATATGGAATTCCCTTGTGGTTTCCTGGTCCATATTCTTGCAGTCATATATTGAAAGTCAAACTTTTGCCTTTAAGACAATCCAAATTAAAAAAAAAAAAGCACCTGAAAATATGCAAACATTCCCCTAGTCCTTCAAAGTAAATCCTTCTACAGCCCAGTGTTATTTCAGAAACCAATCTAAAGTACATTAGCCTTAAACCCAAGTTGCCCTATATGGACGATTCACTTAGTTCTGGTTGAACTCTGAACAGTCCACTAATTATGCTTTATCAAATATAAGGGATCTTAACCAAACCTTGGCCACACTTCCCATCTTCATTTCAGCCTGAAGGCATGACTCTGCAATTTGTGACTCTTTGGGATTGCTCATTGATATGCAATTACTGTATGAAGGTTCAGACCAAGCGCTGAATTACTGATTTACACTGGGCCTCTTTGCCCTGGGACCTGAGGTTAGGGCTTCTACTATCAACCATCATACAAAAACATCTCTATAACATATGATTCAAATCACTCTACAAATATCAAGTGGGAGTAAGCCAAATGTTTGCAGCCAGATGTATCCCATCCTATATAGTCAAAAGAGTCATTTTAAGAAAAATAGTAAAGTTTTAACTTGAGGCTCCTGATTCCATCTGCCTCATTAAACCTGCTTTCTCATACCTATGCCACAAAGCAGTTTCAAAAATAACACTCAAAATGGTGAAAAAGAAGCATAGTGAATTAATTAGTACTATCTCTACCAGTTTTAAAAAACAATCTATTAAAATATAGTAATTTTAAACGTGTGGAAAAAAATTAAAAAAAAACAACAAATGAGGTTAGTGTGGATTATATTTGGCCATGACAATATTTGAGGAAAAAATTAGTAATTTACCTTATAACCTACACCAAAGACAAGTCCACAGAGATGTAAGTTTTAAAAGGGAAAAAACGAAGCTTTAAAAATCCTAGAAGAAAATATTGGAGACTTATTGTATGATCTCAGGGTACGTGTGGTTAATTTTAGTGTGACATTAAATCTAGGGACAATATATAATTTTTTTTTAAATATTATTACAGAACATAATAAAACCAGAGCCCATCAAAATGTGGGGGTAAAATGAGAAACAAATGAGAGAAAATTTTTGTAATTTAAATGGAAAACAAAAAGTTAGCATCATTAGAGGAAAAACATGCCTTTAAGGTAACAAGGAGTGGGGCGCCTGGGTGGTTCAGTCGGTTAAGCGGCTGCCTTTGGCTCAGCTCATGATCCCGGAGTCCTGGGATCAAGTTCCACATGGGGCTCCCTGCTCAGCAGAGAGTATGCTTCTCCCGCTGCCCCTCCCCACTCTCTCCTCTCGTGCTTGCTCTCTCTCTCACTCTCTCAAATAAATAAATAAAAATAAGATAACAAGGAAAATTATAAAAACCTAAGAAAAAAAATGGACAAAGGAGAGGTAGAACAGATTTGCAGAAGATGAAATATAATATAAATACAAGATCCTTCATATCACTAATAAACAAATTCTATGTAAATTAAAACAACGAGGTGTCATTTTTGAAGAGTGTTAATAGAAGTACAGGACAAAAGGCATTCATATATGGTTGGTAGGGACATAAACTGGTATAATGTTTCTCAAGGTAGTTTTCCAATATCAAACTTTTACATGGGTCTATCCTTTCACATAGCATCTTCAATTCTAGTACTCTATTCCAAAAACATATCTACACAAATATACATGAATTGGGGAAAGGTTACTTACTGAAGCAATGTTGGTAGTAAAGAAGAACTGGAAATCTCCTTAATGTTTATCATTGTCTGTTAGAAATGATGCAGAGATATATGTGCATAAGTGACTTGAAAATGTGAAATAAGCAAGTTGAATCCCATTTTTGAAAAAAAAATGCACACACCAACATTATGTGTGTATCTGCGCATGTGGTACGTGTATACACATAATATAAAAATATTTGAAAATATATAAACCAAAATGTTACTAGTGGTCACCTTGGGGACAAAGGATTGCAGCACTCTCACTTTCTGCATTTTAGGGTTATTTTTTTTAACTAGTTGGGTTTTTTTAAGGTTTTTATTTATTTGACAGAGAGATAGCACAAGTAGGCAGAGCGGCAGGCAGAGGGAGAGGGAGAAACAGGCTCCTCACTGAGCAGGGAGCCCGATGCAGGGCTCAATCCCAGGACCTGGGATCATGACCTGAGCTGAAGGCAGCTGTTTAACTGACTGAGCCACCCAGGTGCCCCCTTAGAGTTATTTTTGTTCAAATTTTTTATTAGAAACATGTACGTTTTTCTAAAACCAGTGAAAAATACAAACAAAATGAAAGCAAGAGCATGTGAGCAGGTTATGGGACAGTATTTATAACAAGACAGTATTTGAAATAACATTAAATATCAAAAATTAATATTCTCAAAATCTCTATGGAAATCTATCATAAGTAGTTAACTCTGAAAGTAGAATTATGGTGGGATTTTACCATAATTTTTATAGTGTATTTATATACTTTTTACAGCATATTATTTTATTTTTATTTTACAGTATCATTCAAAACCAGAAAATACAAAAATGTGATCATAAATGTTGTCCTAAAGCCCATTCTCCCCATTCTCAGCACAGTGTTGTCCACCATGACTGAAGAGCTTTGGGTGACCCAGAGGCACCCTCTCACTTCTCCAGACCCATGTCTCCTTTTCAAGATCACAGTGATAATATCAGCCTCTCACTACATTTGTGAAACTTAAGGGTGAATTGGAAACAATGCCTTGACTTGTCCTAAAAACAAGTACTATAAAAATATTAAAGCAACTTTATGAAATGAAATGAAGAATCAGTAAATATATCCAAGTTCCCAATTCTTCAGGAATGTTGACTAATATAAATAATTATGACTTATTTGAGTGTATCATTAACTTTTATTCAGTCACCAAGACTCAGATGAGTTATCTCTACCTTTAGGGAGTATTTCTGATTTTCTTCCAACCCACCCATCTACCTCACTCCAAGATGGGTGAGCTGCCATGCATCTGTACTTTCCAAACTCTGTATAGGTCTTTCCTATTCATTTATTCATTCTATTAGGCACACCTTCATTCCTTCAACATGCTTTCACCAAGCACTCTTATACAGGCTCTTGAGATACAATGGTAACATGAGAGGCTCGGCCTTCTAGAAGCTTACAGTCTGGGAGGGGAAGCCAGCACTAATCAAATAAAAAATAAAATAAACACTTATAAACAGTGATAAATATTATGAAGGAAAGCTACACAGTGCAAAAACAAGTGCAGAATGAAGGAACTAGCTAGCTTATTTCACAATATTGTAAATTGCTCTTCCGCTCAAGTCTAAGGTTCCAGAAGACTGAGACCATCTTTTGGTCTTGGTTTTTTTTTAGCTTTGTACGACATCTGATACACAATAAACACTCAGCTTCTGTCTAACTGAACTGAACTGATCAGAATTTTTTTTTAATATTCCATGATGGCCCAATAGTCTGAAAAGTGACTGAACCACAAGGTTATCACTGTTTCGGCCATGCAGTCTTGTAAGAATCACTGATGATTCAAATTGAGCCCCTTTTCCTTATTCATATTGATTATTATTCCAATATCAAGTTTACTGTCAGTGGCCACTGTGTTGTAAGTGGACAGTGTGGGGAAAGAAGTGGAGAAACAATAGAAAAAAGAAAAGATATTTTGGTAACAGAATGTCAATAGTAAAATCGAATTTGACAAGAAAAAAATTAGTATCCAAACCATCTTCTATAGTTACTTAAATAAATATAATCAATTAAAATAGCATATATGCTATGAGTTGCTTAACTTCTCAAATTGTATTTCCTTATTTCCAACATGGGGGCAATAATACCTATTTTTCACTTAAGAATTAAGAAGTTTAAAATAACTGAAGTGGGGTGCGTGGCTGGCTCCGTCGTTAAGTGTCTGCCTTCGGCTCAGGTCATGATCCCAGGGTCCTGGGATCGAGCCCTGCATCGGGCTCCCTGCTCAGCAGGAAGCCTGCTTCTCCCTCTCCCACTCCCCTGCTTGTGTTCTCTCTTTCACTGTGTCTCTCTCTGTCAAATAAATAAATAAAATCTTAAAAAAAATAATAAAAAATAAAATAAAATAACATAACTAAAGTGGTTAGAGCAGTCTCTGACACAAAGGAGGCACCCAAAATATCAATAACCTTAATAATGTTTATTCCTGTATCCCAATGGTTCTCAACCAGGGGCAATTTTGTCCCCCAGGGGATACCAGGTAATGTCTGGACACATTTCTGGTTATCACAATTAGTGGAGTATATAATGCTGGCATCTAGTGGGTAGAGGCCAGGGATGCTGATAACATCCACAATACACAGGACAGTCCCTACAGCAAAGAATTATCAAATGGCCCAAAATGTCAACAGTGCCAAGACTAAAAAATCCTGCTATATTCCCTCATTCCTTAAATCCAATATCTCATGTCATGAGATAGTTCAGAGGAACTTACAGAACATATTCTGACAGCACATATAGACACAATATAAGAATTCCCTAGAAATCTTCCCATCCTTTCCTCAACCACTATAACACTCTATTTTCATGTCCCGTATTTACCATTCAAATTATATCACTCCCTTTCCACAGCACCTCCAAGCTCTCCTTTTGTGTACCCACAGTGCCCATGTTCTTCACTGTTGCAATGACTATATTTCTTTGTTCCCCAAGGCCCCAGTCTGTCTCTTTATGGTCCTTAAAATCCAATTTAACCAGGTTAAATTGCTTTTATACTCCTCCACTCTTCCATAACTGCAGGTCCCTCTAATTCTCCCACTCTGACTCTATCCCTTCCCTCATTTCTACTGTTCACTAATTGAAGTCAATATATTAGCCTTAATTTATTTTGGGAATCTAAACAACACACCAAAGAAGTTAGCTTTTATAGAATATATTCACTTTTTTGCTATGCTGTTACAACAGTGAAGTTAATAAAATTGACACCTAATTACAACTAACAAGCAGGGTCTTATTAAACTAAAACAATAAAGAAAGCCACAAAGATTGCATTACCTATCCTACACACTCTTACAAGAATGACTAGTTCTATCCAGACTATCGTTCAGTGTCCCTGCATGAGGATCCTGATCTGAATGGATGGGCAGTGCCCACCAGCCACACTGGCTAGTTTCAGGTGGCTTCCAGGGCCAGGAAAGAAACCTGGAACTTCATCAAATGGTTAAAACTGAGTGATAATCTGAAAACATGCTATGAAAATACTTTGATACTTCGGATTAAACCAAAGAAGTTGGGTATGTTGTCAGTATCAAAAAACAAGGGAGGAGCCTCTGTAAAAGAGGTGGCATTGGAGAACAAGAGGGAGAAATGGAAGAACCAAGTAGAATTTGTGGGACAAGCTTTGAGAAGTAGGTGAGAAGAACTAGGACTTTGCTGTGAGCAGGTGTATGTTGCTTTCTCATAGTCTAAGGGTTGAATGGATGTCTTGGTTTGTGTGAGAAGTTTTAGATGAGGACTGACAAACACAGACCCTAAGAGTGGGAGAGAATCAGAAGAGGACCACCTCTTCTCTGGACATCTAGGAGGGCATGTTGCCAAAGCCATCTCTGGTACAAAAAAAAAAAAAAAAAACTTAAAAAAATGATGGGATCCTGGATTTTCATCAAGATTTTCATCTTGCACATTCATTGTCAGGTACATCTGAAAACTTGGTCCTACAGAGATAGAACTGAGGGCAAGCATATTGCACTGGGAAAGCATCCAAATAAATTCAACAAACTTGTAACAGGAATTTACTGCGTTGGTCTTTTTCCTTCCCCATGCCTTCCATACTATCTCCTCTTTTCATCAACCCTCAGGAAGAAAAAATACAAATCAAAATTGGTCAGATTCCAGAGCATTGACTGGACTCCCCGCATGAGTACATAAATAACTACCTATATAGCTCTAGCTCAGTGCTTGGTCTTCAGCCCATGAGGCTGTCCTTACTTTCTTTCTCTTCTGTCTGGTCCTTCCCTTGTGACCACTTCTCATGTCCTCTTCTATCAGACTGGTCCAAAGCCCCATCTTATCTCTTCTGGATTAGATAATAGCTCCTAATTCATATTCTTGCTTTCATTCTCATATCCCACAGACTTTTCTGAACCTATCAGCCAGAGTAAGCCTTTTGGAAATGTAGGTCAGATGGTGACATCACTCCTCTACCTTCTAATTCCCATTTCATTTGGAGTAGAAGCTAAAGTCCTTACAATGTCTGATGTAGTCTGGGCATCTCTTTGAGCTCATCTTCTTTAAGTCTTTCCCTAGCTCACTCTACTCTACCCATGCTAACTTCTCTTTTAAATATACCACGCAAGAGCCATCATCAGAGCATTTATATTTCCCCTCTGCTGGACTGTTCTTGCCCTATATATCCACAAGACCAACTCTCATGCTTCTTTACTGTCTTTGCTCGTAAGTCAGCTTCTCAGGAAATCTTTCCTTGAACACTGCATTAAAACCATAAATGCCCTCTCTCTGCAGTTTCTATCCCCATCCCCTGCTTCATTTACCACCAAACAACAAATTTTGTATTTATATTCTCTATTTGTATATTGTATATCTCCTGCTATCCCTAGGTACACACTAGAGTGTAAGCTTTTGAGAACAAGATTGAGTTTTTGGTCTATCTTATTCAATGTTATATCTCTAGAGCCTAGAGCAGTGCCTGACACAACACAGGTGTTCAATGAGTATTTGTAGAGGGAATGAATGAATACATGAGTGTAGTAATACTAGATTCACAGTTAGGCACAGGTTAGGCGGTAATTGAAGAAATAGGAACACTTTGATCTAAAGCTATTTTGAAGTAGTTAGCCAAAAAAAAAGGGGGGGATGTTTCCCCATGGCTCAGCCCACTTTACTGCAGCTCAAGTCCACCTATAAAAATGGTTCTTTGTTTCCCATTTGACTTTTTTTTTTAAAGATTTTATTTATTTATTTGATAGAGAGAGAAAGAAAGAGCACAAGTAGGGGGAGCAGCAGGCAGCGGGAAAGGGAGAAGCAGGCTCCCCACTGAGCAGGGAGCCCGATGTGGGGCTCGATCCCAGGACCCTGGGATCATGACCCGAATTGAAGGCAGCCGTTTAACCACCTGAGCCACCCAGGTGCCCCTTGACTTTTTTTTTTTTTTTTTTTAAGAATGTCTACCACATCTTTAGAGAACTCTGAGAAAGAAAGGCATAGATTTGATCTGGGCAGGATCCAAGAATTCCAGCTTTCCCTACCCTCCATGAGATCTAATAGTCTTCATATCCTACTGTGGTCCCCTAAAATGGCCACATTGTAATCCTTGAAACCTGTGAATATGCTGTGATATATGGCAAGGGGAAATTCAGGTTGCAGATGGAATTAAGATTCCTAATTTACTTGAGATGAGAGAGATTGTCCTGGATTAATGTAGGTGGGCTCAATGTTATTATGAGTCCTTTTACGTGAAAGAGGAAAAGGGGTGCATCAAAGGTAGAGAAAAAGACATCATAATGTCAGAATCAGAGAAAGAGATAAAGCTCTGGAAGTAGAGATCAGAGCAATGCATATGCTAGTCTTGAAGAAAGAAAGAAGCCATGAGCCAAGGACCGCAAGTGGCCTCCACAGCTCTAAGAAGACCAGAAAACAGATTCTCCCCTAGAGTCTCCAGAAGGAACACAGCCTGCTCATGTCTTGACTTTGGCCCAGCGAGATCCATTTCAGACTTCTGAACCCCAGATACATAAGATAATAAATCTGTGTTGTTTCATACCACCAATTTGATGGATAATTTGTGACAGTGGCAATAAGAATCTAATACACTTACTACCTTCTAACAAACACCTCCATCATTATTAGCACCACCATCAAAGTACAAAAGGAAATCCAGCCTGCTACAACTTCTGATAGAGAGAAAGGCAATCATTCTTGGCCTTGCCATTCAACTTACATCTGCCCCTCAGGGTGAGGTTTGAGTTCCTCCTTTCATCAAGTATATAGAGCAAATGTTATCACCAGTCATAAAATCCTGGAGATAAACTTAATTTTCTATATTCCAAATGCCATCCAAATAACAACTCTGGCTAAAGCTATTCTTTTTCTTTAAAGACATATTCTGAAGATGTGGCTGAATGAGATCAGTAAAAGAATAATAAGTGCTCCTTTCCTTTTAGCAACTGACAAAACATGCTTTCCACTCACAGAAAAAAAAGAAAGAAAAAAAGATTAAAATGCATCTTCCATGAATTACAAGTTGAATTTTTAAATTTAGCCCAATTCAAGTAAATTCCTACCTATGGCTTCTAATTATACCATTTTTCTTTTTTATTATTTTTTTATGAAGACTACAGATCAAGAAAGAGCACTAGAAGTTGATTTTTTTAAAAGGAATGTGTTTTCTCAATTCAAAATAGGAAAGGATTTCAACAGCAGGTCTGTAGATTTTTGAAAATCCTAATTAGACTGAATTAAATGACTAAAATGCTACTAATTACTTTTTAATTTCAAGAGAGATGTTTACAAAGCACAGTATAATGAGTAATACAGCACTTCAAATGATTACTAATGTTGCCATTTTGTCTGACTTAATCTCAATTAGTATAAATCACATTGTCATCATTGTTAATTGCCATTTCTTTCAAGCAAAATGCTAATTTCTCTTTACAATCTTACAATTGCTGTTTGTTTTCTTCAAAATATTCCATTTGAAAGGCCTAATAAAGAGAACATTTATAGCCCCTGTATTTTCTGCAGTTTGAAGCAAATGCATTTGTTTGTTATCCTTTTTGGAGGGTAGTGGTAATTCCTACTTCTTAATAAAATGAAACTGTTAACTTTTAGCTCTATTGTGGTGCTGAATGTAAATGCAAGGATAGCTATAGTTCCAAGGAAGTCTTTCCCATCTGGATGGCAGGTAGAGCGTTCATTAATGAGTGCTAAGGGGCATCGTTTTTTTACCTCTCTGAAGAAATTCATCATAAAAAGGGAGGAAGTAGGCTTTAATCAAGAGAATATAGAATAGTTCTGGTTTTTTCCTTCAGCTTCTTCCCATTGTTCTTCTACTCATGTGGAAGTTAAACTCTCCCTTGAGGGAATTACCTCATCAGCCATAGGCTATTGGCTTTTCAATCCACTGTGTCATTGGATATCCTTGGGAAGTTTCCCCCCAAGTTTTTGCTCAGTCATAAACACAGGGAACCTTAAAAATCATGAAGATTCAATAATTCTCCAATGAGAGTCTAACAGGACACCATTGTTTTAAGAGTTCTTCTAGATTAACCTTATTTTTCTTAAAAAAAAAAAAGTTAGGAATTGAATATTAACAATTTTAAGTATTTTTTTTTCACATAAGTCTTTGGTGCCTGTTTTACTTACTATCACATAGTAAACTACTCCAAAACTGATTAGCTTAAAAAATAAAACATTGTTTTCACTCATAATTTTGTAAGAATCTGGGGGAGGGCTTGACTGGATCATTTGTGGCAACAGTGGAGGCAGCCAGAAACGTAAGGTTCCACTTCCGTAAGGGCCTCTTCCTGCACACATCCTTCAACTTAGGGTCTTACTTCACCTAATGACTTGTCCTTCAGAGTCTGTTCATGTGGTTGGGTCTTTTCAGAGCATGATGGCTTCCATGTGGATAAACTTCTTTCACAGAAACACCAAGAACAGGTTTTCCAAAAGACTGGTAGAAGGTGCATCGTAGAAGTTCCAGGATGTCCCTTCTCCCAAATTCTATTGTTCAAACAAGTTATTAAGGTCAGCCGGATTCAAGGAGAGGGGAAGATACTCTCTCACAAGTGGAGAGTAGCTAAGAACTTGATTCCATCGCGATTCTACAGCTTATATGCAAGCTAACGATAAAATAAAATGATTTTAAATGCAAAGACATTCCAGGAAAATCTTAATAAGGTTCTTACTTAGTACTACTCCCTCAAAAAGCTAAAGTTCACGTGTTACAGAGCCCCCAAAACTCATATGATGAAGCCCTGACTCCCAATGTGACTGTATTCAGAAATAGAATCTTTAGGAGGTAATGTTTAAATGTGGTCATTAAGGGTGCGGTCCTAATCCCATAGGACTAGAGGCCTTTTAAGAAGAAGAGATTGCTCTCTCTGCACACACAGAGGAAAGACCATACGAGGACAAGGAAGAGAGCCTTACTAGAAACCAAAGCACCTTGATCTTGGACTCCGGAATTGTGAGAAAATGAATTTCTATTTCTTAATCCTTCCAGTCTTTGGTGTTTTCTTATAGCAGCCCAAGCTAACTGATATATCATGTTTGGGATTTTATATGATTTACATGATAACATCATAATTTTTGGCAGGTAAATCATGTTTCATAGTTGAGAGTTCTGTCGCTTTTTGCCTCTTCAATATCCATTTCTCCTTCTTCTGTTAATAACAAACTGATTTTTCTTTAAGAACTCATCTTTCTTCCTCTGGATGCAGTATTCTGGGACTGTCAGCCAAAGACCCTTTTGCTATCATTGGCCAAGAGGTGGATATTTTACTTGATCTAGGACAATGAAATGTTTTCTCCTAGAATTTAAATCACGAGAAGAGTGACACAGAGATGAGAATTATTTGATCTTCATACCTCGTGATGTTGGTATCCTGCAACATCAACACTTAATCTTCTCAAGCACCTTTACCATAAGCTTTCCCAAACATGGTCCTTTAGGGCTTTCCTTTGATTCTGTGAGCTACTTTGAGTCTTCCATTTTTGTTGTTGTTGTTGTTAATGCTGCTTAAAATAGCCACAGTTTTCTATTTTTTCAAAACAAAACCAAAAACCCTAACAGATATAGAAACTGGCACAGTGGGGTCACCCATAAATATTAGAATAAAAGATCAATAAGGATACAAAAATCAGGAATCATCAGGCATGAACGATATAACTTCAAAATACATTAAGCAAACACTGATAGAAATTCAAGAAGAAAATAAGAAATCCATAGTCATAGTTGGAGACATAGAACTCAGCAATAATTAATAGAGAAAAGAATAAGTCGGCATGCAGGTTAAATTAATATCTCATAACTTAAAATCCAATCTTATATTTGTTTAGCCTTTTAGCTTTCAAAGCACTTTTACCTGTGCTCGTTCATACCCTCTCCTTACTTCTCTAAAGTAAACCAGGTGAGCAAGGAAAAGCGTGATTTGCGGAATTGTCAAAACTGTTTAGAACTCAAGTCTCCAGCTTTTAAATTGTATTCTTTTCCCTCTACTTTTGGTTATACAGCTTATTTTCTTGGTTATTGCAGCCAGCTCACTACTCCCTGCCCATGACTGAGATTTCAAATCTCCTAAATGATGATTTATGAGATAAACTCACAGACACATCAATCTAATAATGTATAGAAGGTGTTTGGCCTAGTCCCTGGCCTACAGTTGAGTATTCAATAAATGGCAAGTGTTACTATGCTGAATACCGTGCAAAACTCTCTATGATTTCCAAGTTGATTTTTCCTCTGTCTCATGTTCCAATAGTCATTTGTAATATTCAAAGACCCATTCATTAAATGGTAAGAAACATGGATCTAGGGTGAAAACAGAGAAGGCAAATTTTCAACAGCAGAGCAGTTGCCAAGTCTCTGAATTTCTCTCTTAAATGCCCTGAGGTTACCTTTCCCTCTCAATTCTGCTGATCCAGTGTGAAAGAAAATTCCTTCAGACAGCACCACAGCATCTGAATTCCATCAGAGCAGCTGAGTTTCTTTTGCAGCCACCATTAGCTGGTACTTCACAAAGTCTTGTCTTTGAGGCTGATTCTAGAACCTGGTTGTAACAAGAGTTGGAGTCCAATAAAACCAGTGATATTTACTCCCTAATGCAGTTCCTCTTTCCAGGGTGTGCTTTCTCTGAAGATTGATCACAGTTTTTATTGTGTGAGCTTGTAAAATACAAAATGCTTAAAGGTGCATCTATTTTTTTTAATCCCATCTCTGTCATTCCTGCAGTCAACAGTGGCAGAGTCCTGGTAGTTTCACATACACTTACATGAAAGGTCAGGTTTAGCCATCAGCACTGAAAAAAATCTTAAAGGGCAAGATTGCTGCATGGTAATGAGTTTGGGGGAGCACCTTCGAGCTGACTATAAGTGGAAGGACTTGTGATCTTTCAGAAAGTTCCCCATTTCCTTTCTCTTCCCCAGCTTGAGCCTAACTCAACAGATCCATTTCCATATCATTATAGAGCATGAAAAGGAAATTTCCTCTCAAGAGCCACAGTTGGAGTCATTCTGTTGAAGTCCTGTCCCTCTTCTTGGGCCCCAATGTCTCCTTCTTTGACATTCCAGGACACTTCACAGTTTTGACTTCCACCTGGATTGACTCTCACTGCTGGCTGCCAAGGTCTCTCACTCTTCCTTTCTGAACTCAATTCTGCTCATCTCCTCTCTGTCCCAGATCAAGCTCCCCAACTGCACATTTCATTTAGGAATTTTAATGTGACAGGAAAAAAGAGCTCAACAAAACTGTTGTGGATGGAGAGTGACTGAAGTGAAATTGTGAAGTGAGTATTCTGCATGGCTTCTGCCATAACTTCAGGCAACATGATAATAGTTTTACTTCTTTCTAGATGGACTCGAGCAACCAAAGAACACACCCATGTTCCATCTTTCCCCTGCCCCATCTGTTCTAGAGGACAGTCTATTACGATCCAGACTGTCCTTATCCTAAGAAGCAAACTTGGGCTATAGCATAACTTTGGCATGGTGGGAACTGGGTTGAGGAAGAGTCCAAGATCATTAGAGAGGAAATAAAGCCAAGCCTGTAATCTTAGGCATAAATATGGAGTCACAAACATGATACAGAACCAAAAGTTACAAGCTAGGGAATCAAGATTTTTGGGGGAGGGAGGAGGTTGTATGATTGGGGTTCAAATCTCAGCACAGCTATTGACCAACTATAGGACTTCAGGTAATTTTCCTAACTACTATAAGTCTCCATTTCTTCATCATTTAATTGGGTTCAATCTTACCTTCTTCTAACATCATGATGAACATTAAGTAAAATAATGGGTACTTATTGGGGAGAATATTGTTTAAAATATTAAACTCCTATAGAAATAAATTAAGACCAACCAAATAGAACAAGCATAAGCTATTTATTTAGAGCTTTCTCTATCAAGGGAGTCAGCTACCATCACTTGCATTTGGAAAAAATTCAACAGCAGGCAGAGGAGTGGGAAAGCTTTATGGAAAAAAAGGGAAAGCTTAGGTGTGCCATGATTGGCAGCTGCTGCCATGGGGAAGCTATAGACAGGCTAAGTAGAAGCAGGGTATCCTGTATGATAAGTTAGGGATGCATATCTGGCTATTTCTGGTTGCTCCTAAGGTGAAAGCAGGAACAAAAGTCAGGGAAGCTGTCAGTTATTAATCAAGTCCTGGCCATTTTAGGCCAATTGTTACAGGGGTTATTGTTTGGATTCCTGGGCTTGTTGCTAGAGATACTCTTCCTAAAAGTCTGACTTAATCAGGCAGGCTTCCTAGGTTGGTTACAATACATAATGGACTAATATCCTGGGCTACCGCTGCCTATCAGGCAGCATTCTATTTTTATATATGGTCTGGCCATTGTCTGTTTGCATATTCAGTCTACAGTCTTCTATAGTTTTCATTTTGCTTAAATAAACGATTACGTGGACCTCCTCCACCAAATCTCACAGTCCATTTCATTGTTTTAGGGAGTAAGTGGATTAGGCTGGAAATACTGAGGCTATTGCTCAACTTTTGTTTTTTAAATTATTTTGTTCTTATAAGTCCACTAAGAGAAAACAGTCCCTAGATTCCAGCTTTTGCAAAGAGAGAGAGAAAAAAAAAAAGATAGCTACATTCTAAAAGACCTCTTCACATCAAGTTGTGATCCCCAATTACTTAGATCAAGGAAGTCCTCATGCCCAAGGGTGAAGGGTCTTTTTGCAGTTTTCTCCAGGGCAAGTGAAGGAGGAGAAGAAAGAGGAGGAAGATGAGGAGGAGGAGGAGAAGCCAGTGGCTGCCGTGGAAGTGGTGGGCAGCAGGGAGAGAGCCTTGTGCCAAGATGATTCAATAAGCTCCTCCAGTTTCCATGGGCATCCTAGGGTCATGAACATATTTGCCAAACTGAAATCGCAGGATATTCAGTATAGTTATATACTAGAGGAATCTCAGTTTCTGGTATTGTTCCCAAGAATAGCTGATATTCTACTATTAATGAATCATCCTGGAATGGAATGCACTGCTCCCTCACATCCTCTTTTTTTTTAAATGTCAGGATTTTATTGTGTTCGGTCCTTACTACCCAGATTTAGGAGACATTTACACAATAGTTAGGAGGTCAGCCATGATATTGAGGAGAGTCAAATCTATGTCATATTAGAATGGAAGAAAAGTTTCTTAACATCAGTATCATGCCATTTGCAGCTGGATAATTATTTACTGTCCTATGTACTTTTTAAATGTTTAGCAGCATCCCTGGCCTCTACTCACTAGATGCCAGTAGCACACTCCAGTTGGAACAACCAAAAATGTCTCCAGATACTGTCAAGTGTCCCCTGGGTTTGCAAAAATGGCCCCAGTTGAAAACCCCTAGAAAGTACAATTCCTATACTCACAGAATCTCCTGAAGAACTTGTTTAAAATAGTTGAGTCCAAGGATCCACAGTGGTAACTGATTCAACAAGAACAGAAAGTTGTATTATTTTAAAAGTTCCACAGAGGTCTGATGATCACCCAGTTTGGAAATCACTTTTTGGCTACTAACCATGGGCAAGAAATGACTCAAAGGGACATTACAGCCATCTTCAAATACACAAAAGGTTACCTATAGAAATGAGATTAAACTTTTTCTGAGTAGTTGAAAAGGGACCTCCAACCAAATTACAAAACAAAAAAGAATAAAAATAATTCTAACAGAACAGTAGATTTTTAATCACTGAAGGTATTTAAAGAAAAAGTTTAAAGACCACTTGTCAGGAAAGTTGTAAGAACAAATCATAAATCAAGGAGGATTCTAAATATGACCTTTAAGGCATATTCTAATTCTGAAATTATATGATGCTATTTAAATAAATTATCCCTTAGTGTGAAAATAGCCTACATGGAAGTAAAGTAAAAGGAGTTAATGTTATTTACATCTAATACACAGTTTCTCAATCCTTAGTAAACAACAGATCCACCTGTAGAACTTACAGGAAACACTTAGGCTCAGGGGAGATGAGAATCATTTTGTACTCTGTGTCAGGCTCTCCTGAGCCCGACTCTTAGTCACAGGCTTATTATTGTGCATTTACAGATGAGAACACTAAATAAAAAATTATACAATTTGCTCAAGGTCACATGACTTATGAGGAGTGGTAAGACTGTGTAGGGGCCAAGGACAGGCAGCCCGAAGATGGGCCACTTTGTCATGAATATTATTTTCAGTTAAAAGCAAACAAAACCTGGCAGATTCAGAAAAATCTCTTTACCTCCACATCAACTGCCACTAGTATCAGGAAGAGAACTATTTTTTTTTTTAAGATTTTATTTATTTACTTGAGAAACAGAGAGAGGGAGAGTGGGAGAGAGAGAGAGCTCACAAACAGGGGAAGCTGCAGGCAGAGGGAAAAGGAGAAGCAGACTCCCAGCTGAGCAGGGAGCCTGATATGGGGCTCCATCCCAGGACCCTGGGATCAGACCTGAGCCAAAGGCAGCTGCTTAATCCCAATGAGCCACCCAGGCACCCCAGGAAGGGAACTATTAACAGAGATTCCTCTTTACCTAAGAAACTTATCTACACAATAGCGTGACCTTTATTTTCCAAATATCTCCTCTCACTTTCCTGCTAATGGTCTTTCTCCTTTTTGTTTCCTCAGACCCTTACCCCTCTCCTTAGTGCATATAAACCTCATGTTGCCTCACTGTCTTTGGAATTTCCATGTCTGTGTGAATTCCTGTAAGTATGCGATTAAATTTGTTTTTCTCCTGCTCTTCTGTTTCATGTCAATCTGCTTCTTAGTCCAACTAGAAGGACTTTGAAGGGCAGAGAAAATTCTTCCTTCCCAACAACTGGAACCTAGTTCTGACTTCAAACCCTCATGAGACCCACAATGCCTCACCACGGAGAAAGACAGAGGGCAGATATTTTTGAATGGCTGCTGTCTTTTAGGCCTTTTGTGGACCATGTTGGAAAAAAAATGTTAAGATGACTTTTGTCTTTTTGACAGTTTTATCTTATATTAACCAAAGGGCAGAAATAAAATAATGACAGTCAGAAAATATAGTTTCCATTGAAAAGGAAGAAAAAAATTAATAAAAAAAGTTACCTTAATTTCTCAAGGAGCATGTCTAGAGAAAAGAAGGAGGTGTATCATCATGCAATTCAGTAATGAGGAGTCTATTACTTAACATGGTTTAAACAAATGTCTTCCACTGCTGAAAGCTGTAATTCCCATTTCACAGATGTATGTCAGACTTCTAGTCCCAAGATATAGCCCCAAAATATGAATCTTAATCAGAGTGAGGAATTAGCTAAGATTTCTATCATATCCTAAAATATGCTGATTGGACCCCCAGTACTGAAATGTCTCTCTCATGATGGATAAGGATCCAGTTTCCATTTGCTATGATTAGATACACTATGAGAGTGGAGGAGACTAAGAGGGGAAAAGGGGAAAGAATCAAGCTGATAATTTAGTAGAAGTCCAGAATAATAATAATAATCACTAATATGTATTGAATATACCTTAAATGCCAGAAAATGTGTTAAATACTTTATACATTTAGCACAGCTAATAGTTTCAAAAGTGCTATCACGTTTTAATTCCGATTTTATACCTAAAGAAACAGGGTCAAAGAAAATTAAGTACTTGCCCAGGATCACACGGATTGTGCACAGGATGCAAACTGAGTCATCTGACCTCAGCATATGTACTCCCAACTCTACCCACTTACCCTCCACTTTGTTCCCACACAGATCTCTTCCTGCTTCAAGCCCCAGGAAATGACTGACTATGTGGAGATGTCAGGCAGGAATCCCGTGGTTTCATTCCAGTCCCCTTCCACCCACTCTTTTAGGTCTTTTTTGCTGGAGTTCATCATTAAAAGCTAATTTGGATGCCCCAGTGACTTATAGAACCTTCTAATGAACATAACAAAAGTGAGGAAGCCATTTGCATTCTAGGATGCTCTCAACTCTCACATTCTAGCTGATTTGGGAGGATAAGTTCAGCTCCTTCTGGAATCAGATTCAAAGGTCTTTAGTTTGAATACAACTGAGCAGATGGGCAAGCTCTCTAAGATCCTGAGTTTGTTTCAGGAAAAGTAAGAGCTGAAAGCAGGAATGGTTCTAACCAGATCCAGAGGTATTTCAATTTTCTGCCTGAGCATCCAGGTACACCCAGTGTTTACTCAGAACTTCAGAAAGCCACTACATGCTAAGAGCTGGCACCCACAGGCAGGGAAGCTGACCCAGGGCTGAGATTTCAGGACTGTTGTGAAGACAGTCCCTAGTGATAAGTGCTTCCTCTTGCTGAAGTGAAACCCTCATACTTTGTTGCTTTACCTTGAGGCTTGTTTTCTCTTAAAATTCAAATGGCCCCTTTTGAGCTGCTAACAGGAACCAGTCAAGCCCAGCAAAATCCACTTAAAGCCATCTAAGCATAATCCTTCTATCCTGGCACCAGACACCACCCACTGAATAGAGGATGAAGTTCCCATGGTGGCGGCCTTCCCTTTACTACCTACAACCCTGGTAGGACCAGCTTGTATTCTGCTGTGAACCTCCTACTTCCCCTTAGCTCCCACACTCCCTGCCTCTTTGGTCTTCCTGCCTAGCACATCTTCAATGCTAACTCTTAAGCTCAACCGGAGCCCTCCTTCCCAGGTTACTGACCCAAACCACCCTGAGTAAAACATATTCTCAATTTTCTCATCTCTAGTCATCCCTACTTGCCCACCTTCTGCCTCCAGATGATAAGAGGGTGAGATAACATGAACTGGGAGGTGGACATGCCGCAGAGTATAGTGTGAATGAAACCTGGAGGCTGAGGCACCAGAGAAACCAAATGAGATTTTTAGCTCTGTATTTATTGAGTACCACAGATAGATTAAAGTTAAAAACAAACCAGCAAAACCCAAGGTGTTATGTTGGACAATGACAGTGTAGATAATTATATAACCTGTGCATCTGCCTATGTATTAAATCTAACAACAATGATGACTACAAAGACAAAGTATGCATTTTTCTTTTTTTTGCACAAACTATTTTCACTTATGTGATCTTATTCAATGTCTTGTGCAGCCCATCCAAACATACTGCCAGGTAGGAATTACTATACCTATTTTGGAGATAATGAAGTTGAGGCTCAGGGAAATTAAATAGTGAATGCAAACTTAGATGGTAATACCATCACAATGGGAATCTAAGGTCTGCCTGTTTCTAAATATTAGGCTTGTTCAGATCATCCCCTGGTCCTCTGCTTTGATTTTTCCCTTTTGACAGAGTCTGAATGATGATGATGGTACCTCTCTGATGGGGAGGACCAGAGAAGCAGGAGTGTGTAGGAGTGAGAAAGGGAGACCAGTTGCCTGGTATGGATCCCAGTTCCCTCACTTTTAATGGCTACATGAATTTAGTTAAATGGCTTAATTATTTTGTACCATTATTTCATATACTCTTAAGTTAAAACTGGCACCAACATCAGAAGATTCTTGCATTAAACAAGAAAATGAGAGAGAATGTGGCACATGTCTCTCACTAAATAAATGTTTATGCTATAATTACTCATGCTGTGGGGGCTGTTATTATTAATATAATGGTGATGATGAAACTCCTATTGAGATTCTATAGGACTTGGGCTCTGTGAAGTAAGGATGCCTTCAGTGCAAAGCAAGAGTGGTTTTTGAGGCCTAAAAGTAATTTTAGGATTTAAACTGAAACTTCTTTTAAAACACTAGCTCAGAAGGATAATTTCTTAATATCTCTATTGGCTTAAACACTCCTTAAAGACAGGGCCATCTCCAGAAGGAAAACTAGATATCTGAGGTGTACCAAAGTCAAACTTGTGAAAAAGGACAGCAGCCTCCTCTCCATCTCAAGCTTTCTGCTTCTCAGATATCTGCTGTCCTTGTATATTATGCCTCTACTATCCAATATGGTAGCCACAGGCTATTAGTGCCTATTTGAATTTAAATTAACTAAAAATAAATAAAATTCAAAATTTATCTTCTCAGTTCTCACTAGCCACTTTTCAAGTGATCAATAGCCACATGTCACTAATGGCTACTGTATTAGACAAAGCAGAAAAATATTCCCATTATAGAAAGTTCTCTTTGGGGCACCTGGGTGGCTCAGTGGGTTAAGCATCTGACTCTTGGTTTCGGCTCAGATCACGATCTCATGGGTTGTGGGAAAGAGCCCTGCATGAGATTCTGCACTCAGTGGGGAGTCTGCTTGAAGATTCTCTCCCCCACCCCTCCCCCCACTCTCAAGCATGCTCACGCACACTCTCTCAAATAAATAAATAAATCTTTAAAAAAAAAGTTCTCTTGGGGGCTCCTGTGTGGCTCAGTCATTAAGCCTCTGCCTTCGGCTCAGGTCATGATCCCAGGGTCCTGGGATCGAGCCCCGCATCTGGCTCCCTGCTCCGTGGGAAGCCTGCTTCTCCCTCTCCCACTCCCCCTGCTTGTGTTCCTTCTCTCACTGTGTCTCTCTGTCAAATAAATAAATAAAAAATCTTTAAAAAAAAAAAAAGTTCTCTTGGACAGAGCTGGTTTAGACATCTCAAAACCTCCTTCCATAAACATGAAAATGCTAATAAGGTTCTGAGATTTAACTCTCAAGAAGATATGTGCTTTTTAACAGGTACCAATGCCATGAAGCTCAGTGAAATTCTAAAGCATTTAGGTAAAATATTTTATGAACGTTCCAGGATCCCATTAAGAGCACTATCTTGGCATTGCTTAATTAAAATAAGGAAAACCACCACTTATTAAAAAGGAATTAATGACAGCCCTCGGAAACATATGTTTTCCATCAATATCTATCAAAGGCAGGTCTTCATGAATAGGGGAGAACTAGAAACAACCAAAAATGTATGGCAAATAAAGAATGGTTTATTTAGCTGTGGTAAATCATATAATAGGTGGGTAACATTAAAACTGTTTTTAAAAAATAATTCTGGAACTTCCACTTCTAACATGATAAAGAATATATACACTTTTCCCAATTCCTCCTACTAATTACAAATAAAATCCATGACATATATATAAAACAGGGGGATATAGAAGAGATGATATGATTGGTAAGGGAGCCTTGCTGCTCTGTTTGTTTGGCATCCTATAATGGAGAAAACACTTTCATATAAAGGATGGATGAAGGGCTATGAAGATTATAAAACTAACCCCCATCCAAGCCACCCTTGACATTGCTACTTTGGGAAGCAGAGTTGACCATTTTATGTCAAAGTGCTTTGAATCATTAACATGAAGAAATAGGATGAATTTTCTAAAGAGTCTAAAATACACCTTTATTACTTTCATAATTAAAAATAAGCATCTCTTTTTTTTTAACATCTATATGAAGCATGTACATCTTAAGTTAAGCCCAAGTACAGCCTCATTTATTTCCATGGATGCTTTTAAAAGCAAACATCCTCTTAATACCATTGAACTCTGTAGAATAAGTCCTCTGCCATTTTGGTCATAGTTCCTCAAGTTTAGCAAAGTGATTTCAATCCCATACAAGAATACAATTGTGGAGAATTCCATACTGGCATTAGAAAATAGAGTCACCATGAGAAGTTTCTGGGTATATACCCAACAGAATTGAAAGCAGTGTCTCAAAGAGATATTTGTACACCCATGTTGACAGCAGCATCATTCACAATGTGCCAGGTTCAAACTTGGGCTTCGAGAAGACATGCCAGTTTCTGTTTGCTTTCCTACCTTTCTGCCATCACCATGAGAATATCCCTAGGCTAGCCTGTTGTTGGAGGATGAGAGACACATGGAACAGAACTGAGTCACCGAAGACATTCCAGCAGAAACCAGCCAAAATCAGCAGGAACACCTACTCAATCCAGGCTAAACACATAGACATGTGCAATAAACACTTTCTATTATATATCATGGTTGCTTACTCTACACCAAAGCTAACTGATAAAACTTATAAATTCCCTCTAAAATGTTCTTCAAGTTTTTCTTTATGACAAAGCAGTAACAAGAAAACTGCATAACAGGAAGATCCCCCAGTTTATAGGAAATTCTATGATGAGCTTTTGTTTCCCCTATAGACACGGCTACCTGATGAGTCAACTCTAACTGTCATGCTCCTAGCTCCTTTGCCATGTAAGATATAGTTGATTTTCTTCTCAACTGGTTATTGCATGACGAGCTACTACTAGACGGTTTAAGGGGACTAAACACCTTCATGTATCAAAGGAATGAAATTCATTTCCACCTATTATACCATGAAAGCCTATCTGAATACAACACAACAGGTATAACAACTAGAAAATAAAGTGATTTTCCTACTCAGCCTGAGATTCCCTAGAATCAAATCCTTAAAACACATACAAAACCCCTTTCAGAAAAACCTTTTATATTTGCAGGTGTTTCACATTGGCCATGTAGATGTTCAGCTGGGCTCTGTGCTGCACTAATAAAAAATGATAATTAATGCTTTTATAGTCTTAAACAATTTGACTTCTTCTCATTGTTTCAAGAGTGTACCAGCCAGGCTTCTCGTCTACAAGCAAGAGAAACTCCCCTTCACCAAATTAACCAAAATTAAAGGTTTGGGGAGGAATGTTAGGGGGCTGGATGGCTTAATTCATAAAAAGAGAATGTGATATAGGATGAGTTTTGTTTGAACACCAGACACCAGGCTGCTGCCAGCACAGCTACTCCTGCTGTGGCTAGAATGAATTCTCCACTGGCCTCTTGACATCACTGAATACACAAACTCTAAGGTAGTAGCATCTGATTTGCTAAATATAGGAAACATGCACCAACATCCCACAACTCAGAGAAAACCTGAGTCCCAATCAAACCTAGACAGTGGTCACCCCATCTAAGGCAGCTGGAAGAGAAAACATCTGATGATTTTGCTTAAGAGCAGTTAAGTAGGTCCTCATATACCTCTGAGATATGTAAATCAAAGATTTCCCTAAATAGTGTAAGAGCATTTTAAAAAATGACAAATGTGTACAACAATGATAATATTTCATTTAACACTCAGGAAAAATAAGCATGAGATTTCCAGGGCAGGCATTATCATATCTGATTCATAAGGAACTAGGAATCATTTATTAACTCATTCAACAAATTCTTTTTTTAATGTGCCAGGCTTCTGTGAGTCGCTTGGGATGTTATGGAAAAGACAAAATTCAGGAGTGCATACTATAGTGAGAGTGTACTCCTTCGGTAATTGAATTTATTATATCAGATAGTAACTGTGAAGAAATCATAAGTGAGGTAAGGAAAGTGTGGTTAAGTGGGGGAAATGAAAAGCTATCTATTCTTAAAATGGCAGTCAGGGAAGTACTGTCTGAAGAGGGACAACAAACAAATCCTGAAGTGAGGGTACAAGTATTACAAACAAATTGAACAAGAGCATTCTAGGCAGGGGAGAAGCAAGAATAAAGACCCATGTCTAAAGCAAACCTGGCATGTTTTAAAAATAGCAAAAAGACAAATGTTCCTGAAACAGATGAAGCAAAGACTAATGAATATAGGATTTGAATAAAAAGATGCAGTTATAAACCAGATCATGAAAGTTCTTATAGGATGTGGTAGACGTACTTTATACACAGACTCAGAGAGCTCAAAAAGAAGCATTTGAAAATAGGAAGCTGAACTGTAATTAAATTAAGCTGCTTGTCAAAACAGACTCCCACAATCTATAAGGGAAGCCAAAAATATCCAAACTCTCAACACCATATGCACAATGTCAAGTATTCAATTAAAAAAATAAGATGCAAAGAATAAAAAAAAAATGTGACCAATAAACAAAGAGAAGTCCATCTGAAACAGGCCCCCAAATGACAAAAATGATGCAAGTAGCAGACAAGGACTTTCTGTTACTGTAAATATGTGCAGAGATGTTAAGTACAACATGAAACCTAACAGACAGAAAAATCCAAACTCTGAAAAACAACCAAAAGGAAATGCAAAGCTAAGATATGTATGTCATACAAAACTGAAAACTCATCAAATGGGCTCAGTGGCAGAGGAGGCGCTGCAGAAGAAAGATCAGTAATCTTAAAAACAAGGCAATAGAAATTATATTTGAAATGAAGGACAAGAGGTAAAAAGCTGAAAAAAATTAGGAGTCTAAATGACCTGTGGGACAGTATAAAGTAGTCTGAAATAGGAGAGTCTAAGAAGTAGAGAGGAGGAAAGAAAAGCAAGGTCAAATATCTGATACTAATATACCAAGATTTACAATCTATTTTTTAAAGATTTATTTATTTATTTGAGAGAGAGAGAGGATGTGCACAAGCAAGGGGAGGGGCACAGGGAAAAGGAGAGAAGCAGACGCCCCTCTGAGCGCAGAGCCCAATACAGGGCTTGAAACCAGGACCCTGAGATCACGACCTGAGCTGGAATCAAGAGTCGGATGCTTAATTGACTGAGCCACCCAGGTGCCCCAAGATTTATAATCTTTGATAAAACTTATACAGCTCACAGATATTGAGTTTTGGGGGGTTTTTTGGGGGGGATGTTTGAGTTTGGGTTTGTTTTTTTTTTTTTAATAAACCAAAGGTTTGTGGCAACTTTACATCAAGCAAGTCTATGGTGCCATTTTTCCAATAGCATTTGTTCACTTTGAGTCTCTGTGTCACATTTTGGAAATTCTCGCAATATTTCAAACTTTTTCATTATTATGGTCAGCATATTTTTAGCAAAAAGGTATCTTTTTAATTAAAGTATGTATATTTTTTAGATATAATGCTATTGCACACTGTAGTGTAAACATAATTTTTATATGCATGGGGAAATCAAAAATTTCATTTGACTCACTTTATTGCAGTATCCACTGCTTTACTGCAGTGGTCTGGAACCAAACCCTCAACATCTTTGAACTATGCCTGTGTAGTGATAAAACCAGTGATTACACCAAGATGTAAGATGTACTATGTACCAGAAACAGTATAGATACATATCAAAAGACATCTAGATATATCACAGTAAAATCACTGAAAAACAAAAACATAGAGAAAATCTTAAGAGCAACCAAGAAAGTGTGGTGGTTGGGGGTGGAAATATTACTTCAGAATTTCAGAAAATTCCAAGCAGGATAAAAAGTATGAATGCATGTGTGTGTGATATGTTTGGAGTACAAAAAGAAAAACACTGTCAGCCCAGAATTCTGTATCCAGTGAAAAGATACTTCAAAATAAAATAAAATAAAATAAAGGTAACATAGGACTTTTCAGGTAAATAAAAACTGAGAAAATTATTAGGAGGCTTGGTATGCAGCAAAGGGTTAACTCAGCTGGTCTGGGGTGCTCACTGGGCAGTAAACAGTTAATTCAGTGGACTTGGGTGTTCAAACCCTACACATCTCAAAGAAAGGCCTTTCTTCTGGAAGACAATATCTAAATCTTTGCAATATTCTGACTGGAGTGTCTTTGTATACCCAGGGTCTTCAGCCACGCCAGAGAGTTTATTGTAACAATATGATTTATGGTGGGGGCTTTGGGCCACACTGTATTAGTTTGACCTCTGGCAGGGCTAGAGATTGAGGAACTGAGGTCAGTCCTATAAGTGCTCCATGCCTAGTGACTCATCCCCAATAAAAACCCTAGGCCACTAAGGATTGGTGAGCTTCCTTGGTTGGCAACATTTCGTAGATAAGGTCCCACATCATTGCTGGGAGAATTCATCACTGTCAGTAGGACAACTGGAAATTTGCACTTGGTCTCCCTTAGACTTTGTGCCAGGTGCCTTTTACCTTTACTGATTTTTCTTTTTTTTTACTTTTGTTGATTTTAATCTACATCTTTCGCTGTAACAAACTGTAATAACAAACTGTAACCATAAGTATTTTCCAACAGTTTTTCTGAGTTCTGTGTTTTTCTAGCAAATCATTAAAACTGTGAGTGGTCTTAGTGACCCCCAACACACCTGTGCTACAAAATCTATATAGAGAGAAGAGATTTCTCCAAGCAAGTAGAATGTGATACCAGAAGGAAACCAAGAATTTATCTAAGGAAATAAATAAGGAAACCATGTATATAAGTACATATTTCCATGCCTTTCAAGTTTAAAAACATGTTAGTTACATGTATGTGTTGACTTTATAAAGTCATTAACTGGGGCACCTGGGTTGCTCAGTTGGTTAAGTGTCTGCCTTCAGCTCAGGTCATGATCCCAGGATTCTGGGATCCAGTCCCATGTCGGGCTCCCTGCTCTGCGGGGAGCCTGCTTCTTTCTCTCCCCCTCACCCCTGCTCATTCTCTCAATCTCTCTCTCTCTTTCTCTCAAATAAATAAAATCTTTGAAAAAAATAAGTCATTAATTCCATCCTTCCAGTTGTATATATTGCACACATCATGCTTTTAAATCTGCTTTCTGTGATAAATATGAATTTGTACTTGGGTCAGAAGAATCAAGGATGTCTATGAAGGAGTTCTCAGAGACTTTTCCTACACTCTTATACTAGAAAGTCTATTTAATTGTCTTCCAAACTTTTCCAATAAGCTATTTCTGCCATTTAGGAAGTATAGTTAATTTTCATGTGTCTGTGTGTATGTGTTCATTTTTATGAGATACTGTACATCAGAATATATAGATCTTTTGCTTAGATCATCCCTTAATGAGGGGACATGGTAGAGTAAAAAGAGAATTGTTTTAGGTTTAATTCTACCTCTTCCACCAATTATCTGTCCAGACAAATCACTGAATTATTTGAATCTCATGTTTGATAGCTCAAAAATGGAAATAATGCCACCCACCTCACTGGTTGTGAAAAGCAATAGAAAAGACCTACAATCTTCTCTCTCAACTCCTTTCTCACTTCCTGGAAAGGAATAAAGTGATATTCACTGATCAAAGGACAGGGGGAACCAATCTAAAAAGACTACCAGTAAATGAGATGTTTCTTAATCTAACTTAATCTAAGATTGTTTACCTCAGAGAGAAAAATAATCCTGCTGCATTGCATGAGACCCGGACTGCATATGAACATGCAAAAGCAAAATGTTCATTGTTCTTGGAAGTAAATGAAGTGGGAATAACTAAAAGAACTGCTAATTCAATGATAATGACCAATGGGACACCCATGAGTAGAGTTTAAATAAAAAATAACTTATCCGTCCTTACTTAGCAAAGACCAGTCTTTCATAGGATATGCTGTGTTTTCCTTTAGCATGAGATGCCAATTTTTGGAATGGTCACTTAGATTAATGTACAAACATGAACTTAGATATGTAATGCAGAAGGAAAAGAAAAACAAATGGGGCAAAATAATGGGTGAAAAAAATGCAGCCTGCCTCTTAAAATTAAATAATCCATATAGTATGTCCCACATTCATTATTTTTAGAAACATTTATTGAGCTTGGAGTCAGACATTGAACTGGATGTCAGAAATACAGAGATTAATAACATTGTCTACACCCTCAGAAAACTCATAGTATAGTGGGGCAAAGAGATAATGAAGAAGACAATTCTACTATAGCATGCTGGTGCTACAGAAACAGACTGAGATTAAGGGAAAATTCCCAACACAGATACACCTGCAACACATGAAGGAAGTTAGACAAAAGGGTAGATAGAGGTCATAGATGAAGATACGGGGCAGTACAGCATTCTGGAAAATAGCAAGTAATTTAGCGTGACTATAGAATTTGGGTAAGAAAGGAAGTCTGGAAATTGAAGAGGCTAAAGAAGTTAGTAGGGACAAGTCCCAAAAGCCCTCTTATGCTAAGTAGTTTGAATTTACTTTTTTAATGAAGTTGATAGGAAAGTATATAAAAAAACATTTATGTTTCAGAAGTGAGTTATGTGATCAGGTTTACTTTTTAGTAGAGCATGCCTCAAAGCCAATGGTCTTTGCACTGTCCACTGATGTTTGAGTCAGGGTACTGGAATGAAAATGAGGAGCAGACATAAGAAGATAAAAATTCTGAACTTGGTGACCAATGAAACAAGAGAAATGAAGCAAAGACCTGATCACAGGAATTATTCAACTAATCTCCTCTTGGATTAGTTCAATACATCTTTATGTCATGCCACAAAATACAGTTTATACTCTCTTATTTTGTCATATACAGGTTTTACTGTATAATTAGGCTATGGTTTTTGCTAGTCCTTAAATATATCAAAACACCTTCACTGCTTTTGGTAGAGAGGTCATTTTTTTCCCCCGAATAATTACTAATCCAATAATTTAATTCAAGTCTCCTGGGCTATCTTCTCATACAGAACTTTCCTAATTATCTAAAACAAATTCTCCTGCCGTCATTCTCTCCTTTTAACCTGTTTTAATTTTTCACAGCATTTATTAATACCTAAAATTAAATCATGTGATTATTTGTTTTCCACCAGAATGTAAGCTTTCTAGAGCCAGGGTTTTGTTGTGTTTTGTTTCCCCCTTCCACCATGACTACATTCCCACCGCTAAGAGCAAAACTTACCACAAAGTAGTAAGCATTCAACACATAATTATTAAATGTATGAGATGTTCATATGTTTTCTGCCTTTCCAATTAGGTAGTATGTTTCCTGAGATTCTATAATATTTAAATCAAAGCTGTCACTGGAGTGAATCTAAACAAACCATCTTATTTTCAAGATAAGGAAATAAAATCCTAGAGAGGTTTTATTATTCCTTCAAAATCCAAAAGCTAGTTAATAGTAAAATTAAGGATTTCTGATTCCTAGTGTCAAATCTTTTTCCTTTAGATCATTCTCTCTGCTGTGGTTAGAAATCATACCTTGTATTTTGTCTAGTTTTTCTCCCCCACACTGAAATGTTTACTTCTAACTGAACAATCAAAATATTCAGTGTCTCTCATCCTTGATAATAAAACTAGCTCAGTGATTTTAATTCTACTTGAAATTCTGACCCTTTTCCTTAATACTAGTGTCTGCAGTTTTAATTTTAGGAATAATATTGCCTTTTCTTGAGCACAAATGTCAGAACTACCTCTGCTGGCTTTCTATGGCTTTGGGGTAGAGTAAGGAAATACTGCTAGTAAAAAAATCAGGTTGTAGTCCTTCATGAGTAGAAAGAACTTTGAAATAGGATGAATTTAAGCTATTACTCTATTTAAACTATTTAGTATGAATAAAACTAGTAGAATATAATTTATCTATGAAGTTCCAATGCCCTGAACACTGCTTTAAATGATAGCTATTATTTCACAACTCAACAAACAGTTGCATTTAGCTTCCCAGCTGTCAATGGTCACAGTCATTTTGCACTCCAGAGCTACATGTCTCCTTCAATTTCAGTTTAAAATACTGCCCCAAAGCTTAATATATTGCCCCCCAATTACACAAAAGAACATTGTGATTATCATATCCATGCTGGACAGTCATATGTAAAGATGTTGCAGCCAGGTTTCAAAGACAGAAATAATACTATTTCATAGGTTTATCATTATATGGTGCCAATTACACTACAAACATCTCCTACATTTAACTTGTGACCTCCATGTTTCTAGGCTTACTGGTTGGCAATGCTTTTCCAATAAGTTGCATTTTGAAAAAACAACAACAAATAGCAGAGTCTGAATCAAGGACCCTCACTCTAGCTTCTTCAAAGTGCCTTATGGTAGTTTAGATTATTCAGAGAATATTCACTCTCCTCCTCCCACTGTGGATAGAGTGTACTTCTCCAGCTCATTGTTACATAACTGGACCACATATCTTTGCTTTAACCAGTGGAATATTAGTGGGTAGGACGCAAGCAGAGACTGGAAATGTACTTGCAAGGAGCGGAGGGATGCTTTCTGACATTTCAAGGATCCACCATGAAAAAGAGCTTCCCCTGAATAGCTTCTGCTACTCTAGCTTGGGCTCAAGAATGCAACAGATGGAGCCAACTTGAACTCCACCCCCCGCCTGAAGCATAGATGCCCCAGCTGACCAGCAGACCATGAGTAATAAAAATAAATATTTATGTTGAAGGCCACTGAGATACTATGGTTGTTTGTCAAATAGTAAAATCAGTTAATATAGACTACATCACCAGTCACTTGCTGACATTCAAAACCATTCAGATAATGCTTGCTATCATGTCCATAACTGGGTGCAAGGAATCCGAAAGCAAAGTCAAATAGTCTTGAGTTTAGTTCCTGGCTTGGTCACATAGAAATTTCTATAAAATCAGGCAAGTCACTTTCTGTGGTTCCACTTCAGCTCCCTACCTACAACATGGGACTAATAATGTTTTCCCCCAAGGGTTATTAGATAAGAGTTTTAGAGTATTAGATAAGTATTAGATAGGTTCCACAAATCAACTAGCACAAGGACTGCTCAGGATAGTGTTGGATGTAGGGACAGACTAACTGTGTCCAAATCCTAGATCTTTTAACATCTGACTGAAAGTAGACGGCTTTGAAATAAATAAATTTCTGACTGCCTACATGCATTCTCTCCCTCTATCCCTTCCTCCATGAACATCCCTTTTTTGGTGGGCAATATATTCCATGTAATTCATGTGAAGTTCGCCTTGAACTTCAAAGGCATGTGTATAACTATGACCTACTAAGTCAAAGTCCTACCCCACTTGTGCCACCGTGATTGGATCATGGATGGGCACACGACCAAAGCCTGGCCAATCAGGGCTCTTCCCAAGGTCTTTTCTGAAGCTATTTAGATTGAGGCACTCTGTCTTTTCTCATTGCATGCTGAAGCAATGCAGTATAAACTTAGAGCTAAACTGGCCATTACAGACAACATACTGGAGGAGTCTATGTTGAAATGAAGCCAGCACAGAGGAAATCAAATCAAGACACAGAGGGAAAGTAAATTCTGATTACACTAGTTAAGCTTCTCCGTCCTTCTTGGGCTGTAGACAAGACCACCAATAGGCATTTCAGTAATGTGAGTCAACACACTCCCATTTGCTTAGGTTTATTTGAAATGGGCATCACCACTTGCAAATAAGAAAGTGTGATCTTGGAAAATCTGACTGCCTTCTTTGAATCAAATTAATTTCCTAATCTGTAAAAATGGAAACAAGAATAGCATTACAAGAATAATATTTAAGTGTGTTTCTGTTGTGGGTATAAATGAGGATGTGCCTCACACATAGTACGAAGCCACTAAGAATTATCAGTCATTATCATGATCACCACCACATCCTCCTATTTTACACCTGCTTTGAAAAATGTACAGACTAATAAACCAATAAACACATGTTTTTCACTCCTGTCTCTATTGGTAGACAGATGTGAGGTGTGGTGGAATTCCATAGAAATGTTCAAAATATGGTAAGAGAATGGGAACAGAGAGGTGTGATATGCCCCCAAAACTTTGGAAGCTAGACCAACCTCAAAATGGCTACTCAGATAGAAGGTGAAGGGATTAAAAGAACCAACAATTCCTGAGATGATCCTGAGTCAACCCACAGAGAGTTAACAAGAGCCCACTGGTGGGAGAAAGGCTAAAAGTATACAAAGAGAAGCCTGCCTATATCTTGTTCCATTTCTCATCCTCTCAGCCTATGAGAAAGACAAAATGCCACCTAATGAAAGCAACAGGCTTGAAGACCCGCAAAGTTGTCAATCCTGAAGATCCCTACCAGCCCTGAATGATGGATGTCAAAGACCCGCAAAGTTGTCAATCCTGAAGATCCCTACCAGCCCTGAATGATGGATGTCAAAGTTCTTCAGCCTCAAGGAGGTAGCAATAACCATATGTCATCCCCTGCACTAGAGGAAATTGGTAGCTCCTTCTGAGTAAGGTTTCCTCTAGACCACTTAGAAAGACAAAGGCCAAACCCCAAACTATTTCTTTCCAAAAGACCCTTGTACCTTTGGCAAACAAGTCCCCATCTACACACACCGCTCTGGTGGAAAGCTTCCAGTTTCTGGTATATTAGAATCTCTCACCCCGTTGCCTTTGAATACAACAGTCCCCCTGCATATCCCCTCCATGCTCCCTCTCTTCAACCAAACACTTCCTGTGTAACCACACCCCTCCTTCTTCAGCCTCACTTCCTCAGCCACAGGATACTGAAAACTCAAGGCCAACAGAATTAAACACCCTCAACTCTCCTTATCTCTCTACTATTCATTTTTTTTTCACTTCTACTCTTTCTATCCAGTGTCAGTGCAAGTGTTCCAAATATGTTGTTCAGTTTCAAGGAAAATTCTTCTCCCATAATTCCAGTACCAACTCCTCTCATCACTCCAATGTTCTTTCTCATTTTCTTCTTTTCTCCTTTTTTGTCCTGGCCTCATTCCTGGGCTATTTCTCTTCAGATTTCAAATCTCCTAACCCACAACCGGACTAAAAAAGGAAGAAAAAAGTCAAAACAGTTGCTACCAATAACAGAAAAGTCTTTGGGGCCTGTTATTCTATTTGACTATCATTTCCTCATCTGTTCTCATAACCACCAATAATCTTTTTTTAAAGATTTTATTTACTTGAGAGAGAGAGAGCAAGAGAGAGCATGAGTGGGGAGTGGGGAGAGGGAGAAGCAGGTTCCCACTGAGCAGGGAGCCCGATGAGGGGTCCCAGGACCCTGAGATCATGACCTGAGCCAAAGTCAGACACTTAACCCACTAAGCCACCCAGGCACCCCTACTACCAACAATCTTGAAGAGCAGTCTATTTTTCTCTGTTACATCTCTTTGAACCCACTCTCACTGCTCAGTTTCTTGGGATCTGAATTATGTTACCTAATTCAAACTACATAATGAAAGATGTTAGGAACAGGAGAAATTGGGGAGAGGGTTGAAGAGGTATATTAAAACTATACTTTATGCTCAGTGTTTCTGTAAACATAAATTGCTCAAAAATGGTCTATATTAATTTAAAGAAAAGATAATGCCATCATACATAACACTGCATTAAAGTCAGCTAAGATTCTGAGGCATTAAACACACACACACACAAACACACACACACATACCTGAAAGTCACTGATGATCTTCTAAGCACCCATTCTTTTTTTTTAATTTATTTATTTTTGAGAGAGCGAGTAAGCATGAGTGGGGGAGAGGGGCAGAGGGAGAAGCAGGCTCCCTGCTGTGCAAGGAGCCGGATTAGGGGCTCCATCCCAGGACCCGGGGATCATGACCAGAGCCGAAGGCAGACGCTTAACCCACTGAGCCACCCAGGTGCCCCCTAAGCACTCATTCTAATGGCCTTTCCTTATGCACCACCTTCCTTTACTTCTGTACTCTTAGACACTGCAAGACTATTTTCAAACTGCCTGGAATATAACACCTGGATTTCTGATAGCTTTTTTTCAATCCTGTCTTTATAACAAAATTAAGAGTAAAATTCTTATGTAGCAGTTGAGAAAACATTGGTTCAAATACATCATAGTGCTAGTAAGTGGTAAATGAGTAAATAAGCATGAAAATTCAAGTACTCTTTCCCAGTTGAGTACTCTTTCTTCTACCACTATTAAACCTGAAACTCATTCCTCCTCTTCACTACCCTATATCCATTAAAAGCATAGCTGTTCTCTAACTCACCCAAGAGCAAAAGCTCAAGCATCTTCATTAACGTAAGAATTTAAGGTCCCTTCCTCTAACACCGTGGGCCCCTGGAGGCTACAGTTCACTACTACTCTAGACTAACTTATTTCTGTTTTAGATAGGGAAGCTGAAATTTGGGGTAAGGGGGGTGATGGGAAGGAGGGACTATGATGTTGTTATTTGTAACTATAGGTTTGGGATTAGAACTTTAGGATTCCTAAACTAATCTGCTCTAACTTCATCAGGCTATAACTCAGAGGGATATGAAATATAGACTATATTGTGGGTGGCACCCTCCTGGGGCGGTGAATCATTCTATCGGTGAACTTACTGTCCTAGAAACTCTGCTTATTTCTAAACACTTGACTCTCATCAGTTTCAAGTAATTGGTCTCTTGGTACTTTCTACTTCCTACATTTATAATGATCAAATTTCCCCAGGGTTCAACTAAATTTTGTATAATTAGGCAGATCATCCTTAGGTCAACTTGTGGATATTAGTTTTGGTGCCCATTTTTTTTTTCAAATAATGTCCAAGAATGCCCTCCATCCCATAGGATGGCCTCATGATTGAGGCCAAGATATATGTGCACCTTTTGGCTAAAGTCATCAGTATAGCTTGAACCTGAACAAAGCTAATTTCTGATGAAAAGTGGAACAATGTAGAGAAGTCATAAGGGACACTCACTTGAAGAATAACAGCATCAGCAGAGAAAATTTAATTTCCTAGTTATTTTCAAATGGCTACATGTCCCATACTGTACTTGCCATAAAAACCATAACTCAAATATTTATTCATGTACTTTTAAAGACTGGTGGGTTCATAAATTTTATGCAGTCCCTTCATTTTATAAATGAGAAAAGAGAACTTCTTATTTGATAAAGGCCAATTCCAAGGTCAAACCAATGCAAAGAGGAAGCACTAGGTACCTTAGATTATTATGGCCAGTCCTGGCTTTCTTTCCCCCCATTAAATTTTGTGTTTAAACTTAAATAGTGTAATAAAAAGATGCGCAGAGAAACTCACATATATACATATGCACATAAATACAGCATAGTTTTGAATTGCTTAGAACTTTTTTCTGGGGTGATTTTGTTCTCTTGGTTTTATCCACCCACAGAGCTGAACCTCGCTAGTCCCTGTGGTACCATTCCTCTCTCTTTCCTAAGGTTTGCAACATTCCCAATTTAGTAACATCTGAAAGCATAATTAAAGTGTCATTTATTCATTTTTACATAACATGAACTGATAAAAGTAGAAAAGCTGAAAACTCTTAAAAACAATTGGTTTTGTCTTTAGGTTCCTTCCTCAGTACCATGGAGAACACAGCTCTAGTGTCCTATGTGGTCCTGATGTTCTTTTGGAAAAGATGATAATATGAATCCAAAGCAAGGGCATGTCCTATAAAATAGAAATCTTATTTTGGCTGAGCTGAGAAAAATGTTGGAAGATGCAGCACTAGAAGCATGCAAAGGAAGGCGATCGTCAAAATTAAGTATGGAGTCCAGGGCACATGTGGAAATTAAGAAACAGAGACATCAGCCAAGCTCCCTTTGAATTCAAATTATTGAGAACTATCGGGGGAACGGACATGATCAAAATCATAACACAGGGGAAGAAATAAGGTCCCTAAGATAAAAATCACATCAAGATTAGAAAGAGGGCACCTGGGTGGCTCAGATGGTTAAGCGTCTGACTTCGACTCAGGTCATGATCCCAGGGTCCTGGGATCAAGTCCCGCATTGGGCTCCCTGCTCCTTGGGAGACTGCTTCTCCCTCTGCCTTTCTCTCTCTCTCTCTCTGTCTCTCATGAATAAATAAATAAAATCTTTAAAAAAAAAGGACTAAAAAGAGGGAAGAGCTGTGGGCTAGTTTTTGCACTGAGTATGTGTTTTTAATTTGACTTTCAGCATCCTTTGTCCTTCCAAACACTAAGTCAGCATGCAGCTGTGATCACTGTATTTTATAAACCTCATTTGATATTTTACGAATTAGGAAATCAGGCATAAAAACTGGTTATATCCTCTCACAATTCTTCCTTCAATGAGATTAAAATAGAATGACCTTTAGGGGTTATGGGGCTGACGGGTCACTCCCATAATGGGCAAGGATCTCACAGGAGATAAATCAGGAAGTCATCCTCAGAGTGAAATATTACCCATTTCTCTAATGAAACTTAAACGAGATGAGAAAGAGTAGTCATAGGGGTGCTCCCATAATGGTTAAGAATGTCAGTAGAGACAAAGCTGAAACAATATAATCACTCTGGGTTGTATGATAATCCCTGAGATAAATTTATGTCAAGGAAGATGATTTTAATAAAGGAAGAATTCCTAGGAGTAGGAATGACCCATTATCCTTTTCACAAAATTAAAACTGCAGTTAACGTAAGATTCTCAGATAACAATCCCCTAACATTGTATGGAGTCCTGTGCATATATTCGCTCAAGAGGTCAAGATTTCAAAGGAGAAGAACTTAAAGCACATTCCTACCCAAGAGTTTTAAGAAGAAGGGAAATGCTGTGATTTGGGGATAATGGTGACAGTCCAATGTCAGGAAAGGCTCTCAGTGGAATGCAACTCAAGATTGAATGTTAGGCAGCCAATGGCTCCTTCCATAACACGTAAGGATTTCAAAATCAGTATAGGACAAAGGGCAAGATTCTCACTTGTGAATCAACCATCAGTTACTCTTTTTTTTTTTTTTTCAGTTTAAACACAGATAAAAGGATATCAAGATCATGCTGGGGAGATAAGAAAAATAAATATAAAAACTGGAATACTTACCATATTCACAAATGTCAGATGACACTATCCAAAAAAATAAAACAAAAACAACAACAACAAAAAGAAAGCCCTGTTTCTAGGAGCTTCAATGGGGATGTGAGACATGTCTCATTCCTGAACTCTTGTAACAGATTCTATGGTATTCCTACAAGAGCTGAGAATATGAAAGGAAGCCAATTCCTCAATCCCATCCAGGAATGGCTATCATCTACTCTATTCTCCTTAATTTTATGTCAGGAGGCATGAGATTGTCTGGTGGCTTGTGGACATTCTCGGGATGGGTCAAACATTTGAGAAGAAATAACCAACGTTAGGAAGCCCTACACCCACCCCCTTTTATTTAGATGGATACCTCCAATGACAGGGAAAAACCTCAGAGGTGACCAAGCTAAAAGAAAAGACCTATCTAGGAACTTATTTCAAACTAGTCTTTCAGTCAAGTTATAAACAGAGAGCTTCGCTGATAGCTGGTGCTAGTTGTCACTTTTGCTAAACTCCAGGTTGTCAGAGGAAATCAAGGAAAGACAGAATTGCCCTATCTTAACCCACTTCGTTCTTTCTGATTTTCAAGTGGATGGATTTGAACATGCTAACATGCCTCTGGGTATTACTTAATATATACAATTTTACCAGAGGTGAATTTTGATAGGAGGAACAATGAGAAATAAATCATCATTAATTAATTTCTCCATAATTTTAAAGAGGATCCAGGTTAATGGTTTTATATATGTGTGTTAAGGTAAACATGTATATTTATCTAATTATTTATATTTAATTTTGTTTGATTTTAGCATTGCACTTTTTCCTCAAGTGTCCTAGGCCACAGCATGGAAAGGCAAAAGTTTTGAGAATCCCCAGTCACTATTTATGTCATCCCAGGGTTGATGGTAAGTGCTAAATAGCATAACTACATTTATTCATAAATTGTGATTATTACTTTCCTTATTTGACTCTGTGTGTGTGTGTGTGTGTGTGTGTGTGTGTGTGTGTGTGTGTGTGAAGCAGCTGCCCCTTGTAGATTTAATGCCCTTGGCTCTTAATCTAATGCCTTCCCAAAATAATGATTAGTGTGTGCTCATTTCATCTTGCTCCTGAGATTTAGATTTTAATCTGAATACATGGATTTCTTGAATTAGCATCTAAGAGATTTACCTAACTCAGAAAGAGAAACATTTCTACTCAACAAATTCATTAAATTTGGTACATAACTACTAAATCCCTCACCATCATGAACTAAACTAATCATAATATAAATCTCTAGAACATAGAATTGTAGAGTATGATTCTTTATTCACCATACTGAAATATTCTCAGAGGTGCAGGAAGTAATCCGTGCAATTCACATAATGATTACTATAGGTTTGAAAAACTTTTCACTGATGAAATTCTCCCCCTGAATTAGAACACAGTAACCTCAAAGCCAGTTAGATGTTCCATTGTATCCATAGTATTAATAGAGCCAGACCAGAAAGGAATTTCCCTGGATGAAACACAAAAGACCTTTGTTAAAGTGAAGTGAGAACCCCCTCAGGTAGAAGGTCCTGAAAAACAAAGGAAACAGGGGCGCCTTGGTGGCTCAGTCATAAAGCGTCTGCCTTCAGCTCAGGTCATGACCCCAGGGTCCTGGGATCGAGCCCCGCATCACATCGGGCTCCCTGCTCCATGGGAGGCCTGCTTCTCCCTCTCCCACTCCCCCTGCTTGTGTTCCCTCTCTCACTGTGTCTCTCTCTGTCAAATAAATAAATAGAATCTTAAAAAAAAAACAAAGGAAACAAATCATATTTGTAAGAAGATGAGGGCTGCAAATTTGGTCTTAAGTTTCCTCCCAGGAAAATACATAAATAAAACATTATTAACTGAAAAATCTTATGGATTAAAAATAGTTGTGTCCCTCAGACAAAGCAGTGGTCTCTGCTTCCTTGTCTCTTCTTTTTAGCTCTCCTGAGTTTTGCTGGATCAGATTTCTTATCTGGAGTCTCATAATGTACATGTTGAATCATGGCCTAGAGTTGCAATGACATTTCTACAACAACAAAAAAGGGAGTTATGCTGCTATTTTTCTAGTTTTATCTGTTGCTGCAAGCTGACACATAAACTAAAACACTCAATTTCTAGAAAGAAAGAAAGAAAGAAAGAAAGAAAGAAAGAAAGAAAGAAAAAGAAAGAAAAAAGGAAAGGAAAGGAAAAATTAAGTTCTCAGCTCTTTGACATTTAGGATAAAATGTCTACAATCAAAAAATGAGAAATGAATGACCCTGTATTGTTTAGGTAAAGAGCCATTAAAATTAAAGCTCTTAGAAATAAGCTTTGGATAAGGTTCAGGCTGCCGAAGGACTATGAGTTCCAAAGAGTATACTGAAGAGCATTTGAGGCCTGGAGAGAGCAGGGAGATGGAGCAGGAATAAATTCTTCTCTAAGGTTTTCACATTCTTAATGAACTGGAGTTTTCTTTTTCATCATTGAATTGATGAAATCTGTTTCTTGAATGAAACAGAATTTTGGGTTGACTGAAATAGACTAATCTGTGTATATAACAATACTCTGGACCTACTTCCTGGCCTCTCTACCTCATTACTGGTGGAAGAAACAGATCTGTATACAAATGAATACAATACATAATAACAAGCACCATGAGGGGTAAGGCAAACAACAGTTTTGGTTGCAGAGCCTCTTTGATACAGGATCAAAACTCAGTCCTATAGCGAGAGAATTAAATGAGCTGATTCTTGCAAATCACTTGGCCCAGTGCCTGACCCATAGAGTATTCAATAAATGCTAGCTAGTGAAATTCATGGTTAATAATTGTAGCAGATATGATGAACGTTCATTGAGACCTCATGACAGTGCTAGATAGAATAGTAAGTACTTTACATATACTAATTTAATCTTCATAAAAATTCATTGACATAGCTATTTTACAGAGAAGTTAAACAATGTGTCCAAGGTTACAAAATCAGGAAGGAGGGAGTAGAATTCAAATCCTGGCACTCAAAGTTCCAGAGCCAGGGCTCCAAAATATCACACTATACAACTAGTAGGAGCAAGGCCAAAATAGCCAGTCAGGGAAAATCAGTGGATTTTTATATCAAATAGACATTCCTATGAGAGATGAAAATTACTGTAAAGCTTAATCAACATATACATTCCCATGCAATTACATAAACCCTTCCTACATTGCAAAGACTCATTTCAGCAGTATTGTTCAATGGGCGGTTTGAAGACGTCTCACAACTGACTTGAATGCTTTAATTCCTGGCTCCACCCCAGATCTCTGAAATCTTCAAACTGGTCTCTAGGAGTCTGCATGTAGCAAGCTCTACATGCCATTTCTATGCATAATAAAATTTGAGAACCACTGGCATAGTGTTATTCTAATGGAGAAGGCCAAAAAAGGCATATAAGAAACATGTGTTAGTCCAGATCCTCCAAGAAGCAGACAGTAAGAAAGGATTAAGCGTACAAAAGTTTTTACTCAGGGAAAAGCCCATGAGGCAAAATGGGAAGGAAGCCAAATGACAATGCTGAACTTAACCTGAGCTCTATGCTTCTGGAAAACAGTGAGAGTCAAGAAACCCACCCCAATTTTGTGTTCCAAGAAATGGCTTACTACAAAGAACCACCCTTCTCCCTTGCCTTAGAACTGGTGAATGAAACCCTTGTTACTTATGACAAAGAGACACAGACTACATATTCTCATTTTTGTGTCATAAATTAATGGCTGAACTGTTTATCACCACTGTCCAACTGCATAAAATGCCCATTAACTGAACTTCACCAAACTTGAGTCAGGCTTCACTACCTACTCCTAGGCCCCTGAAATTTGGCCCACCCTTGAGAACTAGAACAGAAAACAATCCCTTCTTAACAGCCCCTCCAAGAATCAGCTAACCTCAGAGGATAATGTTCTCTGATCAATTGATCACACCACTCACTCATCCCACTTACCCACACCTCATTTTTTCTAGTGTTATTTACTCCTCCCCATAAAAGAGAAGCTTTTTTCTGCCTAATCTTGCAACTCTCGTGGTCAGAGAGTTCTCCTTAATTCATTAGTCTTCTCCCCTCACTGCAATAGTCCTTTTCAATAAAGTCTCTCCTTACCTAAATCTGGATCTATTTCTTATTTGACATAAGTAAGATGTGAAAGCCATCCCACCAGGATGGAAGTCTGTTCCAAAGCGAAGAAGAGAGGGAAGGAAGGAGGGAAGGAAGGATAGATGGAAGTATCCTAGACTTCTCTCCAGTCCAAAGAAAGTCTGCCACCAGGCCATGTCTCCCAGGGACAACTCTGCTTTAGGAACCATGCTGTGCTCCATCACTGGTTAGGAATAGCCCAGGGGAACCCTGTTCAAACACATTAATTGATTTCAGCATGCACAGCTGGGAACCTTATGAGTCAATTATGCTCCCTGAAGTTGAAGTCTATAAATCACATGCTTACAACTACCGCAGCAGATTTCAAACTATAACTCCCTAGCCTTTTAGGAATCCTCCATCTACCACATTCAGTACAACAGCAGCAACGAGCCACTCTTAGAGATGGGTGTGTTCTCAAATGCACGGGGTTGGCAAAAAGGAGAAGGTCCCTAGGTGTGGATACTTGCTTACATGAGTCTGTGAATACACAGTGACTAGAATGCAGAATGAGCAATACATTGTGAGTTTCTAATGGGAGAATATCAAACAGCGGCTTCTAGTAATTTTAACTTTTGAGGCTGGGAATACCAATGGGGAAAGAGATGTTTGTTTGAACCTCTGCTGTCTCTATTCAATGTGCTCACACTGAGAAAAGCATAAATGAGCAAACAAGGTAATACAGATAGGCAGTGACATTGTTGGAATCCAGTTTTTGTAAACCTGGAGAGCTCATTTTGCCTCACTGTTTCTTCATATAAACAACAGTACATATTTATCACTATACCTCACAGGGATGTTGGAAAACAACATGATATGCCTATGAAATATTTCAATATTCGTAGGAAAAAGACACAGCCTCGATGCAGATTTGAAGTCAGTTTGACTTTTTGCAGAGATTAAGGAGAGACACTGTTTTGTATGGTTTTGGGGCATTGTTTTGCAGTTCATAGAAATTGTGAGCCCTTTTTGAGTTACTCTGTGAAGTTGGAGTTTTAAATGTACTATCTAGAGATGGCAAAAATATGGAAAGAAAAGGAGGAAGGGAATGGGTGCGGAAAGAAGGGAGATAGTTAACATTTGTTAATCTCTTACTCTGGTGTCTGGAACTGTGCAGAATACACTTAACCACACATGCTGGCTGTTCAATTAAAGAATAAGTACCATCTCGAAAAGTCATACTGCTTTTTGGACATTGACTCCCTTGCTTTCAGTATGATGACTTTTTTCTTCTTAAAACATGTTAAATAAATACAGTATGGAAGGTACTATTTCAACATTATGGCTTCAGGCAATGACATATTCACCAATTTACTTGACATCAAAGTTTCCAGTTAGAAAATATCATGAAGAATAAATTTGAATGAGTTACATTTGAATGAATTTAAATGAGTTTGCTTTGCATATAGATGCCAAGCAAGTGTGATGACAGGGCAGCACTGTCTAAGACTCTCTACTTTGCTTTGCATGTATTTTGTTTCCATGTGTTTCAGAGTACCATTGTTGTAGCTTTTTAGTATAAGAATTTTTTCTGCACTACAAAATTGTTAAGTGTAGTTTGAGGCAAGATCACCAATGGCCCTGAAAGGTGAAAATTTGTTGAAGAAAATAGTTTAAAAAATAATGCACTTGGATATAAAGATATATCCAAAAGAAATGAAAATAGGATTAGAAGAGATATCTGGACCCCCATGTTCACTGCTGCATTATTCACAATGGCCAAGATATGGAAACAATCTAAGTGTGCATCACTGATGAATGGATAAAGAAGATGTGAGATTGCATACATACACACATATATACATACATACATCATAGCTCAGAAATTATATATATATATACATACATATATATATGCATGTATGTGTGTTTAGATATATGCTGAACTTAACCTGAGCTCCTATAGGATATATAGGATATATATATATATATCCTCTCATTTGCAACAACATGGATGAACTCTTGAGAGCATTACGCTAAGTGAAATAAGCCAGGGACAGAAAGACAAAATACTACATGGTATCACTTATTTGTGAATCTTTAAAAAAAAAAAAAAAAAGTCAAATTCATAGCAACAGAGAGTAGAAAAGTGGTTACCAAGGGCTGGGGGCCTGGGGGAAATAGGAAGAGGTTTGGTAAAAGGGTATAAACTTTCAGCTATAAGATAAAGAAGATCTGAGGATCTGATGTATAACAGGGTGACTACAGTTGATAACACCGCACTGTATAATTGAAATTTGATGAGAGAGTATAACGTCAAGGTTCTTGCCAAAAAATAAAAAAGGCAAATATGTGAGGTGATGGATGGGATAATTAACTAGATGGGGGATTCCTTTCACAATGTATACATATATCAAATTACTATAATGTACACTTTAAGTATCTTACAATATTGCATGCCAATTATACCTCAGTCAAGTTGATAAATAAATAAATGGATAGATAAATAAATAAAACACACTTCTAAAGAACAGCTCCTTGCACCCTCTTTTACAACTCTCCATTATCCACCCTTCCCTTACTCCTTCAGTGAGTAAGCAAGCCTCTGTTACATTAAATTTTACATACAAATCATGTCAATTTATTTTCAAATAGTCATTTGTTACTTAAATGAACTTTTTTCCATTATGCAACTGATGTATTTTTTCCTATCTCTGACAATTTGAAAATCCATGCCTAAGATTGGAATCAAAAGCATCATAATTTTCCCATTAAAATTAATAGAACCGTATTTATATTTAATAGTTTTTAGCTAGAAGCAGGGTTATCAGAAATGAATTTAGGTTATTAAAAAAATGACGTGTCATGAGCACTCTTTCATTTAAACCTCATAGCAACACTGTGGGCAATGTATTACCATGATTATTATTATTATTATTACTACCATCATTGCTATTATTACCATCATCACCATAATTACTTTAATTTTTATCCCAATTCCCAGATAAGGAAACTGAAGCATAAAGCAGTTCTGGCACTTGCCTAAGATCACACAGCTAATAATGACAGAGGCATGATTCTATCTCAAATCTATCTCACTCAAAGATCAATAGTGTGAGCATTCAGATCAACATGAGCAAAACTTAACAGGGAGTCAAACGAGACCTTTAGTTTCTGACTCTCTCATAAGAAGCTCCATGACATAATTCATACTTTGAAAATTAGCTAATAAAATATTGAAATAACCACAACAGATAATGCAGAAAATAACATTATAAAAGAGAGAAAACTCTGGGTGGCTCTCTATCTGAACTGTGGGTTAAGTGAGAAAGAGGCTGAGCCGGAACCATCCAAGGTCATAGATGACTTTGATCACAGCAGTTTTTGTGCATGTGTGTGTTTTATATATTGGGATTTTTGCATGACACTTTGACAAAAGGGTTCCATTGTGTTTTTTACACAAAACAGATTTGGAAACCATCTGTTCTAAGGGAACTCTGAAAACCAAATCTGAAAGTCTGTACCTCTCTGATTCTACATGTATAGCTTAGTAGAACAGCAAATTTCAATCTTGGTAGCTCACGCTACTAACGATCAGTTTTAAAGTCTTTTATTAGGAATAGTTAAAGTATCATGTGAGTAAAATATTTAGAATTTATCAAAGTTGTTCCATTCATTATGGCAACTATCATTTACTTGAATTTTCATGTATTTTGTTAAGTGGGAGAAAGACAAGGAAGAGTAACAGCTCTTAACCTTATATAAGTGATAGCTTTTTGAGAATCTAATAGAAGGTATGAATCTTCTCACCAAAAAAAGGCACATATCCCCATATATAATGTGTGTGCATGTGTGTGTTCACTCAAGGACACGTAGCTAACTCCTCAGGAACATACACAGGAGTTAGTTATGTTTGTAAATGCCATCTCTGACTACCACTGGAATATAAATTTTTTTTCACATATATTTGAGGCTACAGATGAAAATGGTTCTTCCTAAGTGGCTAATCTCACCAAAGTTTATGGCACAATGTTACCACCTTTGAAGATGTCATTCACCATCTTCCATCTGGCTTACATTTGGGGGACTGCAAAGTGAAATCTGCTCAGAAGCTTCTAATTTCCCCCAAACTTTTCAATAGTTGTTATTTCCGACTCCACCATCTACACAAAACTGAGTGCCATTCTCCTTAGGACAGGTAGCTACACCGTGCCCAGAGAGACACAGAGCAGATTTTTTTTGTCAGCTCATGGTTGCCGTTGAAAAATACCTCATTAGTGTTGTTCCTAATTCCCGAGCAGAAAACCAGGTGGGAATTCTTTTGTTGTTGTTTCTTTCCAATTTGGTGTGAATGTGGTATTTCACTGATAAATGAATTTACCAGTGAGAGAGAATAGAAGAACATGGCAATAATCAGTATGCAAAAAATGCGTGTTGTGAGGAATTCCCATTAGGAATAAAGCACTGAGGTTGGCTTGAGGAGATGAGCTAAGGCATTGGAAAGAAGATCTTTGGTTCTTCAACCAGGAGGAAAGGAGAAGTATTGAAATTAAACATGCTAGCCACATGGTATCAATTGATATCATCAAAATCCAAAACCTACCTTTTCTTTTAGTTGCATCTGTTATTTATACTTGTATTGGGAAACATATCATTATGCTTTTACTCTTTCTACATATATTTCTCATACCCCAAGTAAAAAGCAATTACTCCTTTCCATTATTTCAGGTAAGATCCCGATTTTTAGGTTTGCCATGTTCAGTAAACCTCCTACAACTGCACAGGACAAACTCTGTTACTCCTCTCAACTGTTAGACCCTCATTTCCATACCACCAAAATAAGCACTAGGTCACATAATGTCAGGCCTATACAGAACGCATTCATCCCTGTTTTCTTACTTGAATTTTATAACATCAGCATGACATGTATTATTATTTCTCCTTTTAACGAGAAAATAGAAGTGAAGTGACTTGCCAAGGTATCAGAGCCACTGCTTGTTATGCTAGTCTTTTTTGCAAATTATAAACTAGACTTTTAAATTCAAGCTTTTGGAAGACCTTTAACTTCCATCTACTGGGAAATTTCTCTATTATTTTTTTTCTAGAATAGTAAGACTGATATTTTTCTAGAATAAGACACAACTGCCACCATGCCACAGAAAAATTTTGACAGAGCATTATGACCTCTGTACTCAGTCTGAACCCATTTTTCCCATTAAGTTCACTAAATCAATGTTTAATGTCCTTTAAGCAAGAGTGTTTGGCCAAGCTTAGGTCCCTTGCTTATTCCCTGGGTAGAGTAGTGAGTCATCAGGAAGAGGCAGGGACTAGAATGTCCCTCCCCACTAAGAAAGCACATTAAGAGAAAGTTCTCCAGAAAGGAGGTCAGGTAGCTAATAGACCAAGGGTTAGATACTGAACAATCAAAAAACAAAAACATCAACTGTCCTTCCTAAGGACAATGGTAGGTGACATTTTTCACATACATATTTAATTTCATCCTCACTGCAACCCTTTGTGATTAACATGATAGGGAGGACACTGAGTTACAAAGAAGGTATTTGTCCAAGGTTACAGAGATATCATCTGATCAACTTCTGATGTGAATCCAGGTAAGGCTGACTCCAAAACCTATGATCTTCCCAAAATTCCACAAAGTGAGGTATGTTTCTTAAGTTCCATATATGTGACTCATATTTCCCTTTATCAGATTTTTCATTTCTTGGAAGCATGAAAAAGCTACTCTAATAAGTATCCTCCTGATTATCTAAAGTTCAGGGTAGGGGCACCTGGGTGGCTCAGTCAGTTAGGCATCTGCCTTTGGCTCAGGTCATGATCCCAGGTCCTGGGACTGAGCCCCACATCGGGCTCTCTGCTCAGTGGGGAGCCTGCTTCTCCCTCTCCCTCTGCCTGCCACTCCCCCTGCTTGTGCTCTCCCTCTCTCCCTTCTCTCTCTCTGTCAAATAAATAAATAAAATCTCTTAAAAAATAAATAAATAATAAAGTTCAGGGTATATACTATTTGATCCATGTCATGTATCCTTTAGAAGATCTCTTCAGGTATAAAATAACTGTATAAAACTTACCCAAAAGCAAAAGCAGAGAATTATTTTTCACTCTATGCGATCCCATTTTTTGTTCTAGGATATTCTGAGATATGATGAAAGAGGTTAGTAAGTATACAAGGAAAATGACTCCATAACCTGAATCCATTAGAGACTAAAAGGAAGACAAAAGGTCTAGTAAAGCAGCAAAAAGAGACAACATGATTGGAAGAGTTGAAGAAGGAATTAAAACACAAAAAGGTAAAGAAGTCCCTGCCACCCCCCACCCGAAAAGGAAAGGTTACTAACAGATAAAAACAGTTTCTAAACTGTTTTCTTTTAAAGCACATTCAGAAAACAACAATGGTACAGATATTTTGGAATAATAAACCTTTAAATGCAAGTGCTAATACTGATAAAGAGTAGGCTTGTATATGTCAAAGCTAAACTGTATAGAATTTAGAAGCCACTTGGTTTGGAGCAGATGATCCTGAGTCTTTAAGAACTTAATGAATTTAGTAAAACATGAGCAATTAATTGTAAAAAGGTACTTTGATACATAGCAAAAGGAAGAAATGGGATATAACAACACCTACATAGTGGAGGGATATAATTCACGGACTATTCATAAGAGTATGAGAGACCATCAGCAGAGAAGCAGGAAGGTGTAAGAAACATTAGACTGAGGAACATCATCATATTTCCTATTCATACATATCTATGGATTTTTCCTGGGAGGTATGATGCATTCTCTAACTATAAAATATTATGGATCCTTATGTCACAGCCATTACTTTTATGTATCACTCAATTAGGCTTAGATCTCTCTGCTCTACAGACATGCAGAGATAAATAGATGGGATTCTATGTCAAATGCATGCCCAAACGGTCCCATCTAAACCATCCCATGAAAAATCGTGAGTTTACAATTTACGTTATGATTTTTCACTCTACTGTCCCTACCTGGCCAACTCAGTGTTTTTTTGTGGTTTTTTTTTTTTTTAATAATTCCTTAAAGGAGTTTAGCACTTATATCCCACAGCAGTCGGGAAGACAGTTCCTTATGATGATCTTTAAAATTAGATCTTGGGTGGAATCTCACCTCAGTCACTTCATATCTGTGAGATCTTGAGCAAGTTACTTCTCAGATTTATGGTTTTCTCATTTGACAATAGTAACTACTAAGACTTACATCATAGGACTGGCCAGAGTTGTCATAATGTGCCACATTTAAAATCTTGGCCATAGAAATTTTCTGCAGTTACGGAAAGACCTCTTAGGCTAGAAGCCAGAAGATCTGGGTTCAAGCCTTGGTTATGCTTCATGCAAGTTATTTAGTTTCATAATATGACATCTGTTTGCTTCAGTGTACTGTTCTTCAAAATGCAACTGACAGCATCAAATTTGTTCAGTAGTCAATGGTCTTGATACTATACTTAAAGGATGAATGTGGAAGCACTTTGTAAGCCGGAAAAGTGTTAACTATAAATTCAAAGTAACTTCTTCAAGCAAATAGGCACAGTGACTGTTCAGCTGATACACAGCTCAGTGTCTATGTTCTCAGCAGAATTTCGGTTGTTACATCCATATACTTACTATACTTACAGCAACACTTTCTATATTTTTAAGTGGAATTATGGTTCTCTGCTCCTTATCACATCATTGCCAAACCAATAAGATAAGTGCTAAAGCAATGAATGCTGGGCACCTGGGTGGCTCAGTTGGTTAAGCGACTGCCTTCGGCTCAGGTCATGATCCTGGAGTCCTGGGATCGAGTCCCGCATCGGGCTCCCTGCTCGGCGAGGAAACTGCTTCTCCCTCTGGCCCTCCCCCTTCTCATGTTCTCTCTCTCTCTCTCATTCTCACTCTCTCAAAATAAATAAATAAATCTTTAAAAAAATAAAAAATAAGACAATAAATGCCATAGAACTTATGGAATATTAGAGTTGGAAAGAATGGAATACTACTTCTATATTTTTCTTTAATGTATGTAGGTACTGAGTCCCAGAGGCCCACTTACTCAATAGGGCAAGGTAGAGACAGGACCTTAATCCGAAATCTCAGTTTTATTTAACTTTCCACTACCATACTATCCAAAATCTCTTTTTTTCCCCATGGAGCTCTTATTGTACAAAATACACCTTGAAATAACAGGAAATCAGTCAGAGCTTAAAAAGTAATTTTTGGTGGGGCACCTGGGTGGCTCAGTCATTAAGTGTCTGCCTTCGGCTCAGGTCACGATCCCATCGAGCCCCACATCGGGCTCCCTGCTTGGCGGGAAGCCTGCTTGTCCCTCTCCCACTCCCCCTGCATATGTGCCTGCTCTCACTGTCTCTCTCTCTCTGTCAGATAAATAAAATCTTTTTTTAAAAAAAAGTAATTTTTAGAAATGGGAAAAAAACCTGCAAGATTAATATATTAGATAATAGGACTTGACCTGTACTCAGGTGAATTTAATTTTCTCTCTTGGGAAGACTTGCTTTCCTCCCTCCAGTTAGCTTGCCTTTTAAGCTAATTTTGTAGCATCTAACGTTACCTATTTTCATTTTCCAATTTGTAAGCCCCTTTCCATTTTCCAGATCATTACCATTTAAGATGTTCTGATCATTCTTCTTGAGAGTTCCTGAAGTAATTAAAAGAAATGCTCTGGATGGGTCTCTGACCTTTGGCAGTACTCGTCAAATGCTAAAACTGTTGCAAGGCTCAAAGGTCTTATTTACACCCTCCACTGCAGTGTCTCATAAAGCATGCTCTCACTTATTCATTCGACAGAGATTTATTAAATGCCAACACTGTCAAGCCCTGTGTTCATCATTGGGTTAAGTTCCTACTTAGGGAGAAAAACAACAATTACAATATGTTCTGATAAGTGCTGTGATAAAAGTATTGAAGGGAGTCTGGTGAGCCCAACATAATAGGGCTAGGCAAGAAAGGATTCTAAGCAGAGAACTGTGACATTTACAGGGCATATCAAGTATAAATCATAGAGGAGTGTTCAGGAACCGTATGATGTTCCATATGCCCAGAGAAAGGGTGCTTGCCACCCTCAGCCAAAAAAACAGTAAACCTTCTTTAGTCTACTCTCTAAATATACTCAAAATCTATCTACTTCTCTTCCCCAACACTACCACTGTTGTCTGAGTCTCCATCTTTTCTTACCTGAATTATTTTCCTTAGCATACTAATTGTTCTGTTTCCATTCTTGCTTAGTGCAATTCATTCTCCTCCTAGAAGCAAGGATTATTGGTTAAAGAGCAAATCAGATCATGCTTAAACACTTCATTGGCTTTCCAATGAACTTAGAATAAAATTCAGATTCCTTGACATGACCTACCAGATCCTATGATCTAGCCCTTGCCTATCCCTCCAGTCCTTACTTACTTCTTGCTTATAATAGTCAAGTCAAATATAATATCATCTTCTCAATGAATCCTTCTCTAATGATCCAGTCTAATCCTATCTGCCATGGATGTCATGTCATATCATCCTGTTCTTTTTATTTTTTTAATGGCAATTATACCATACAAGTTCATTTATTAGTTTGTTTACTTATTGTGTCACTGCACTAGAATATAGGATCTTATCTATGCTGTTTCCCACCAATTCCCAAATGCCTAGAAAGTACATGGCATCTGGCAGGTCCTCAGTAAGTATTTGCTGGCTGAATGAGAATGCAGAAATAGGCAAGCACTGGAGAGAAAAGCCTGGTATATGTTGTATCTATGCTGATAAATAGGATGGACCTCCCTCCGCCACATCAAAATGTGATTCATATGTCAAGACTGATGATGCCACATACACACCAAGTGGGCATAAAAATGTTTATTAATTATATAACAAGATTTTTGGGGGAAGAACAGGGAACACTTCCCCAGCTGGTCCAAAAACTAGCTTGAGAAGCTAAGGTAAAGAGATGAATTTGAGGTTTGTATCGTGATTAGGATATGGGGCTGGGATAAGGATTGCACATGGGTAGGGGCTTATATGGATTGAATCTCACATTGTTGAAGGAGGTAGCACCCAGGGTTTTCTTATAAGCTTGCCCAGATATGGACAAAAGAAAGAAGGAGAGATAAAGCTTAAAAACTTGTTGGTAGTCAAACATCAAAAAATGAAATCAGACTCTATTACAGAATGCCAACCCTAAGTGTTCAAACTATATAAAAACGTGTACATGGGAGATTCTTGAAGTATTTTAAGCATGATGAGATTTATATTTAAGAAATATTAACGTGGCCTTACTTTGGAGAAAGTAACATTGGGATGAGACAGAAGATGAGGAAGACATTTTGGTTATTGCAGTGACCTGAGAGAATGGAAGCTCCAAAATACAGATTTTTGGAGGCTCTGAAGAGATAGTGTGGAGACATAGGGAAAAACTTGAGACAAATCATCTTTAGTGGGGAAAAAATTATATTATTAGACTACATTTCCTCAACATCATAACTGATTTGGATTCTGACAAAACAACCAAAGCAAGTTCAATAAGTAGCTTAAGATGAAATGGCCCCTCAACATGCAAAATACTGAACTGCATGGACCATGTTTGAAAAGGGTGTCTCTGAAGATTATATGAATGCATCAAGTAGATCATGTCAAGGAAGGGATGTATTATAGAAAAGTAATTCATAATTCAGGCAAAATTTTGAGCAGGCTCCAGATACTTTTGAGTTTGGTCATCAGTGTTGAACTGATATTTGAGATTTTTTCAGGTCCTATTTCAAGCTTTGCTTCCTATTGACCTCAAAACTTAAACTGTTCCACTAGGACATGCAGAGTTGTTCCTACATTTGCAACTGGTAGATGAGGAACTCATAGAAACTTGATTCAAACATTCAGGATGCTGGCAAGGGAATAGGCCCTGTTGATTTTCTCATAGTGATACACCTTGTCAAAGATGACAGGAGCAATAAAGTTTCAAAAATATTCTGTTTATTAGCACTGTTGTGATGTTAATTTATGACTTTATATAGCTAAGCATCATGGTCTTTAAGGACTGGGATTTGTAGGTGGTCTCTCCTGACTTCTACTGTTCCTAAGTCATCTTCCCTTTTTCTGGACCATCCAATTGACAGAAATGTGTTTTCAAGTTAGCTCATCAGTTCACTGTATGCAGTCTTTCTCTCTATTGTAATGCCATTGTCTTACCATGGGCCTATATTGTTCTGGTGCTAAGAGTAAATAGTATAGATTAAGAGAAATCTTATCTGTTCTTAAGGCTGGCCATATCTGGTTATTTTACCCCCAAGTGTTCCCTTAAAAACCAGTAAAGGATTAACCCTTTCCCCTACTACTTTGTTGGGCTAGTTCTTTTCTATAATGTTGGAGTCAGTGGAAAGAAGCATGTAGCAAAACAGGAGTCAATGGGGAAAAATATGTAGCCAGTTTCATCTTGTTGTCATTAAATGTATTTGCAGATAACATTTTACTTCACAGATTCATTAAATTTGCTCATCTTCAACAGCAGAGACAGATAATAAGCCGTTTCACTATACTGCTTTTTTTGCTTCTACCATATAATGAGCCACTTATACTAGACCAGGAACCTCTAAACACTTGCCAGCCAAGGTCAACTTTTGTTCAAGTCACCACAATCTCCATATTTACTTATTTATTTTTAAAGATTTTATTTATTTATTTGCAAGAGAGACAGAGAGCACATGAGAGGGGGGAGGGTCAGAGGGAGAAGCAGACTCCCTGTTGAGCAGGGAGCCCCATGCGGGACTCGACCCTGAGACTCCAGGATCATGACCTGAGCTGAAGGCAGTCACTTAACCAACTGAGCCACCCAGGAGCCCCCACAATCTCCATATTTAAAATATGAAAATTGCTAAGAAAATCCAGTTACTAAGCAGTTATCTCACTCTACCATTTTTTTATTCATCAAAATTGTACTCTCAAAATGAAAGTTTCTAATAAGCTACATGGGGTTCTCTTCTTGGTATATTTTTCAAATAAAAAAACTCAAACGTTATAAAGGAAAATTATATATGTAATAGCAAAATAACTGTGTGCATGTGTGTATAAAAAATAATAAAAAGTCATATCTACATATAATAGGCTAGAGAAAATTAGCAACAGATATAACAAAGAGACAATTATTGCATAAAATGCAAATAACTTTTCCAAATGGGCCTGAAAAAAAGACAAATTAATGAGATGATAAAAAAATATGAATTTGAAATTCATGAAAGAAAAACTATCAACTGACAATAAACATATAAGAATATATTCAACTTCAATAGTCATCAGAACAAATCAAGTCAATAATGAAATTACATTCCCATACTTAAAATAAAACATAATACCACATCTTTGATGATATGGAGAAAAGGCTATTCTTACATATACTGCTGGTATGAAAATGAATTCTTACATGCTCTTTGTAAAGTATCTAGTAATATCCATTAGAATTTAAAATAGAACCTTTGATTGAGAAAGAACAGTTTTAGAACTCTTACTAAAATAAAAGTACAAGTTGCCAAGCCAAAGTATTAAGGGAAGTTTTATCGGAGCATTGTTTAGAAAGGTAAAGAATCTGAACAACATCAATAAATGAATGATTAAATAAAGTGCAGTACTTCATTTCTGTGAAAAAAATCATGCAGCTACTTGAAATAATGTTTTAGGGTTATAGTTAATTGAAGTGATGGCCATGCCGTATTATTAAGGAATAAAATCAAATTTCAAAGTAATATGTAAAATATGACACTGTTTTGTGAAAAGAAATAACTCCCATGAGTCTGTATGTATAATATCTTTCTAAGATCAAGGAAAGCAATGAAAATGGGATACAAGAAGATTATGAAGTTTGTTTATTTATAGTGTTACACTACAGTTTCAGTAAATAGAGGTCTGTTGTTGATGTTGTTGCTGTTGTTTTGTATTGTGGAAGAGAAATTTAATAGAATAAAAATATGTTTTAAAAAAAAGGAAAGAAAAAAATTGTTCACAGAAAACCCTCTGTTTCCAGGATTCTGAAGGGCCTAGACACTCTCTAGTATGGGAATCACTGGAGTAAATAATCCTGTGTCCCTTTCTCTTTCTAAAATTCAACTTTACATGATACTGGTTTAATATTAACCTCTCAAAATTCTTCAAATGGATGCCATCAGCCTATAGTTGCTCCATTTTTACAGCAACCCTTCTATGCAGTTTGAGTGATCATAAACTTTCCTCTAAATGCATACTTCTCTCAATTATTATTCAGTCTTTCTCTGAAAACACAAACTCTGAGATTATAGGTTTCAGGTAGAAGATATATTGATTCATCTGAACAGCACTGCTTTTACGGGAAATACAAGCTCGCAGCCACTGGCTTCCACAGAAGCAGCAATTTTTGTACAATATCATCCTACCACATTTTTCACAGAGGTAAGCAGCAGATCCTGACTAGGATGATGAGACCCTTCCTCCAGGTGTACAGTATTTGGGCCAGGGAGAACATCAGAACAGTCCCCATTCCGTGATCAAACCATAAAACATAAAATTTGTGAGTTGTCAAAAACCAGGTTTCCTACCATGTGAATAAAGCATAATTGCAGGGAAAGAGAATAAAGCAAAATTCCCAAGAAAGGTGAAAGTAAACGAGGGGTAGAGGACCCTAATGGTACTTGAGTCCCTGGTTAAGATGCTTCTGTGGCCTAGCACTACCTTATGCAATCGACAGATTATTCAACCTTCCTTTGGGGTTTGACGATCAACACAAATTGGGTTATTACCACTTGCAATTAAGAAAGCCCTAACAAAGATGAATCACATGTTTAATTTCCTTTGGAGTGTCCTCCAGAACCTAAGACACACTTAGATACATAGAAAGTATCTAAACCATAAGTATCTAACACATTAACGTAGATTATTCTGTGATGGACAGAGGAAACGTAGAGTCCAGAAGACCTAATACTATTAGAGGAAGGAACCCAGACAGTGGACAGATAAATTTCAATATGAAACTTAAAAGAGCAGGAGGATTAAAAAAAAGACAAAGAGAATATATAACACAAAGAAGAAAATTACAACAAGGAAACTTGATATTCTACACAAAAACAAAAAAGGAAAATGTTTAAAAGATAATGTTTAAAAGATAATTGTTTAAAACTGAACTTTTCAGCAAAATGGCCTAATTTAATAAAGCATGAGGAAGGCAAAGATTTTGGAAAGTTCAATTATGGTGGGTCTGATAAAATCTATCCTGAGGTGTACCTGGCTAGTTTTATAGATGCTATTTCTTGTCTGTTGAAAAAAAAAAGTCCAACATTTTCCTTTTGCTTTATCTTAAGTGCGTTAGAGTCAAGGTTTAGTTGTATATTCTCAAAGGGATCAAAAACATTTCATTGCACTCTCCAATAAATAGTAATGCTTGAACATAGAATTATTTATATACCCACTCAAAAAATATCAAGTACCTGCTCTGTCAGGTACTGTTCTTGTTATTACTTGGAATACACTGGAGAACAAACCACACCTAACAAAAATTTCTTTCCTAAGGTAGATTATCATCTAGCACATAGAAATGAAAAGCAAGCAATGAACATAGTATATGATGGAAGTAAATAGCATGTTTAATGATTATAAGCATATTGGAAAAAAGAAAAAGTTGAACAAAGTACGGATACTCAAGAATCAGTTGTGTGGAGCCAGGGAAAGACCAATTTTAAAGAAGGTGGGTAGAGTGAACCTCATCGAGAAGGCGGCATTTGAGGCAAGCTCTGAAGAACGTGAATGAATGAGCCATGCAGATATCTAAGGGAAGACAACTGCAGGAAATATGTGTCCTGGGATAGGGTTTGGGATAGGGTTGTACTTGGAGATTTGACATAGAGGGGAACGAGTGACCAAGAAGAGTGACAGGTAATGAAGTCAGAAAGGTTAACAGATGGGTAGAGATCTATTAAAAGCACCTCATCCTCTGCTTCAGTTGAAATGGAGAGTCAATGCAGAACTTTGGAGCAGAGGAGTGACAAGATTTCACTTAGGTTTTTAAAAGATCTCTTTGGCTGTAATGGGAATAGACTGCAGGTGACATAGCAAAGATGCAATGGTACTACTAGTATGCAACAGAGACATAATCATCTCAGAGCATGCTGGAAGCTGAGGAGACAGAGAGAGAAATAAAGATAGGGACAGAGAGATACATACATCTAGACTTTGGGAGAGAATATTTAAATTTGGTGAATATTTAAATTTGGTGAATATTTAAATTTGGGAGTCATGAGTATAGAATTGTTGCTGTAAGTCTAGATGGACTCATTAAAAAGAGAGAAGAGGGAGAGTGAAGAAGGAAGAGAAGGAGAAGGAGGAAGAGAATAGAAAGGGAAGAAATGAGAAAAATATTTCATTCAATGCAAGATGAAGAAAATGCTCAAAGAGGAGACTGCAGAAATGGAGGCTTTTGCTGATGACAGACAACAATTTCAGAAAGCAGAGGGGAAAGATTCTGCCGTTAGGGAGGGAGGAGAGAAAGGAGAACGGAGGATATGCAGAACCTTATGGTGTAAATCACAGGTAAGGAGTAACCAGGTTGCCCGTGGCTTCGTTTTATTACTGACATGACAAGGGATAAGGTGTATCATGAAAGGAGTGCGGGTCAATTGAAAGCAGACGGTGGTGGCAAGGCTGAGGGCACTGTGAGAGCGAAAGCTGTGGGTTTTCTCATAATCTTTGCCATGAGGAAGAGGAGGCCTGGGCTTAGTCCCAGACTGGGTTTACTGCTGCTCTCTGATCATGGAGGAAGGGGCATAAATCTAGGAAAGAAATGTCTAGGAGTATATATTTAGAGGTGCTAAAGTACCGAGGTGAAACAATATGAAATTAATAAGCAAAGCAGCCTCCAAACTGGAATCGGGGTCATCTGACATTCCCTAAAACGATGCTCCATTAAGAGATAATACCAACATTTTATTAAGCTCCTTACACAGAGATACTGAGCACAGACCAACTTCATCTCTCTGTGTATCAGTTTCCCCATTAGGAAAATGTTAGTTAAAATAGCTCCTACCGGTAAGGGTGGTTGGTAGGATTATGAATCGGTCTTCACAGAGAACGTACCACAGAACCAGAAAATTAAAAGAAATAAATGTTAGTATAATTTATATTACATATGCCACCAAAATAGTTTTCAAATCTGCTACTTTTCTAATTCTATCTACTTCTATTCTACCACCCTAATCCTGGCCACTATCACTCACCCAAATTGCTGTAGTTGTCTCTAAATTGGCTCTCTGTACATACATTCTTGCCTTTCCAAACATATCCATGAAGCATATAAAGTAGTATTTTTTATAACAGCTGTAAGATAGAATCCAAATATCGTAAAATCCACTGTTTTAAATCATACAATTCACCAGCTTTTAGTATATTCACGAAAATGGCACTATCACCATTATATAATTATAGGGCATTTTCATCACCCCAAAAAAGCAAACCTCATACCAATTAGCAGTCACTCCCATTGCCCCTCCAGGCAGCCCCTGGCAACCAATAACCCACTTTTTATCTCTATAGATTTGCTTATTCCAGGCCAAATGGGATCATACAATATGTGTGCTTTTCTGACTGGCTTCTTTACTTAAAATACTGTTTTCAAGGTTCATCCATATTTCAGTGTGTATCAGTACCACAGTCCTTTTTATTGTTGGAATAATATTTTCTTGTATGGATAAACCACATTTGTTTATGTCTTATTCATCAGTTGAGAGATATGTAGGTCGTTTCCACTTTTTTGGCTAGTATGTATAATGATGCTATGACATTCATCTATAAGTTTTTGTGTGGGCATACGTTTTTATTTATCTTAAGTATGCAGTTAAAAGTAGAATTTCACATGGGGAGCCTGGGTGGCTCAGTCTTTAAGCGTCTGCCTTCGGCTCAGGTCATGATCCCGGGGTTGTGGTATCCAGCCCCGCATCGGGCTCCCTGCTCGGCCGGAACCCTGCTTCTCCCTCTCCCGCTCCCCCTGCTTGTGTTCCCTCTCTCACTATGTCTCTCTCTGTCAAATAAATAAATAAAATCTTTTTAAAAAAAGAATTTCACAGTGATATAATTCTGTTTAACATTTTGAGGAACTGTCAAACTGGTTTCCAATGTGGCACCACCATTTTCCAACCCCATCAAAAATGTATGAGGGTTCCATTTTTCCACACTTTTGTCAACTCTTGTGATAACTAACTTTGATTTTAGCCATCTCAGTGGGTGTGAAGTAATATTTCATTATGGATTTTAGTTCTAGTTCCTTAATAACTAGTGATATCAATCATCTTTTTGTGTATTGACCATTTATATATCTTCAGAGAAATGTCTATTCAAATCATTGCCCATTTTTTGTAATTGGGTTAGTTGTCTTTATTGTTGAGCTGTAAATATTCTATATATATTCTAGGTCAATGTTCCTTATCAGATGTATTATTTGTAAATATTTTCTACCATTCTGTGGATTGTCTTTTCACTTTCCTAATGGTGTCTGGAAATGTGGGTTATTGATTTGAGATCTTTTATTCTAATATCATCACTTACAGGTATAAATTTCCTCTAAGCACTGCCTTAGCTGCATCCTATAAACTTTGGTATATTGTATCTTCATTTTCACTCATCTCAAGATTCTAATTTTCCTTGTGATTTCTTCTCTCATTGATTATCTAGAAGTACATTTTAAAATTTCCACATACTTTGAATTTTCCAAATTTCTGTTTGTATTTGATTGCATTCCTCTGTGGTTTTAGAACATACTTTATAAACATCCTTTTAAATTTACTACTACTTGTATTATGTTCTAACATAAAATGTATCCTGGAGAATTTCACTTATCCACTTGAGAAGAATATATGTTCTACAGTTCCTGGATGGAATGTTCTATAATCTGTTAGGTATAGTCAGGTTATAGTGTTTTACAAGTGTTCTATTTCCTTGTTGATCTTTCACCTATTTGTTATATCCATTATCAAGAGTGTGGTATTTAAGTCTCTCTCCAATCTATTACTTCCTGATTTTTTTCCTGGTCAGTTTAGCTAAAGTTTTGTCAACTTTGTTGATCTTTTATAAAAAACAACTTCTACCTTTCAGTTCTGTCCATTTTGCTTCATGTCTTTTGGGACTCTGTTTTAAGAAACATGTAAGTGTATTATATTTGTTTTTCTTATGAACTGACCTTTTTACCATTATAAAATGTCCTTCTTTGTCTCTAGTAAAAAACATTTGTCTATTTTGTCTAATACTATTATTGCACTTAGCTCTCTTGGTCACTGGAATGACATAACTTTTTCTATCAGGTTACACTCAACCTACTGTGTCCTCAAATTTCAAATGTGTCTCTTGTAGAAACCACAAAGCTGGATAATTTCTTTAATCCACATTTCAATCTCTGCCTTTTGGAGTATATACTCGATTTTCATCTAATGTAATTACTAATGCTTTAAAAAAACTTAGGTCTGCCATTTTGCTAACTACTTTCTATATGTCTTAGGTATTTTCTTATTCCTCAATTCCTTCACTGCCTTCTTTCGTACTTAATCTATACTGTTAGAGTATCAATTATTGCTTTATGACATTATCATGTAAATTAAATGTATAAAGAAAATATTTGAAAACAAATACTTCTACTGTTATTTATATTTACCACTATAGTCACCATTATCAGCCTACTATATTTCTTCATGTGGATTTGAATTATTACCTAATATCTTTTCATTGTAGCCTGAGGGACTCTCTTGTATTTCTTCTAGGGCAGAACTGCTGACATCAAATTCTCTCACTTTTTGTTTATCTGGGGCTGTCTTCACATTCACTTCACATTTCACATGAAGCATAGTTTTCCTGGATGTGGAATTTTTGGTTGGCAATCTTTTTCTTTCAGAACTTTGAATGTATCATTCTACTGCGTTTTGGCCTTCGTGGTTTCTGATGAGTAGCCAATTATTAACATTATTGAGGATCCTTTGTATGTGACAAATTATTTTTCTGTTTGCTGCTTCAAGATTCTCTACTTGTCTTTGGCTTTTAGCAATTTGAATATGATGTGCCTAGGTGCAGAATTCTTTGAGTGTATCCAACTTGGACAGCACTGAATTTCTTGGATGTGTAAATTGAGTTTTTCATCAAATGTAGGAGGTTTTTGCCCATTATTTCTTCAAATATTCTTTGTGCCCACCCCTTTTTCTCTCTTCTCTCCTTCCACTATTATGAATGTTTCCTTCAGACCTGTCTCACAGGTCTCTGAGGTTCTATTTGTCTTTCTCTATTCTTTTTTCTCTTTGATCTTCAGAATGCATAATCTCAATTAACCTTTCTTTAACTTAATGATCCTTCTTCCTACCAGGTCAAATCTGCTATTGAAACCCTTCAAAGACTTTTTTCACTTCAGTTATTGCACTTTTCAACTCCAGAATTTCTAGTCAATTCTTTTTTATTTTTTTTATCATTTTATTGATATTCTCTATTTGGAAAGGCATTGTTGTTACTCTTTTCTTTAACTCCTTAGACATGGTTTCCTTTGGTTCTTTGAACGTATTCACAAATAGCTAATTTAAAGTCTTTGTAGTAAGTCTAACTTCTGGACTTCCTCAGGGACAACTTCTATTGATTGCTTTTTTTCCTATGTGGAGCCACATTTTCCTGTTTCCCTGCATGTCTCTTAGTTTATTTTTTTAACCTGGGCATTATAAATCATATACTGTGGCAACTCGGGAAATCAGAAGCACCACCCCCCCCCACCCCGCAGGGTTTTTGTTGTTTTTCTTGTTGCTCCTGCTGCTGTCTGTTTAGTGAATTTCTTGGTCTAATTCTGCAAAGTCTATATTCTTCGTTATCTCTAAACACTGATTGGAATATCTGTTTGGGTTGCTCAGTGGTTAGGTAATGATTGAATAGGTTTTCTTAAATACCTTGAACTAGTAAGTGTCCCATCCTTTGCTGTGGGGCTGTGTGTGTGTAGTCGGGCACATCTTTAGCACTCCAATACAAATGTGCCTTAGCCTTTATGTCCTGCTTGCACAGACCCTGAAGGTCAGCCAGCGATGAAGAAGTAGGGCCTTCTTAAGTCTTTTCTGAGTACATGAACAGCCCTGCATATGTGCATGGACTTCTAAATCCCCATAGGTTTTCAATGTCCCCTAGATACATCTTATTCCCCCAATTTTCCTTTAAGTTTTTTGGTCAATCTCTTGTTTGCCTCAACTGGTGTCACTGCCTTAGGCAGTTGTGATATTAAACAATTGCCAATGATTGTCAGCAAATACCCTGGGGAAAGGGCTTTTCCCACTGAATGATCTCTGAGTCAGATGTAATAAAAATGAGCTTTGTGGATGGGGTTTTTTCAGGGGAGCTGCCAGGCAGGTCAAATAGTTACAATTCTCCTGAGATAGGGCTCCTGAGAGGCTCCAAACCCTATGGCCCCTCCGTGGCTGTTAGGCTTCTGCATTTCACAGCCAGCCTGCTTGCAAAGCTACTAGTTTTTGTTTGTTTGTTTGTTTGTTTTTGAAAGAACACAACACAAATTGTTGGTTTTATTGGTATTACAATGTAGTTTTAAGACAAGCTAAATATAAACACAATTGTTAGATATTCAGTCACTTATCCTGTGAAACAAAATGCCAAGATCAACCTTGAAGGACTTATAAAAATGAAAATGTATAAAGCATCTTCTTCAATTAGCTCTAAGGACAACATATACGAATGCAAAGATGTCAAAGTGTCAATAATCACATCAAATGTTGAGCTGTTGACTGAGGAGTAAAAAACGATTCTACTTTTAAAATTAAATAGCTTCAGGTAAAAGCATGCAATTTCCCACACCCACTATCTTTGTATTCTGCACAGAGTTCCAAGGCAAAGATTGCTACTAGTTTTTAAGACAATCAGAGAGTTAGGAAGTAGAAGATTGGAATAAGGCAAGTTAAAACAAGACAAACTCATGGTTCTTACTGAGCTTCAATCATTTTTTCTTAAGTAAAAAGTCACGAATTTTTGCAAGCCTTTGCTTAATTTCCAGAGTTGTGAAAAAGTTGGTGTTAACAATTCTTGCCACTGTTGCTTTTATGAAGGTGAGTTTTTGAGGTTCTTTCTTAGCCATTATTCTGGAAATTCTTCTCCTAAAGTGTATTTTTAAAAGCATGAGTCTAAGCATTTAGACTCTTCTCTTAAAGTTATGCAATCGCTTCCCTTTAATTTTCAGATAAAGTCCCAAAACGACCTACAAAGCTCTATGTAATCTGGTCCCTCCCTCTCAGCGTCAATAAACCACCTTCCCACTGGCCTTTTGCATAGACCATTCCTTCCCCTCTAACCCTTTTCCTCCCCCATTCCACCCCCACCAGGCTAATTCCTGTCAACCCTCAGGTCTCCCTATAAATGTCACTTCCTGGGGGAGCCTTCTCAGACTCACACGCTACCTTCAGTTTCTCCATCAAATGCTCTCACAGCACCCTGCATTTTTACTTCATTGCACGTATTTTAACTGTAATGAAATGTCATTCGTGTATTTGTTGAGTTTTAAGATCCATGATGGAAGAGATTTAATCTGGCTCAGAGGAAAATGTTCCAGAGATGTTTGTTGAAACAAATGAATGAATGAACAGAAGAAATGCATTATGCAAATACCTGGCCACAAAAGCTGTTCTGTCTTGGGAAAAGGTGCTCAGGAAAGAGAGACAAGAGATGTCACCAAAGCAGCCCTGAAGCTACACACACACACACACACACACACACACACACACACACACATTAGTGCTTCAGCCAGTGTAGCACCTCAAAATATTTATTTTGGAAATTAAAGAGGATTATGCTATTACTATGAACATCACTAGTCTAAATCCCTCATTTTATAAATGAACACACCTATTACTGGTGAGCAAGGAACGAAAGGTTGAAGCAGTTGTCAATCCAGGCTACCAATCACATGAGAGGATTTTAAAATAACCATGCCCAGATCATGGCTCCAGAAATTCAGCGATAATTTGCCTTTGATGTGGCCTAAGAGCCTGGGTATTTTTGAAAAGCTCTCTAAATAATTCTCCTATGTGGCCAGGCTTGAGAATCATCATAGGTAAAAGGGTTTCTTGCCTCAGGTTTGTTTCTGTCAAGGTGCTCCAGTCCTTACAGCAAGGAAATGCAGTAAGATTTGGGAAAAGTCTGATAAATGATCCACTTAGAAAGACAGGAGGATAAGAAACAACCCGGATGTGTCTCTCAACCAAAAAACTAAAGCAAAAGTACTCTTCACGTTTGAAATAACAGAAAAAGCTTGTCCCTCGGGAAGATACAGCCTGTTTTCTGCTAATAAACTCCAAGGTGGCTTCTATGGCTGCCGTGATTAATTGGTGACGATGAAATAACCAGTGCTCAGGGATACATGAGACAGCGAAGGGCTGTAAGTGACAATTTGCTGTTAAAATTCATCGGCCCTTGCAAAGCTCCTTGATTAATGATGCGTCTGCCTCTGCTCTGAGGAGGGGGCCGCTGTGGGAGGGAAGGGAAAACAAATTTGCAAGGATGCTCTCGCTAAAGAGGTTCGGCACCCGGTTGCATTTAATCTATCTGCTGTTGCATTACGCAAGTACCTTCTCCCTCTCAAGTGTTCGCTGGCGCTGCCATTAATCACCGACTTCCGGAAAGGAAAAGAAAGCTGGCGAGGACGTAGGGGACACAGAGCTCTCCTTCCTGGCTTGTAGTGGGGGTGAGAATGATGGGTAAGCAGGGCGCTCAGGAGGGGAACTGCTGCGTTACCGCCAACCAGAGGAACTTGAAACAGGATTCAGAGTGGAGCCTCAGCAGGCCACAACGGGATGCTCCTCCGCCTGCCACGGCCTCTGTGGAGGAAGTTCTTGGTGCAACACTGCCATCTACAGCTGACTGTGAGAACTGCTCCGAGTGAGTCCCTGAGCTCCGGAAAGCGCCTCACTTCCAAGTGACCTCACTTGCAAATCCAGTGGCTTTAGGAAGTTGGCGCACTGGCCAAGGAGGTAGGACAACATTGGTTTCCAAGGCACAGCCTGCCTTCCTTGGTGTCTGGTCCTACAGCACGTCGTCCTGCATAAGGTTAAGGTAGTACCAATGTGAATATGCTACAAAGAATGGATTCCCACGAAATCATTTATGAATGACTTCTTTTTCCCTGGAGGAAAAAACAACCGGTCCCCATATTTGAAATTCACCCAGTCAGAGAGGTCTGCTGCACTGCGTTGGACCTTGCTTTGAAAACAGTCTTAAGGAGTTTCTAAAATCGGTGCTAAAATCTTATGTTGCCATAGTCAATGTAAGGAAATCTCAGTTTTGTTATATGAGCACATTCTCCAAGTTGTACTATGTGTAACATCTGCGTACTTTCTCATACATCATGAATGACAACTCTGTATTTGTAGAGCCCCAAATTCTAATATGCCAGCAATGGAAGGGTCTGTTTGGAGTCTCATATATCTCTACGATATTCCTGCAGTGTCATACAAATTTACAAACATGAGCTTACTTAATACATACAAAACCTGTAGTAGGTACTACTGGTATCTCATTTTATGGATTAGAATAATTCATATGAGAGATCTTCAAAAGTACTAAGTGGCTGTCCCACAGCTAGAAGTTACTTTCAAACTTTGGTTCTATCAGTGAAAATAACTGTGTCCTCCTAGCCTCTATGAACCTTGCTAATCCTCTATGAAGACAATGGGGCTAATTTACCAGCAGAGGATGTTGTCCCAGCTTTATGTTAGCTGTATGCTTTTGAACAAGTCACTTGAACTCTCTAAACCTCCTTTTTGTTGTTGTTCTCTATACACTGATGAGGTTAGGTCAAAGGATCTAGCTTTGGGAATGAGGGAATAGAAGTTGAAAATTTTAAAAAGACAATGGAAGCTTGAGGCCACTTAGGTCACAAATTGGAAGTGATTCAGTTACTGAAAGGGATTCAAGCCATAACTGGACTATTCCACTATTTACGGCCACACAAGGCATTGGTCATCCATGCACCAGCCCCCCAACCCATTTCTCTCCTTTGCTTTGGGCAGTTGGCCAATTACTGACAGGTGAAGTGTCTTTTCCATCCTTGCCTTTGACATGCACTAGAGGAGAGAGCCTGGGTTTTCAATTTGATGGAGTAAAGAGCCTGTCTGCCTTCCTCCTTCACGGCATTCAAAGAAAGCTTACCTGGACACGTGCATGCTGTCAGTACATGTCCTACTTCTAAGAGAAATGCACATTAGGATCAGGATGTGGAAAGCAACGACTCCCTGGAAATGTTGAAGCAAAAGAATCTAGGAATCTTAAATAAGATTTTTTTTTTTACAGTGTCTTTAATAAAGCCACCTTGGAATAGGACATGGTTGACAGAATTCCCCCGGAGTATTAAATATAGTTTCAGACCAGAAAATGACTCATTGATTTGCCCTGTAAAAAGATAAACGTCTACTTTGCTCTGTCCCAGTGCGGGCCTTGTTTGTCAGCGAAGCAATCTGAGCAAGTCTCCCTAATGAAGCCACACAGCACATAAACACAGCAAGCCCATGGCACAGGACGAGAGCCCCTGTCGACCAAAAGCAGCACCCCAGAAGGCCACGCCAGCTTAACAAGGTGCCTGTGCTATCCCAGCACACCAGCAGACACACAGCCCAGAAGCAAATGCATATGGCAAATGGAATCTCTGGCTAAAGATGGAGCAGAAGCAACAGCTTATAATTCACTGCCTCGAGAGCCTCTGAAGTCACTACCATTTCAGCTTTGGTTAAAGACAGTTTTCATAATGACAGGTGACTGCCATCTGTAAGACCCTGCCAGACCACATATGCCTAATAATACTCTCTCATTTTTATCCAGTGTTTTACAGCTCACGAGGGCCCTTGCATGCCCAGTCTCATTTGATTCTCTTAACAACCCTATTAAACAGGTGGTGCAGGAACCCAGTGCACTGGCTGCATTTTGGTTTTTCAGAGAGATGCTGTCAAGTAGAATCGTATCTAATGTTCATTCAGCAAGCATGTATGCAGGGCCAGCTCTCTTCTAGGCACAGGCAGGAGGTGGAAGAGCATGGAGAAGGAAAGAGTGCAAAGGTGAGTCAAATATGGTCTCCATATCAATGTTCTCAAGGAATTAATAAATCTCAAGAGGAGGCAGATGGGTAAATGGATAACTCTCATTACATCCAGACAGAGCTGACCAGGAGGTACACAATCTCCAAAAGAAATACAGGGGAGTGGTAATGTGATTCTGAAGAGTTGTCTGAATTATAAAAGAACATTTTAAGGTATGCTTGACATCCTGATTCTCAGAAAAAAAAATGTTATATAATAATTAAGAAACAATATGCACTTTGAGTTTACAGATCAGTTAATAGGCTTATAAAATATTTTATTATCAATGATTTTCTTAAAGTTATCAACAAAACCTCCAGGTAGGATGAGCAGGCACTTTTATCCTTATTTGACTAAGGCTCAGAGGGGCTGAATGGCTTGTGCGAGGTAAAAGGTCAGGAACTCAAATCTACTAGAGAACTGTTCCATGCTGAGTTCTAATCTGGATTCTAATCCAGTGCTTCTCAAACGTAGTGTATACATCAACCACCCAGGAATCCTGTCCAATAACAGGTTCAGGTTTAGTAAGTCCAGAGTAGAGTCTGGGATTTAGCATTTCTGACTTTTCTATTTTGTCTTTTTTTTTTTTTGCATTGGTTCTGCATTAGATTGGCCACATAAATATTAAGTAACTAAGCAAAGGTTTAACGGTAGGTTTCACTACCAAGGATTCCTTCTCCAGAAGAACTAGACTCAGATTCAAATGTTCTGACTTCAAGCTAATACTAACACTTACCATTTATGAACAACCTATTATGTGCCAAGTACCTACATTAATCAACACATTAAATCATCACAATAACTGAGAAGGAATATTATATCACGTTTTATAGGTGAGGAACTGGGGAATCTCAGAGACATGCAGTAACTCGCCCAGGAAAACACAGCAAGTAAAACATTTATCCAGAAATGGAGCCTAAGTCTGTGCCCTAAAGCTCATTCTTATATTCAAAATCCTGGTTTCAATTCTCTCAAGCTGCTATTAGATTCCAGTACCTTCATACTGTGTATGTGAACACTGAGGAGAAATTACTGGTTTATATGAACCTGGACTCTTTCCAAAAATATTTGTGAGCACAAGAGGAAACCTCAATGGAGAGCAGCCTTGAGTTCTGGCCAGAGCAACGTGCCCCACTCAGCAGCCTACCAGTATGTTGCATTTCTCTTAAAGATTGACATTTTCACTCCTACAGTCACACAAAGAAGAGGGGCAATCGTCTCAAAAACGTACTAGTAAAAATGCAAACCAAATTCTCTACCTTTTGCGCTAAGGGTGCAGTAGAATAAACACAAGTTGAGGGATCAAATAAATTCAGGTTTAAATCAAACTCCCCAAGGACTGACTCGCCCTTGTTGACAGATCACTGGCCTCTCTGAGCCATTTTTGTCATTTGCTAAAAGAATAATAATACCACATGCTTCACTGGGTGGCAGTGAGGATTAAAGGGCCTTGCACAGGTAAAGCCTCCGGAACAGGTCAAGTACCAAACACATACATCAGCTGCTCTCATCAGATTAGCTAATTACCACCTTGGAGACACACGTTTGGCACATCTCAGCCAGATCATGGGCTGCCAGCAGGAGTTGTCCTCTTGGCTGTAGATAATCCAAGATAAAAAAAAAAAAAAAAAAACCCTGAGCATTTGTTTACCCAACGTTCTTTCAGGCATATTCCAAAATACAGAAGCTGGGTGGCCATCAGCTAATGACAGCATCCATTCTGAAAATAAATGTCCCTTGACAAAGACCTCTAAGGCAGACAGAACAGAATCAGTGTGACCGACGGGAGGAAGAAGCCTATTTCTCAGAGTATCAGATTGGATATATCCTAATTTGGACTTCATTTCTCATCTTTCTCACAGAGTTGGAAGGTGAGTCTGGTGAAGTCATTTCTCCCCACCTCCACCCCCCATCCAATCCTGTTTTGCTTACCTCACTCGCTCTGAAACAAAAAAAAAAAATCCATTTCCTAGCTAGCACTCCAAAGGAAGAAAGCGTGAACAGAAGAGTCCTGTAATGCCAAACTGGGAGGGCAAATGGGTGGATGGTAAAACGCAGCAACGCAACCCTGCCTTTTCTGTGTTTAATAACACAGAAGGTTGGTTTTGTTCAGGAAACTAAAAACCCCAGTTGGGGGTGGGGAGAGAAGAGAAAACACAACTTTAGTTTTTAAAGACTCTCAGTGCTCAGTGAAACCCACTGATGTGCCTCTGATTCTTTTGCTCTATTCAGATTCTCCCTGCACAGCCAGCACCAGACCTCTCATATTCAAACACATTGACAAATATTGGTTTTTAACACCCCCAGCTAAGGACTCCTTAGTCAGCTCTCAGAGAACACATGTGTGTAGAATGAGTTCTGCAAGTTGACTCAAGTCAGTCGCAGCTGGATCCTTTCTCCTGCTGAAAAGGCAGGTCCAAAGAGGCAGCTGGATTCCAGCAAAGAGCAATCTACCATCCAGCACAGCCACAACTCTCTGGGAATCCTCTGTACCTCTGAAGACATGGGTTACTCTGCAGTCAGAAAGGGATCAAAAGAGCTAGACCTAAGTAAGAAGATATTTGGGGTTGAAGCGGATAAACAGTAGGGAATTTAGGACTCCCTTTGAATAATGCACAAGTTTTTGACACAAAAACCATGATTTGACTTAGCTTAATTCTCCAGTCTCATGACTACACTTCCTTACCCTTGAAGCTCCAGCCCAACGGATTACGGTAGTCCCCGTTTACCCACAGGAGGATATGTTCCAAGAGCCCCAGTGAATGCCTGGACCTGCATTTCGGATAATACAGAGCTCTCTCTATATTTTTTTCCTATACATTCATACCTATGATAAAGTTTAATTTATAAATTAGGTACAGTAAGACATTAACAGCAATAATAATAAAATAGAACAATTATAACTATTGTGAAAGCTGAAATAAAATGGAGTCACTTATCTCATGGGGTTTTAAGATAGAGCTTACTAGAGTCTATTAAGATGAGCCTTAGGCACATCCTCATTCTCACCAGGTGGAACCATGGGCTTTTGAACCGGGCCAAATTGCAAAAATTCCAAGGATTCTGCAAGAACACCTGCAACTTGTTACAGTAACACTTTTGCTTAGTGACAGCCTTAGCAACCAATTATGTTTAGCAAAGATTAGCTTTCTGCTGCCAACACCAATCAAAATTCTTGGTAAACAACCTATATAAGCCTTCCCTTTTGCTTTAAAAATGCCTGACTTTTGCTCCCTAGTGGAAAACTATTTGGGTGGCTGCCCAAATCTGTGTACCCTGAGTTACAATTCTTTGATCCCAAATAAAACCTTTTGCTTAATTGTTGCCTTCTGACAATTTTAGGTTGACATAATACGTTGTGATAAAAGTTACAAGAATGTGGTCTCTCAGAGTACTGTACTGCACTCACCCTTCTTCTTCTTGTGATGATCTGAAATGATAAAATGCCTATGTGATGAAATGAAGGGAAGTGCATTAGGCTACTATTGACCTGCTCTCTCATCAGAAGGAGGATCGCCTGCCTCCTCACTGCGGTTGACTGCAGGTAACTGAAATCACGGAAAGCAGAAAGCGAAACTGCAGGTTCAAGGGGAACACCTGTACTCACAGTTCTTGGAATAACCATGCCTGCTCCCACAGTTTGACTCAAAATCTGCATCCACCAAAAACACTCCCTTCGGTCCTTAGTAATAGGCACTTATTAATATTTTTGACTGAATGCCAAATGCATGAATGAATAAATGAAGGAACAAGAAAAGGCAAGGGGCCATTTGGGGCCCTGTCAATCACTAGTAGGCTACTGAAAACATATTAAGCCATACTATTTAATGAGTTCCCGCTTTGTGCTAGTAACAAGCTAAGTGCCTTACACACAGTGTTCTTTTTCATCTTCACACTACCACTGTGAAATAGTAAGAATTATTAGCCTCATTTCAGCAGTAAAAAAAAATAATTAGAGGCTTAGGAAGTAGAGAAACTTATATAAGTTCATACATTTAGAAAGTAACAGTCAAGATTTGCAACATGATGTGCTGCTTCCCTAGGATGCTCAAGATTTGGACAAATGCTAGGGACACTCAGGATATAGGATATTTAAATTCCTCTATTAGAGTCATTCATTTTTTTTACTCATTCATTCATCCATCCAATAAGTACAATAAGTATTTATTTAGAACCTGTTTTAAACAGGGCTCTGTGTAAGGCTCCAGGGGATGTGAAAATGAACAACATCCCTTATTTCCAAAGAGCATTCGGTTTATTTGGAAAGATAATACAGAGAACTGTAATAAGTTGAGTCCCTCAAGGGCTATGAAATATATTAGAAATTAGAGAAAAGAATCTCCATTGCAGCAGTTTTTAGGCAGTCTCTTTTGCCTTTTTCCATCCCCCAAATAGGACTCCACCCCCTCCACCAGCAGGAATGCCAAGAAGTAGCCCATCTTTTAGTTAATCACTTAAAAGTGTATTTTTTTAAAGGTTTATTTATTTATTTTAGAGAGAGAGAGAGCGAGTGAAGGGAGGGGCAGAGGGAGAGAGAGAGTCTCAGGCAGACTTCCAGCTGAGCATAGAGCCCGATGCGGGGCTCGATCTCATGATGCTGAGTCATGACCTTGAGACCAAAACCAAGAGTCAGACACTTAACTGACTGAGCCACCCAGGTGCCCCTTAAAAATGTATTTTGATCAAGGTACTGCCTGTTCAAAAACATTCAGTGACTTCTCATTATTAAGCAAAAACCTCTGACCTTATTAGTATGTTATAACCTGGGCCCACCTACATTTCCAGGTGCATCTTCTACATCTCCAGGATTTCCTGACCGGGTGCCACCATTTTCTAAACCTATACCATGCCTTCTTGCTTCTGTAGTTTTGTCCAGCTACTTTCAGTTGGGATTAGGTTTATTCTTTCTGTTTAGGCTTTCCCACCAACTATATTATCTCTCTTTCCTGGATTCTTTTTTTTTTTTTTTAAAGATTTTATTTATTTATCTGACAGAGAGAGACACAGCAAGAGAGGGAACACAAGCAGGGGGAGTGGGAGAGGGAGAAGCAGGCTTCCCGCGGAGCAGGGAGCCCGATGCAGGGCTCGATCCCAGGACCCTGGACCATGACCTGAGCCAAAGGCAGACGCTTAACGACTGAGCCACCCAGGTGCCCCTTTCCTGGATTCTTCTAATACAGTTTGCTTCATACAGGTATCTCCTTTTTTAGATGGCTTCATCAGAAAATTATCCTGGGTTGGAATTGACTGTTTATCTGCTAGAGTCCTGTTCTAGTCAATGAACATCTTAATAACCACACCAGTTTCTCATTCAACTTTATATCCTCAGTGTCTAACACAGTGTCACATGCAGTGCGCTCAGTGAATATCTGCTAAAATGAAGGGACTGACTAGTCTTGTGTAACATTTACTTGTTCAAGCAGCCTATTTTCCATTTAGGTACATATATATCTTTGCATCTTTCATTTTCACCTCACCATCGTTCCCATTATAGTCTGTGTATAGAGTAGGAGCCCAGTAAATATTTGTTGGTGAATGGAAACATTGTCAATTTCATAACAGGAGTGGGCTTCTCTAATTTATTCATTGCTGCCTTTTTTTGTTCAGTAAGTGTCCGTGAAATGGGTACCAGTTCCCAAATATGTAGCCAAGGACGGTAATGGACATACTGCTTTGCCTGACCTGTCCTTGCTTTTCTGGCCCTTTCTCCACTTCCCACATGGTAACTGCACAAGTTGCCACTTTAGAAGATGTGTGACTTGGTCCTAACTGGAGTTGATGGGTCCAAGGGAAAGAAACCATAATCAAACTGCTAATCATAGCTCCTTCCTAGGATTTTTGGGCTTGGGACACAGTGAATCAAGCTGATTAGCTAGAACTATTAGATGAAGAAATTAAGGTAAAGGGATAGTCATGATGACCCCAAAGTTTTTGAGTGCAATTGTCTCAGGTTAGGTTGCAAACCTGTCCCTGTCCTTTCTATGACATATTTGTGCTGTGAGACATCCGGGTGAAAAACTAACATTTTTTTTCTTAACCTTGTTCAAAATGGATTTTTGTCACTTTTACCCTAAAGAGCCTTACTGATTGCAAAGACAATTCTGGTAAAAGACACAGAAGATGATAGAGCCCAGAGAATAAGGAGGGATACAAAACACTAAATTACTCAATAAAACTATAGACATTTCGGGGCACCTGGGTGGCTCAGTTGGTTAAGCGACTGCCTTCGGCTCAGGTCATGATCCTGGAGTCCCGGGATCGAGTCCCACATTGGGCTTCCTGCTCAGCAGGGAGTCTGCTTCTCCCTCTGACCCTCTTCCCTCTCATGCTTTCTATCTCTCATTCTCTCTCTCTCTCAAATAAATAAATAAAATCTTAAAAAAAAAAAAAAAAAAACTATAGACATTTCCCTGGCACCTTTCCAAATGCAAGACAGGGGGACTCAAACAATAAGGAAGCCATTGAGAGTCTGTCTGACCAAGTCAGATACTGCAAAATAGTTTCATGAGAAAGTATTAGACAACAGAGGAAGGAAACCAGGCCAGGTCATCTCAGTGGTATTCGGTGAGCAATGATCAGCAGCCCAGCCGGAACTGGAGTGGAAGAGAGTAGAGAACAACACTGGGAATGTGGATAAGAATCCACTATGTCACAAAGAAATTCTTTCCTTCCTTCCTCTCTCCTTCCCTCCCTTCCTTCCATATATTTGTATATATAATTTAGTATGTCCTAGGCATACTACTTAATGCTAAAGTTATGGAGACTAAAAACTCTTTCCTTCAAGGATCCTCCTCATGGTGAGGTGATGGGAGGCTGACTGAGAGGTGGAGTCCATTGTGATAGGGGGTACAATGGTCTAGAATTGCATTATAGGAGTGTAGGTTAGGGGAACCAAACTAGTGTAAAGGCTCCATGGAAAGTTTCCCTGATAAAGGCAATGCTTGAGAAGCCCCAAAAGATGAGTAGCATTTACTTGTGCCAAGGCGAGTGCTGCCGATAGGAGCAAGCATTCTAGCACAAAGAAACTGCATATGCAGAGTCATGGTGACTGGATAGAATAGGACATATTCAGAAGGGTTGGCGATTCCTCCAAGTTTATGTTTTAGTGGGACAGGTAAACAAGTAAATCAACAACTGCAATGCTAAGTCCTTTGACAGAGATGAGCATATGGTGCTCGGTGAAAACATATGTGGAAAAACCAACCCAGCCTGTTAAGGTGGTTGAGGTTATGGAAGACTCCTGGAGGAGGTGACACCACAGGTAAGAGTGAATGATAAACACAGGATATCCAAATAGAGAAGAGATGGTGAGGGAGGATTTCTATGCAAAATGCACAGGACCTGAACAGACACTGGCAAGTTTGATTTAATAACGAGAGCGAGTAATAGATTCTCTCTGCTCCAGAAGCAATGGGGAGGAGATGGGTCTGATTTTATTAACACTGAATATTGTCTTCCCAGAGAAGCTATCTTCCAAAGCAGAGATAGCATTCAATACAGGGAGCAGAAAATCAGTGTAAAAGAGGCAAGCAGGCAAGAGCAGAAGGGTTTAAATGGGGATTGACACTTAGCTCCCATGTTGAGAGCAACAGGGTGCTGAAGACTGGGGTACAGGGTCCATCTATGATGGCTAGCACTCTGCTGTTCCAAACAGTTGTCATGCAGGAACATAGCCTCATAATTTCTAGATCTTTCTTATCGTCAAGCAGACCCAGATTGTGTGCGTGTAAGAAATTTCCCGATACCAATTTAACACACTATGAACGTCACTCTGGATTCAACAAAACATTCCTGCAAGTCAGAGACTCACCAGAGCCCTAGAGCTTGTGATCTTTGAGTTAAAACTTAGATGACAGACATGCTAAAAATGTACTTCAATAATCTGTCATGCATTTTTCTCTTCCCAGTTTGAATTAAACTTGAGAAGCAATTGGTATATGGCATAATAATTTATCTTTCTAAGGAAAAGCCATAAAACCTGATTTTCCCCATTTCTTTATGTCCTAAGATCTGATCTGGATTGAGAATTACATCAGAACTGAACATCAGTATCACCTAATACATGTTATAATAATTTTCTACCTTTTCTTTAAAAGAAAACCCACAAAAGGTGATTTTTCCCAATTCCTTAGATCTTGAGACCTGACCTTCCTTCCCTGAGTATTCTATAAGCCACTTGATAAATGATGAGGTCACTGAGGGTCATTTAGGATGCCATCCCACAGTAAGTTAGTGATAGCATGCCTAATTACAGACCAGAGGAAATATTTAGCTGGAGGGAACAGAGGAGAAGAGAACACAATAAGAGAAGAATCTTCATAGAAGTGCTTCTTCCTCCGTCATCTTTCCACTCATTCTCATGCTCCCTGCTCTGTCTTGCACTTATTGCCACTAAATGCCATTCATGAGGCAAGGAATGTTAGATTGTCACCCTCACCTGCCTCCATGGGATACATAAATGTTTCATGTTACTGTGTTTAAACTAGTGATTAAGTAGAACAAATGTTATAATTATATAAGGACCAGGGGCAGGAAGATCAATAATGATAACATCTAGCACTTAGAGGATGTTTTGAGTCCACCAGTGCCTGTCTAGATCCTAACTCACATGACACGTGTGGCAACATTTTGAGTAGATGGGGCAGATATTACTGTGTTTATTCTGCAGAGGAATGAGCTCCACCACATATTAACCATGTGAGATCAGACAATGTATCTTACCTCTTTGAAATAGGAACATTCATAGAACTTATAAAGTTACTGTTTTAAAGATCCTAAAAGATTGTTCATGGGGGCCCAATGCCTATCATCATGTAAAGGCTCAAAAAGATCAGCTGTGGGGCACCTGGGTGGCTCAGTCGGTTAAGCATCAGCCTTCAGTTCAGAGTCCTGGGATTGAGCAACACGTCAGGCTCCCTGCTCAGCAGGGAGTTTGCTTTTCCCTCTACCCAGCCTTCCTGCTCGTGCTCGCTTTCTCTCTCTTTCAAATAAATAAATGAAATCTTAAAAAAAAAAAAAAAGATCAGCTGTTCTTATCACCATTGTTATGAAGAGGTTAACACTAACTACTGTAACACATAGTTCTGAGAGTTCAGAGCTTTAACCCACATATAAAGTCCAGTTGGTAGGGGGAGTAGGGAGCTAGAAATGGGCTTTGCTCCATGTAGCAAGCAGGATCTTCCATCAGCCTCTAGGGTTTGGGAGTCCCTGGAACAATGCCTTGTACCTGGCCTACAGATGAGGAAAGGGAGAAAATGAAGGAGGGATTTTAGAGTCTAGGCCTGGAATTGGCCTTCATTCTGTCCACCCACATCCCATGAACCAGAATTCAGCCACACAGCCAAAGCAACTGCAGGGAGCCTGGGGAATGCAGCCTAAGTGTGTGCTTAGGGAGAGCAGAGAATGACTTTGCCTGAACAATGAGCCATCCCTGCCACATGAGGGGACTCGGCCCAGACCCACCAGCTGATAACTGTGAGAGCTAGGACTTTAAAGCAAGTAAAATTCTGCCTCTGGATCCAGAACTCTTCCCTCTACAATTGCCCAAGGTCCCACATGCAAACAGAAACCAGGTGTCCTGATTTTTAATTCCAGGATCTTTCCTCCCAACCTTTCTGTTGGGTAAAAGCATGTTGATGAACTATAAATGGGTGGGTCTTTCCATGACTATGCTGTGTTTCCTTAAGGTGGCTCTGACAGCTAGCACACTCACTAAATTAGAAATCCAGCCTTTCTCTTCTTTGACAACCGAGACAGCAGAAAATGGTCTTACTCTGTGACTGTTTCATTGAAGTCTCCCCTAGGTGACAGAACTGACAATTCCTTTCCCTTAGAGGAGAGCAATTTAGAGCAACAACTCATTGCATAGGGAGTGTTTGTGTATGCAGGATGTATGCTATGAGGTCACATTGCTGCATTATTTTTCTGCATGCCGAAATTGAGGATAATTGGGCTATTTTTCAAAGTCAGTGGAGTGTGACTTTATTGAGAGGTATTGGCCACATCCAGATTCTTCTTTCCTTCCTCTGGGTGCTGCTTTAGGTTATTTTTTCACCTTTGGATAATGTCAGGCTCTTTGCCTGTTTAGAGGTAAATTTAGAGTAATTCAGAGAGAAGCCCTTTTGGAAACCTCAGCACAAATCCTAAGCATTGACATGATCAATTCCCCAGGCTAGACGGTGTCAAGACACAATCAGAGTGCATCTGGCCTACCGATGTCAGGCCTGTCCTCACGCAGTGAGGCCTCATGCAAGGCCTACCTGAGAGACACAGCTATTTCTTTCCAGACACAAAGCCTCTAATTCAAGGAACTTCCCCTGAGTAAGCTGTGGTTCCAGTTTATAAGCCATGGACTCTCCTTAAAGCTTGTAAACTGAGAACCACTTCTAGTAGGATATGTTTGAGTTCCTTTCTAATTGCAAAACCAGTTAGGGAGAGAGTACAGATTAGTGCGAAGTACATAGGCTCTGAAGGCAAACAAAATTCGTTTCAAATGCTGCTTTTTACCTCATAATCACTGAAGAGCAAAAGTCGGCACCTTTCAATCCATGGACTCCAACCATCCTGCTCTCTGTTTTTGAAAATAAAGCTGTATTGGAACATGGCCACTCCTGTTTGTTCACATACTATCTATTGCCACTACATACTACAACGGCAGGGCTGAGTAGAATGAGTGTGGCCTGCAAAGCCATAAATCTTTATCATCTAGGGTCTTCCAGAAAATACTGTGGATCTTTAGTTTCTTCATCTGTTAAATGTAGGTAATTAACTGTAGTGATAATTGAAGAAAGTAGGGCATAAATTGCATCCAGGGCAAATCCAAAGATGAAATACATCCTCACTAAGGAGGATTCCTTTCTCCAGTTACTTTGTACTGGGGCGCATGTGGGTGGCTGGAGTGCAGAGGTTCGGGGATACACACATGCAATGTGACATATAGAGGAGGAACACTCTTCAAGGAGCAATGTTGCCCAAGTGCAGGTCCCAGACTAAAAGAACAAAGGAAATAAAATATGAAGAATCTCAATGTCCTGCAGAAAGTGAGGGGATCAGGAAGGGGCCTTCCATTATCTTTATATCACTGCTACAAGGTAAGTCAGCCCGTTTTGATGTTCTTCATTTACCTAAGAAAGAGGTGAGCAGCAATTTGGCATCTGTTTTGGGTCCTGAAACTCTTTAAAACTTCCCCCAAACAACTCGTCTTACTCTGAAAGGTATGATATGCATTCTTACTTCCACAAAAAACCAAATCTATTCTGTAATTCAGAGGAGCATCTACTATTCTTAGTGTTCTAAGACCCGTTTATTAGTAATTAATGTGTATGGCTCTAAATTAGACAATTTGTCTATGTTATAAAATCTCAGCCTCTCAACAACGCTTCAACACATATATTATCATTCTGAATTTACTGATGAAGAAACTGGGAGATGAAACAAGCTGCCAAGTTTGTGTAACCAATAATAGGCAGAGTTACAATTCAAAGCCAATCTGACTCTCTTCTGGGTCTGCCTGATCCTTAACAAAGCTGGCGATATCAGAACTACAAAAGGACTGAATTTTAACTGAACCAAAACTGTATTGTCAGAAAGCCTGAAGAGCTGGCAAGAGAAGAGAAGGAACAAATTTTACAAATATACCCTGAGTAACAACCATCAGTATTTTCTAAACCCTTTCCTATAGATACTTTACACTACTTACATGTCTCAAAGGAAAGTGTGGCCAAAAAGCTTTGGGTCTGAAGTAAAAGGTTCTGGACTCTTGTCTTGGACAAGCCATTCACCTCCTCTCAAGTCTTCTATTTGTAAATGAGAAACTCAAATAGTCTTTCAAGTCATTCTATCTGAATGTCTATGATACTTCCCAGGAAGCAAGTCTTGGTCACCGGGGACTGAGAGCCAAACAAACAGTCTTCTACCATGAGCATGACCCTGCCACTGGGAAGCGCGCCCACCCCACCCACCCCCACACACACAAGTGTGCACTCAACACACATTTTATTTTCATAGAGCCTGATTTAAAACACATGAAAATGAAAAGAAGTCAGTGAGAGAAAAATAGGCTTCATAAAAGTGCAGAGCTGGGTAGATAAAGGAAGAATACAGAAACAAACAAGGTATTTGCATAAGGTTTCTGACACTGATTGGGAATAAAATATACACGAAAAGACAGCAAAAGTGAGAGTATACCAACTGATAAAAGCAAAGAAAAGCTGAATCAAAATATGTGCCTCTGTGTATACACACGTACACACACACACACACGCACGCACGCACGCACACACAAAGATACGCTCCCCCTATGAGCAAGTGGTTGGGGAAAAAGTGACATTTCTAGGTTATTTCTGAGTCCAAGTACCTACTTGAAGAAGTGAAATAAAAAAGAGGGTGGGCATGGCTACCATTTACCAAGGAACTACCCTGTGCCAGACACTGGACAAAGCCAACTTTTAAAGGAGAAATCTCCAAAGCAGCTTCTCTCCTCTAAACACCTAAGTGAAGAAAGCATGATTACCCCATTACACAGAAGCAGACATCGGTCACAGAGCAAATATTTTGTCCAAGACCGCACTGATGGTTAGTTATGAAATCAAGCATCAAATCCAGACCCAAAGATTATGTTCTTTCCTCCAATATTTTACAATTCCAAAGCGATCCTCACCTTCCTATCATTTGAACCTCATGTTTAAAAGGTAAGACAGATGTTAGTTTCTCTCTTTTTATAAAAGAAGAAACTAATGCTTAGAAAAATGAAGCAAGTTGCCTAAGTTCACACATAAAAGGGTGATATGAATCCAGATGTTCTGACTGGTAAAACAGTTCCTCAGCTGCTGTTTTGTGATGAAACTACTGACTCTTTATATCAGGCTTCTTCTACTGAGAGGCACACATCACATGTTCAACGAACAGGTCTTGGAATTGTGAGAATCTGTCTTCAAATCTGGACTGCAACACTTATTAGCTACTTGGGAAAGTTGGTTAATGTGTGCTTCTGTGGTGGAGGGTTAGTGACATTTACTTCAAAGGGATTTGTAAGAGTAACTTAATGTGACGGTGAATGTTCAGTTAAAAGCTGGTGATTGTTGTCGGCAGGGCTCTTCAGAAGCAGACCATGAAGTGAAGATGTGTGCACCCAAGAGACAAATCAGTAGGGGGTGGGAGATGCAAGGCAGGGAAGGGAAAAGAGTCAGGCAAAGGTGCACTTTCAGGGAAAGTCCCAGCTCTAGTCTAATCCCCCATGAGAAGACTAGAGTAGAAATTTATACCTCAGAATTTGCTGTGCTCCCCTCCTTCTTGGCAGAGAAGGGAGATGGACTGCAACATCCAGTCATTAAAAAAAATTGGTGGTGAGTTGGTAAGGGCAGATGGGATGCAAAATCATAGGACCTTCGGGCTCTATACACATCTGCAGGTAAAGCAGCTGGAGTACCCTAAGGGCAGAGTAACGTGACAAGATGGGGGCAGGAGGGGAGTTGGAAGGGGTGAATGTATGAACGAGTAGAAGGCGATTCTAGGCAGTATCTACTGAACTGGCATTCTTCTTCTTGTTGTTATTATCATTATCATCATTATTATCTTTTATTAGGATGGGAATAATGTCCTTCTTTTATGTGCCTTATTTCCAGGAATACTGGGAAAAACCTATATATTCTTCTTGAGTCCAAGGTAGAAGTCAGGCCAAGGCCAGAAAAGGGCTCTCAGTTCACAGGAAGACACACACTCCAGATCATGGTAAAAAATGGAAGCTCTAAGTGGAAAGCTTTATTAGGCAAACTGCAGCATCCATTTCAGGCACTGATCTCAGCCAAGGGACCAGATCCCAGCCTCTGATTTATTGGAGATAAGAAGCACTGAAACAATGCAGCAAATAGAGACTGGGAGAGCTGGTTCTTTTATCATCATAATAAATGCATGTTCCCAGAATCACTTAAACCTTTTTATTTTAAAATTCCCCACCCCCTTACCTAATGCATTTAAGACCTGAATAAATAATATGAGGGATAAACAAAGAGATGTACTGCTTCCCAGAGACTCAAAAGGAAATCTAGATTACCTTCCTGCATTAATGCTACTTAATAAATAGATCTCCTGCCCAGGCATAAGTTAGCATGAGGCTTCCCTTGGAAAAAATTAATTTGCCCCCAGATTTTCTGGTTCCAGCCAGTTTCCTTTAATAATTCTTATAAAAAAAATTTTTTTTTTTTGCTTGATTGCTTGCTTCTGCTTCACATTTTTCTTTGAGCAGGACATGCTATATCCTAAAGTCATGAGAGTAGATCACTGGGTAAAAAGCAAGCAGATGGACACATGCAGATTTTTCCAAAGCAAAAACCTCAGAAATCCTAGTATATCATGACGAAGACAAATCTAAACCTGTTTTGAGAAAATAAAAGTCCATGCTCTTGATTTTTGGAGATTTAGTCAAGGCAGTGGATTATTTGAATGTGGGAAGCCTAAATTTATGACAAAGATCACTGGTTCTGAAAACAAAATTTTAAGGTATATTTTAAATTGCAATGTCGCCAGGACATACCAGTTGCCAAAACCCTCCCACAGGAAAGAAAGAGTGTTTATCCCAGGCACAAGTCTAGGCTTGAATTCCAGATATAATGTTGACTAGCTGGGTTATTTTTCACAAGTTCCCTAAAGTCTGTGAATCCCCATTACCTTGTCTGTACAATAGGGGAAAAGATGTTACAAATGTTTTATTGTGCGGGTTAAATGGAATAATTCATGACAGATATTCTGGGAACTAATGACCATAAGAGGCTCTCAATAATTATGAGGCATTATTAAGGTGTCATTTACCTTGTCGTATGATCCTGGATCAGCCTTGAAGACCGGAAAAAACCTAAAAATGTACCTGATATAACAAATCACCAGACTAGTAGAGTAACTGAGTGATTCTGTAAACCAGCGAGAAAGGATTGATGGTGGTGTGACATTAGCTGAAAATGCAATTCTGGAGAAACTGTGTGACAGATTATTTGGTTGGAATGTATATTAATTTTCTGCATGACAAATGGCCACAAATGTAGCAACTTAGAACAACACATACATTTACTGTCTCACAGTTTTTATGGGTCATGAGTCTGGGCATGGCTTAGCTAAATCCTCTGCTCAGTGTTCTAGACTGTAGTCAAGGTAAGGATTGGGCTGTGTTCTTAACTGAAGGCTTGACTGAGAAAGGATCCATTTGTATGCGCATTCAGGATGTGGGCAGAATCCGTTTCCTTGTGACCAGAGGATTCAGAACCTGCTTCCTTGTTGGCTGTGGGCTGGAGGACAGCATCAAACTGTGGAGGTCACCTGTGGTTCCTAGAGGCCACCAACAATTCTTTGCCATGTGGGTTTCTCTAATCTGGTCGCTTATTTCATCAAGCCTCTAGATGCAATATGCTAAAATGGGGTCTTATTCAATGTAATATAATCACAGGAGTGATTTTAAAGAAGACCATCCATTACTTTTCTATTTGCCATATTCTTTTGGTTAGAAATAAGTCATAAATCCCACCTGCATTCAAGGAGATGAGATTGTACAAGGTTGTGTGTATTAAAGAATCTGATGCCATTTTTTTTATGTTTGCTAACACTTAAGCCTTCCTCTTTCCCTTCTGCCCCATATATGGGCAAGGTGGTAAGAAAGCCTGGGTACCCCCTCGACTGACACTGGCAAGATGTTCAAACCACACAAGCCCCAGGCCACATACAGGAACCCTCACTCCAGTCCCCTCCCCTCCAACCCCACCCAAACACCATAAAAACCTCAAGCCATTTCAGACTGTCTCAGGATCCATCTTGGCCTCCCCAGAAAGCCTCATCTTGTGAGTAATAAACATTTTCATACTCTCTTGGATTATGGTGTATGTGTGTCATTGGTCTTGACATCTGAACCAAATTTGGGGTGGAGGTCCATTCCATTCTGTGTGGCGGCTATAATGGCAGTTCTCCCAAGGAGGGAGCATGGGGAACACCTTAAAGTCAGAATGGCAAAACTGGTTATTGGTAATATAAACAGGGATCTAAAGCTCTTTAAAGGATGACTATTTGACTGTATCAAATAAATATTTCAAGCACTGAGTGACCTGAATGTAGTGGTTCTAAGTGCAAAGGGTTTAAAATGAACTTTTTTAACTACTAGAAGGGTTAATCTACTTATCCTGTTCACCCATGCATGATTCCACCCATCCCTTCATTCTGAAAGGATATATTGAGCATCTGTTGTTAGGGGCAAGGAATACATTAGTACACATGACATACAATATCCCTACCTATCCCATTATATGGGATATATAGAAAAACACAGAGAACTATACATCAGTAAGTGGTACACACTATGATGGGTAAAATTTTACCCATTTCGATAATTTCGTGGGGTGACAGAATATGTCTGTTATTTTAGTCTCTGAAGACCTGCTTGAACTAAAATAACATGAAAAGCGTTAAACATCCAGTGTTATGACTAAAGTAAACTGTATAGTCAGAAAGGTTTTTTGGGGTTTTTTTTCAGTTTTACGGTGTACAAAAGGCAGACCTAGAGATATTGAGTTGGAAACATGATGGGATCTTTACACGATCAACTGGTAATCCTAACACATGCCTACTGGATCTCCTATGTAATGTTTAAGATGAGTTTAATTCTCCAATTTTCTCCGGAGTCATCATAATACAACATGGAACACCTACACATTGGTCCTCATGGTGAAGGCTCTGTCGTACTCAGTTTATGGTTTAACTCCAACACGTAAGAGCCAAGTAATCCTGAGTTTCTTAGAACCCCAGTTTCTTCACTTGTGAATAAGCAATAATAATATTTGCAAAGATATCACTTATGAGAATATGAGATTTCTTTGATTACATCAACTCTTCCTGTGTTCCACACCCCAGAGCTGTCATTATAACCCACTCCAAAGTTGGAGAGAGACAACAAATCTCCTCAGAGAGAAAAGCCTCTCATCCAAACTTTGGCTTCACAGTGAAAGATCCTTCAGTTTGAGTAGTTCAGGGCTGCTGCTGTTGATTCATTTTGTGTCAGCACCTGAGAAACTTAGTGACTTGTGTTGGTATTTATGCTGGCATTTGGAGTCTCAGGAGGTGGGATTGAGATATGAAAAAAGACAAGAGAAAACAGAACTTTTTAAAAGCCAGAACAAGTGCTGGAGTTTGTCTTTTCTCTCTGGGTTGACTTCTAAATAACTTTTTGAGGTGTCTTTCTGCATAATCTCACTAAGAAGAGGGATCTTGGCTGAGAGAGAGAGAGACAAGAAGAAAAAATTTAAAGGACATCAAGTATATTCAGATATAATTTCAATGAATATAAAATATGTGCAAGGAGTTACTTTCTTAAACTATTATTTTATTTATATTTCAGAAATAGATCAGTGCTGGGGCTCCTGGGTGGCTCAGTTGGTTAAGCGTCTGCCTTCAGCTCAGGTCATGATCCCAGGGTCCTGGGATCGAGTCCTACATTGGGCTCCCTGCTCAGCGGGGAGCCTGCCTCTCCCTCTGCCTGCCGTTCCCCCTGCTTGTTCTCTCTTTCTCTCTCTCTGACAAATAAATAAATTAAAAAAAAAAAGAAATAGATCAATGCAGAGTAAAATTTATCCATGGACAAAATTAGAGGCAAAAGATTCAGGGTCTTGACAAAACTATACTTTTACAAGAACCTGATTCTATAGATGACCTATGTCCTTTGAGAACAGGGGGCAACACACCAAAGCTAGTGTGATGTGTGGTGGAGCAAATCGAAGTATGATTCTTACACTTCTTTTAAAAAAATTTATTTTTTATTTGGGAGAGAGAGTGGGGGGTAGGAGGGGCGGGGGGGCAGAGAGAGAGTCTTAAACAGACTCTTCACTGAGCACAGAGCATGGAGCCTAATACGAGTCTCAATTCTACAACCCTGGTATCAGGACCTGAGCCGAAACCAAGAGTCAGATGCTTAACCAACTGCACCACCCAGGCATCTTTCACTCAGTCTCATCTTTCACTAAAGACTCCAGACATAGCCGGCAGTGAAACCCTCCTGTCCTCAATCTCAATCAAGTGAGCATGCATGCATGCCGACACAATCCTGAGCTTATCCTGAGAGAGAAGCTCAATCAACAAAACAAACTACTTAGCACTTATCGGGCTTCTGCATTTCTTGATCAGCTTGAGGAAGAGGGATCACGTGAATGAGAAGTCTCTTCGGGTTAAAGAGGACTGCAGTTATGAATACTGTACTTCCATTTCACTACACAAGCTTCCAGTTTAGGGGGAAAAAAGAACTATCACTCCCTTTGTAATCTTTTCCCTCCTTCCAGATGTTGCTTCTTGTTGTTCAATACAGTAATTACACATCCCACACCCATCTGCAAAATTACTCTTGCACACCAATGATGGATCTCTCCCCAACACTGACATTAACACCTCCCAGAACTAAGCCCATTCTGCCATTTTATGAAAGCACAAAACAGTGATGCCTGAAAGATGACCCAGTAGGCCCCGGAAATCAGTTTAAATGCTTTCAGAAAGTAAGGTCTGTCAACAAGGTTCATTTATAGTAATGGAGTTGTAAAATCAACCCAATTGTCTAAAAGCAGGGGATCAATTAAATAAAGTATGCTATAACTTTAAAACGAAGCTTCATATAGCCATTACAATTGAATAATAAAAGCATTTTTGATGGCATGGGTACCTGCTCCTGCAGGGTTGAGTTCCAGAACACCATGTGCAACAATATGATTCTATTCTTGCAATACGCTGATGTGTATCTTCCTAGAAATTTCCCTCTCTGCCTCTCCTCTTCTCTCTTTCTCTGTGTGTTGGTAGAAGGTACTCACTCTTTTCTTACAGATCTCTCTCAAAACTCACTTTCTCAGGGAAGCCTTCCCTGCCCACTCCACCTAAAATCCCAAGCTCTTCTCAAGGACTTCAACCCCTATTTCCTTGTTTATTGTTCCTCCTTAGTATTTATAACTCTGTAGCGTACTACATGTATCTGTCAGGGTCCTGGAAAGAAACAGATGATACACAGAGAGTACAGTAATTGAAAAAAAAACAAAGAAGAAGAAGAAAGAAAGAAAGAAAGAAAATAGTGCAGGAAGTATTTACAAGGGTGTAAGCAGAGTTAAGGAAAATCAGCAAGATAATGCAAAATACACCAAGATGAGTAACAACTGGGGTGGGGGCAATGCCATCCCTGGAAATGCAGGGGCAAGAGAGTGCAGTTATCAGAACCTGGAGAGAGCGTACTCACGGCAGGCGTGGCTGCCAGACGGCAGCTGTGGGCTGCACGACGGAACAAAGCCACTGCGCACCACAGCCCAGCAGGAATACATACTCTGGCCTCTCTTGTCTTCTGCCTTCTGATCTCCTGCCAGGGCCTCCCATGAGATTCTGTATATATAAATACATATGTATAAAACGTATATAGTGGAGTTCTGATGGAGAACATATTTTCATTTGTTTTTCTGAGATCATTCCTTGGTTGGACTAGACAGACTTTATTTATGTGTACTCTATGGGCCTTTCTTAATGGAAGGCCCATAGAGTACACATTCTGAAGCCAATCAGAATGCAGAGGACAAAGGAGCTGCTTGACGTGGTCCTTAAAGTCCATTCTCCCACACAGCAGTGTGGAAAGACCCAGGTGGAAAGTATCCAACAACCGCAAGGTTTACTTATTTATTTGTATATTGACTCCCCCCACTAAAATGTAATTTCTGAGAGGATAGGGCTTTTTTGTCTGTTTTGGCCACTAACGTATTCCCAGCACCTTGAAGATTGCGTGTGTACAGTATGATGGCTTCGTAAATATTTGATGAATGAAGGAATGTTGAGTGATAGATATAAAATGTTTATATTTGGATAATGAGTTTGTGGGTGGTTTTCATTTCTTCATGTGACTTCCCATATTTTCTAAGTTTTTTTCAATAAACATATTTGCTTATAATCAAGATAGAGAGATAGATCTATATATACACACACACATGCATACATTCATATACTGGAGTCTAGCAAGAAAGCAGAGAGAAGGAAGCCAATTCCTATTCTGGAACTGATCAAGTAATGAAACTGGTGCTGTGTTCCCCAGCTCTGAACCGTGTAGACTCCGTCATGTCTAGGAAACGCTAATCAATATTATCTTTCCAGACTTTACAAATATCCCAGACCAATTGCCTATGTATTATTTATGCTGTCAAAATAATATTTAGGTAATGCATAATTAAACAACAGCCAACTCCAGAGACACAAACAGAGCACCGATCACAGAAGAATCCAGCCTTATTGTGACAAAAGGAAGGAAAGGTGTCCTTCGGGGTTTGACAAGTACTTTTCAATAAAACCAGACAAGCAGCTTGGTAGTTCCTTTTCCTAGTAGAGGCCCCCAACCTTTAGCAGTGTGTGTCCCAAATGAGCATCATTACTTACACTTTTATCTAGTTACCTGTAAATTATAGTCTGTAATACAAGCCCAATTCAATCATTGGTCCCTAAATACCAGGCCAGAAGTCGATTCTAGGAACATGTTTCCCATGGCAGAAGTTATTCGTTCAGTAGCAGAAATGTTGATTGGATGATGTGAAATTGTATTTTATTAGTCGATTCAAAATATATATAGTAAAATCCTGTTAAGAATGCCTCACTGTACCCAAGTTCTACCTGCCCCAGATACTAGGTGTTCCATCATACAACTGTTATGATGACACTGAAAGCTTAGAGCCACTTTCTACGTTTATATCAGTCTTATAATAGGGGCTTCTTCTAGCATTTTTAACGGAACGTAACAGATATTGATTTACACACCCAGGTGTGAAGGGTGTATTTTCCTGTTTCCACCTCCCAGCTTGAACATAAATGAGCTTCTATTTCTGTTCACCACTGACCCTTTCCTCATTCCAGATGTTGTTCCTAGCTCTTCAGTATTGTAACTGCACATCGAATACCCTGAACACTCCCTAAATGCTGGGGAAAAAATACCAGATTGCACAAAGGTGTTCTGTCAATCTCAGGGAAAAAATCTTAGATGCAGTTCATAAATATCATTAAATCAATGAAGGTTTTAAGTTAACCTGTTTCATCTATGTTACGTATTTGTGTATTTATAAAGTACAGGTATATTTTTTCTGTATTTATCATGAAATTTCATCTTCAACTCCAAGAACAATTCCCAATCAGGTAAATGGCAATAGAAATTTAAAATAAGACATTACGTTAAAAGAAGGATAAGATATAATAGCTATTGCCATCTGGTGTTTCATAGCATAGTATCCACTGAAAATTTCTGGCTGAAGACCTTCATTAACCAATGTTCCAAGGTTCCGCAGCCAGGACTTTGCTGGCTCACCACTAGAGGCAGTGGGTGGCAGCATCGGCACCTTTGACTGGAGTAATGAATTGACTAATAAATGGTAACCAAGTTTATACAGTGTAAAGATGTCTGATTTGACACACTGATTCATCAGGGTTGTAGCTTCATGCTGAATTGGCAGGGCAGCCCCAAGAAAGGGGAAATGTCAGTGGTAAGAAGCATATATAGCAGCCAAAATGAAAGCCTGAAGGCCTTTGCTAGAAGTTGAAATGGAAAAACAAAAAGAATTCTTTGGTAAATTTGGTCTGTGGTTCAACATCATTAACAAATTAATTTGTATGTTCATCTAACTCCATTTTATGCAATTAGCAAAAGTCACCAAGAGACCGAAACAAATAGAGAATAAAAAACCGAGGACCTACAGTGCCCTTTGCCATAAATAATGCAAATTTACTACCTGCAAATTTCCTAAGCACAACGATGCTGGAAACATAACTGACTCAAGTGTATCGGGCAAAACTCTATCCTGGCAATCCATCGTTGACAGGGTTGACATTTTTCTAACATCTGTTTTTAAGAGTTTTAAGTTTGAAACTGCTATTTTTCACTGACCACACTGACATTTTTCACCAAGTTCTCCTTAGCTAAACTGGTACCTTGGCTTATTTAATCCAAAAGGATCTTCAAAGGTCTTCAAAGTTTCTGGGGACAGTACAGAGAACAATATTCAATACTCTTATTTCCCACCCTCCCTTAAGAAGAAGTAGGGAGCTGTCCTGCTGTGGGAAGGCTAATTCTCAAAAGCTGGGTCAAGGATTTGGTTTGCAGTTCCTTTTTGTGAGTACTGCCAAGTCAGCACGGTGTTTATTTAAAAAGAAAAAAAAAATCCCGGATCCTTCAGCCTATGTGAACAGAGTATGATATGTGGTTGGTTCAAGATTAGAAAATAATTGGAACTCCTACTTTGTTCATTGCCGTGCTCCTACGCTGAGTATAAAGAAATTCTATAGTAAAAATGCACTGAACTTTCTGTAAAGCATTTAAAAGATACTGTTTCGTTATTTTATTGTGAATAAAATAGAAAAAATGAAAGCCCAATTAATGAAAAGAGAAAAAAAAATGAATAGGAGAAAAGAATAACCAAAAGCAGGCCTTTAAATAATAAAAGGGTTTTCATGTGGCACAATAATAACATTCTAATACAATTCAGGGGGCTTGAAGAATAGCTATGAAGGTATCAAATGTCTTCCCATTGATGAGCTCAAGGTGATTTTAGAGTAATTTCCTGAAGTCCTGAAATAGGTAAGCCATATAGATACAGGAAGAACCTGGGAAACTGCGCTTAACTACTGTATCAGGTCAAACCACATTTAGTTGCCTTTTCTATAGTCATAAAGGGTCCACATAGAGGTCCTTTGATGTGTCAGCTTGGCTAGGTTACGGCACCTGTGTCATTCCATCAAATGGGAACGTCGGTGTTGCTGTGAAGGTATTTGGTATATGTGAACAAAGTCCATAATTGCTTGATTTTAAGCAAGGGAGATTATCCTAGATTATCAAGGTGGGCCTCATTCAGTCAGTTGCAAGGCCTTAAGAAGAGGGCTGAAGCTTCCCTGATGAAGACATTTTGTCTCTGCATAGCAGCGACAGCCTGTCCTGGGAGTTCTAGCCTGCCTTCCCCGGTTGCCTGCCCTAGGATTTGGAACTTTCCTAGCCAGCCCCCACAATCCTATCAGCCAATTTTTTTGCAGTAAATTTCTTAACTTATGTCTCCCTCTGTAGGTTCTCTTTCTCTGGGTTGTACCCCAACTGGTGCATTCAAATTTCATCAATCTCTTGTGGTTCAGTGTGATATAAGTTCAGTCACCAAAAGAAATATCATATATAAGAAAAATGTACAGTTTACTAAAAATGAGAAAATGATTTTAAAATGGGCATGAGAAAGCAGCTATATTGTAACATTATGTTACATTATGTTAACATTTTGCACTTCCTTGTATTTGTTATTTTGCTATATATACCTGAATATGTGAAATATAAAGCAAAATTAAAATGTCATTATCTTATAACTTCAGTGAGACTTAATCTGTCACTATTTTCTAGTCAGTTATTTAAAAAAATGGGACCGAGGAGAAATTAATTTTGATAAGAAGGTTAAGAAAAAGTTTTTGAAATTTCAGAATTGCTCAGGAAAGACATTGGCAAAGTACTTTGGTGAGAGGGATAAAAGAGACATGTTGCCTTTCTTGTTGTTGGAGGCAATGTCTAGCTTTACCAAACACATAGCTTTTTGGTTTCTTTTTTTTTTTTTAATATTTCCTTATTTTAGAGAGAGAAAAAGAGAGAAAGCAAGCATGTGGCAGGGAGGGGCAGAGGGAGAGGGAGAGAGAATCCTAAGCAGACTCCCCACTGAGCACGGAACCTGCTACGGGGCTCAATCTCATGACCCTGAGATCATGACCTGAGCCAAAATGAAGAGTCGGAGGCTCAACCCACTAAGCCACCCAGGTACCACCACTCCCCACCAAAAACACATAGTTTCGATAAAAGGCCTTATTACTATCCCAGTTTCTATACTTCTGATCAATGCTTTGCCATCCTAATGCTAGTGGAAGACAGAAAATGTTAAATATCTGAAGACCCATGATTTTTGTCACCCTGCATGAAATTATAACTCTAGCAGACATCTCCAAACACTTTGGAGTCAAATACAGCCATGGGATTGAAGCCAAAAGGCCAACTCTGGCTCTAACGGAGAAAAGGAAACTGGAGTCATAAAAGGTTTCCATGAAAATGATCAGCGGTGTGAGTAGCACAGGTAAGGAAGGCTCTTAAATGGATGTTTCAGAATCTGACAGACTCCCCTTAAATAAGAATTTATGGTTTTACCAATATAGGACAGTTTAAAATGGACCCACATGCAGGGAAGAATAATGAAGAGAAATACTAAAGGTAAGCTGTAAAGACAGCCATGGCCCCTACACGATTTCTCTAAAATCTAGCTTAACTGAATCACTAACGTGTTCTCTATTTAATAGGAGGTTGCCCTCTGACACCATAAATCCAGCAATAGTATTTTAGTTATTTACTAAATGATTAAACTGTAGTAATTTATTCCATTCTTACACCCATATTTTTCCCCCGGGATCCTAAAAGATTTTACTGCCTCCCATAAAGCATTTTCGCTCTAAATATCGATATTGATTTAACTATACCCTATTATTTTTTAGATTTACTTTCTTATTTTGCATGAAGTTCTAATCTCCATGCAATTTATAAAAAGGTAAGGTAGCTCACTTCTAAAACCCCTTTCTGAGTCCTTTTCTCTGCTGTTTTTCTGGCTGCCAGTTCTGGGGAAATTACCTTTAATAACGATCTTAATTGTGACTTTACTTTGGTGCTCCTTATAGACATTTTTAAAGAGGACGTGCCACATTAAAAGTAAAAACTGCATAAAAAGTGTAAAATCCCAGGCCTCTGAGGAAATACTTAAGGCAATATGAGCTAACTCGCCAGCAAACTTGATGAAACAGTTTCTCATCACGTATCCCTCACACCTCTGGCTAGTGCTGAGTATGAGGCTGGGGAAAAATCTGCAGTAAAAGGAGGAGAAAGCCCTGGATGAAGTTAACCCAACATCCTGGATCATCAGTTTTATTCACATATTTAGAGGAAATACTTTATATCCAACCAGTATGAATCACTATTTTAAATATTAACGTATTCTGTATTAACGCATTGTTAAATAGTGTCAAATATTAAAATTATATACTGTATTTTATAGTCTGGCATTGTGTATTGTGGGATGGAATGTTAAACTGTGGCAGGAATTTGTAAGACGAGTTGCAACAATTATTAAAAAATCAGCCTTTGGGGTGTACCTTCAGATATCATTAGCATCGCCTTTTATGTTGGACTCACAATTTCTTCCATTTTCTTCCCCCCATCCTACTTAAAAATATGTACTCACTCTCTTCTTTATCAAAGGGTACTTGGATGAGAAAGTCTGAAGAGGATTATGTTAGAGGTACTGATCCTAGGGAAAGGTGTTTCAGCATTGAGATGAGGATAAATCCTGGTTACTTACCGTGAGTCAGACATGTTCTTAGCAGGTGAGAGCTAAGAGCTATAGTTCCTCCTGGGAAGGTCTGAACGAATGTCCAGGTTGTTGAAGGGAGCCATGAGGATGGGACTAAGTAAGTAGTCATGTTTCAAAGATCCTTGGATTCAGGAACCTCTAAACAGAGATCTGAGGCAGTAATTGCTTCCAGTATGTTTCTACTGACACCTAATACAGAAAGTCTAGACATAAATGGCAAGCCCTTCAGAGGTTGAAAAGCTTCTGTTGGTCTCTAGCCAGTGTACCTTATTGTCAGGGTCTTCAGTCAGAGTCATATCTTTAGGGCAACAGGCTAGTCTGGAATAATGCAAGGGACCTGGAAAACTGAAACCAAATGCCTTGACATTCCCTTATAACAGCGACAAAACTCTGAGGACCAGATGAGGGGTCTGTCCTAGTTCCAGCCCACTCTTCACCTCCACGTGGCTGAAAAATATTCATTTTTTTTTTTTCCAGAGAGACTGGCTTTTCCTTCCATGAGAATACTACTCAGTCAGCAGTGCTGCTTGGAAACATCAGACGGGTTGACCGGTGTCCATGGAGGGCCACTGAAATCTGAGGGGAGTCTTATCTCAACTCTAAAACATCACTTTCATTCTTTCTTTGTGCCTGTTCCCCCACTTACTAAAATAGAGGCAATGACTCAACAAAACCCCATTGAGATGAAATCCTTGGTGCTTTCCAAAAGGCAATTTTAAAATAACATTCATAGATTTATTTCATAGACATCTATATATCTCTTCCTCAAAATCGATAAAGTTGTGAATGAAACAAGTAAGGACATTTAGCACAGTCACCACAGTCAAATCAATAGCTTTACCATGCAAGTTAAAATTCTTTTACTTGAATTAATGCCTTTAAAGAATGATTTTTAAAGAATATCGACTGAAACCAAATCTTCATGTTGTAAAGCAAAATATAAAGCTTAAGAACACCTTTGGATAATAATATTTTAAATTTACCTTGTTTACTGAATTTTGCACTAATGAAAATAAGACATCTTAACCCAAATAAGCATATTGATTACAATCAATTAAAAAAAGTCATACTTGTCCTTTACCTCTGATCTTTATCCTATACCTAAGACTGATGTTCATTAGCCAGACTCTAACTCAGTATAAATGGCAACAGCTATGTTGTGTCATTTATTTCCCTTTGCACAAAATAACAGTGTACCCTAAATAAGGACTTTTCTGTGCATTTTCCATGGACCATTTCAGCACAGTAAATCAAAAAGGTTGACATTTATTTGTGTTTTTTTTTTCCTTAGCCCCACTCTAATGTCTCAAATTAAGTAAATCAGATTCTAACCTAATAATTCTCTCCTTAGCAAACACAATGTAACTCTTTGAGCTGAATTTCCCACAAGAGAGATACGAAGATTTCCTGGCTTTCTGCACAACAGGCTATTGGATTTCTCATCACTGGCACCAAAGAGGACTGTATCCTCCCACCCCCCATATTCTAAGCCTGGTTCCTTCACACACATGCACATACACACGCACATGCGCGCGCACGCGCACATACACACACACACACACACGCCTCCTTCATTGACAATACCATCCTTAAGTACCGTGTGTTCACAGACAAAGCTCTTTTCTTACCCACACTAATAATCCTAGTTTATGAGTTAAAAGCAACAAAAGAAATTTAGTACTTGTGTCCTTATCTAATCCATATTTACTGCACAGATGTCAGGAGTGATCAGATGGAAGAAAAAAGAGATATATTTCTCTGTATTCCAGAAGAAAGGATTTAGATTTGGGACTGGATTTTCTATTTATATATCCTTGCAATACAAACGCAATAATGCTGGCACAAAACGACCTGGCTGCCTTTTTCAATAAACAGCAAGACTGTGAGCCAGCGCATTTCATAAGCTTATCTTAAAGGTGAAAAAAGAGGCATTAAAAAACACAACAACAATTATCTTACAGCTGTATTGCGCCTTTCCTCTGAGACTCTTAAAACGTTTTGGAAATTATGGTCCAAATACTATGCTCAGCACATAATCATCCTCCTCTGGTCCTCTCAGTGAGAAATACAGCACATAAGAGTGGATAAAAATGACCGTCCAATAAAGACAGTTCATCATTTTCTCATGAAATACAACTATTTTGGACCAATACACACAATTCAAAAAGCCAAAGGTATATAAAACCTAAGAGGCCCTTCCCAGGAGTTTCGGGCTTGTAGACCCCCAGGACTGAATCCAATTCACAGATGTTATTTGCTTGGCCTGCACACATTTGAAAGATTAAAAAATTTCACATAAAGTCTGGGTTTCCATCTTCTCTTGAAAGACGAAGGATTTGACAGCGCTGAGCCCACATTCCTTACGGCAGTCTTTCCGGCTCTCTCCTCAGGGGTACCGGCTTCACCAGTGACGTCTTATCCTACATTTGCTACACTTGTCCTATTTCCTTTAGCTGCTCATCCTTGGAGGTAATCAAGCTTGAAATTTTAGTTTTAATCTGGGCAGACAGAGTGCCTTAAATAGGTTGCTTTTCTCTATGTGCTTCTTAATCACACTTTAAAATTTAGTCATTGAGATAACCCTGGGATGACAACTTATATTACAACCTGGACTTAATTAATTATTTCATCAAATACTTGTTATATACACAAGGCAAAAGCCTGGGATCTGGAGGATATATAGGAATAAATCAGACATAAATCCCATCCGTGGAAAGCCACTGGTCTAGCGAGGAAGACAAAACTTGGACAGAAATTTCAAGGCAGAAATATACCAACACTGTCAGAGGGTTATCTAAAAGGGCTCAGAGAATTTCAGACAAAGGAAAACCCAGGTCCACTGGGAATGGGTGAGGAAGGGCTTTGGGAAGGAGGTTTCCCAGGTCCTCTTTTCTGGGAAGCAGACTCTGAGGTTTGCGTGTAGGTGGTGGCTTAATAAGGATGCTCTCAGGATCAACAGTTTGGGGAAGTGAAAGAAGCAGAACTGGGAAGAGGTGTTGCTAAACCAACATGTAGAAACAACAAATGGCTTCAGCAGACCTCATGGGGAGCTTTGGAACTGGGATGGCCCTTCAGAGTTGTTCCAAATGGGAGCAAGTAGGCCAAGACTTTACCACCCACACCAGCCAACCCATGTATGTGGTCATCAACAGGCAAACTTGCTGGTTCCCACTGATTCCCAATTTTTCCTTTCTGGGCTCAGGTATGACCAACTCTGCTTTATATTCTGTTCCCACACAGTGAGCATACAGGGCTGCAGGCCTGCCTTGCCATTTTTTCCTGATTATGGCTCTAATGGGGCAGATGAGCCAATACTCACTTCCCCATGCGATTAGGTGGGTAAGTAGACTCAGGCTGCATTGCATGCTTACATTCACTCACACTTCTCTGTCTCCGCCTCATCACCAAATCTGTCTCACTCTCATTCTTGCTTCACTCTCTTCCTGGGCATGCCTGAATTTGCAGATCCCTAAATGTAAATTCAGAATGGGAGATAAGCAGCCCCACTTTGGCACTGTGTCCATCATCTGGTTTTAGCCAACTTTTCCCAGAAAGTCCCATGATGGAGTTAGATTTTTTTTTTTTTTGCTACTTTGCTCTTTGTCATCCTTGTACATATATACGATCCATCAGCCAGAATGCCAGAGCAGTGGAGGGGTGAGTGGCACCCCAACCCTAAGGAATGAATGTGTTTGGGTACCATTACTAATATCGCTTCAACCTAGGAAGGCGTATTATTGAAGGTATTTTATAACACTGACTTAGAGAAATCCTCACTGGCCATGGCCAGCTTGATAACAACAACAACAAAAAATCATAGTTATCAATTATGAATCAGTTTCTATAACAACAGGTATAGGAATAAGCAATTGTGCATATTCTCTTTAATTCTTTTTTTTTCCTCCCACGGAGCAGGAAGCCCGATGTGGGACTCAATCCCAGGACCCTGGGATCATGACCTGAGCTGAAGGCAGACGCTTAATGACTGAGCCACCCCGGCACCCCTATTCTCTTTAATTTTTATATCAACTCTTCAAAAAACATATTATCCCCCTTTTATAGATGAGTAAGCAGAGGATAACAAAAGAACTTGCTCATAATCACATAGCTGGTAAGTTGAAAGCTAATGTTCAAATGCTAGTTATCTGGTTCCTCAACCTGAGTTCTTTCTCCTATACCACACTGCCTTTAGAAATAGTAAATGGTTATTTAGTTCCTACTAAGAATAAAGTTCTTTACATACATTACCTAACTGAATGTTTATAGCAACTCTGTAACATTTATTACTGCCCAATTTTTCCACATGGAAAACTTGAAAAAATCAGTGAGCTAAAGCAAAATAAGTCAATCAGAGAACGACAAGTATCATATGATCTCACTGATATGAGGAATTCTTAATCTCAGGAAACAAACTGAGGGTTGCTGGAGTGGTGGGGGATGCGAGGGATGGGGTGGCGGGGTGATAGACACTAGGGAGGGTATGTGCTATGGTGAGCTCTGTGAATTGTGCAAGACTGTTGAATCACAGACCTGTACCTCTGAAACAAATAATATATTATATGTTAAAAAAAAAAGAAGAAGAAGAAGAAGAAGATAGTAGGAAGGGAAAAATGAAGGGGGAGACACCGGAGGGGGAGAAGAACCATGAGAGACTATGGACTCTGAAAAACAAACTGAGGGTTCTAGAGGGGAGGGGGTGGGGGGATGGGTTAGCCAGTGATGGGTATTAAGGAGGGCACTTATTGCATGGAGCACTGGGTGTTATATGCAAACACTGAATCATGGAACACTACATCAAAAACTAATGAGGTAATGTATGGAGACTAACATAATAAAATAAAATAAAATAAAAATAAATACATAAAAATAAAAGTAAAAAAAAAAAAATCAGTGAGCTAAGTGGCCATGCCACAGTTCATGGTCTTATTGTTCCCTGAGCCTGTATCCTCTCCACTCTGTCTCAAGCTCTGTGTCCTTGGTGAGAAAATAGAGAGCTCAGAGAAGTCACATGGGAATGTTCAAACATCTCTACAATCTAAACAAGTCATGAGATATTGTCTACACTAACTGCTATATAGGTAATGTCAGAAGTCAAAGTGCTCCCCCCTTTTAGCAATAAACCAGATTTTAATGATCCATATCCTCTCCTTCCAACTGAAGTCTACTTGGCAACCTTTACAAACAGAGATCCCTGGGTCCCTAGAAAGACCCCAGGATTCGCAAGGAAGATGATCTTCACTGCAAAGAAATATTATGAGACTCATAAGCATCCATGAAAGTTATGTAGAGGAGGGCAGATGGAAGAGGGAACGTTCAAGGCAATGTCTTTAACACCTACTGAGCCCATCACCAGGTTACCAGAGTCCCTGGGACCTGAATATAACTCCTCTGAATGACTCCAAATACATATTAACCTCCACTAGCACCTGAGAAGAGATCTAGGGGAAATAATATTCATATATAATAGCCTCTTCCAACATTCACCAGGATGAGGTCTCAGAAAAGTGGCTTCAAACAGCAATTCAAGGTGCTGGTGAACCAAATGGAATGGAAAATTAGTCATAATTTCAGGGTTTTGCCAACATCAATTTCAAAGCTGAGATCTTTAATAAAGCTGACTTATGATAGGCTATGTAAAAGAATCCAGACACAAAAGCCTACATACATATCACTCCACTTACAGGAAATGTCCAGAATAAGCAAATCTGTAGAGCCAGAAAGTAGATTAATGTTTGCCTAGGGCTTGGTGGGGGAATAAGGGGCACAAAGTTTATTTTTAAGGTGTCAAAATCGTCTAAAATAAATAAACAAACAAATAAATAAATAAATAAGATTATGGTGATGGCTGCACAATTCCTTATAAATACTCAAAACTTCAAATTGTAAATTTTAAATAGGTGAATTTTATGGTATGTAAAAAAGATAAAGGCTGTTAAAAAAGAAAGATGATTTGCAACATATTGATGAAGCATCAATTAAGGACACTTACAGTGAAAAGAATCATCACAAAGCATTAAAAATAAAAATAGGTAAGGAGGAGGGACGATGGTAGAAGAATAGGAGACCCTCGTTTCATCTGGTCCCTTGAATTCAGCTAGATACCTATCAAATCATTTTGAACACCTGTGAATTCAACCTGAGACCTAAGAAAAGAATTGCTGCAAATCTACAAATAGAAAATCGAGTACTTTTTGCAAGGTAGGAGGTGTGGAGAAGTGAATCCGAGGGGATATACTAAAAGATAAACTGCAGAGGGAGGGGGCCTCCATAAGCTGGTACCAGAAAGTGACATAGCCGCGGAGTGCAAAATCAGAACTTTTAGAGTCTATTTCTGTGAGGGACATTCCTGTCTGAAAGGTGCTCAAGTGGCAAAGTGGGGCAGAATCCTAGGTGGGACAGTGTGGTCTCAGGATCCCTGGGACCACAGAAAGAATGGGGTGCCTGAGTATGGCAGAATTGCCAAGCATAGGAGCAGGGGAACTGGCTACAATCAGCAAGCCCAGGAGTGGGCTCTCAGGTAGGTGTTGCCATAAACCCAGAAACGTGGCACAACAGGGTGACCACTCTCCAAACAAGGGCCCAGCAAACAGCAAAACCGCTGTGAGACCCCTGCCTTTCCCCCAGGAGGAGCAGCACAGGTGCAGGCATGACAGGGCAACCACTCCTGGAGCAGGGGCCCAGGAAATAGCAAAACCACTGCAATGCCCTGCTCCTTTCCCTGGGGAGGAGTGGTGTGGGTACACGCATGATTGGGCAACCAATGCCCAGAGCAAGGGCCCAGAAAGCAGCCCGGTGTGGTGAGATTCCCTTCCCTCCCCTGGGAGGATTGGTGTGGGTGTTCACCGAAGGAGTCTGTGGAGTTTAGCACATACAAAGGTGCTTGACTGCTTCTCTCTGAGGGTGCACTAAAGAGTGGGGCCTTTGGCTCCAGGGCTAGAGATTGGGGTGCCACCATTTTTGTTTCATTTTCATCCTCTAAAGCAGAGCAGAAAACCTTCAGGGAACAAAAGCCACACAGAGCAACCTGAAACAGCTTACACTGAGCCCTGCCCCCTGGCAAGGGGTGGTGCAACTCCGCCCAGGCAAAGACACCCCAGAATCAGTGCAACAGGCCCTTCCCCCAAAAGACCAGCAGGAATATCAGGCTAATACCAACTCTACGGATCACACAGAACTAAAAAATTCCTGTGCTAGGGAAAAATAGTATATAGAATTTGAGGTTTTATTCTTATGATTCTCTAGGCTTTCAGTTTAAAATTTTCTTTTTTTCCTTTTCAACTACCTTTATATTTTATCAACCTTTTAAGGCTTTCTTCAATTTTCTTTTTTTTTCATTTCATAGATATATTCTTCATTTTTGGCCTTTCACTGTATTCAATTTTATTTTAGTATATATATATATATGTATATATATATATACACACACATATATGGTTTTCTTTCTTTACAATTTTGAGATCAGGTGTCATCTAACAAACACACTAAAATAAACCCACGACCAAAGGTACCACCCTTTTCTGTCTACCTGTTTGATTATACTCTCTCTTTTTTCTCCTTTTTCTTTCTTTTTTTGGTTTCTGATCTCTTCTGATTTTCTTAGTGTATATTTCACTGGGGTCGTGGTTGATATTTTATTTTTTTATTTCTTTTTTGTTCTCTGGTTCATCTATTCTTCTCTGGACAAAGTGGCCAGAAGGAAAAATTCCCAGAAAATAAGGTAAGAGGCAATAATCCCCATCAGACACTTAATAAATATGGATATTGGTAAAATGTCAGAACTAGAATTCAGAATAACAAATATGAGATACTAGCTGGGCTTGAAAAAAGCATACAAGACACTAGAGAATCCCTTTTTGGAGAAATAAAAAAACTAAGATCTAATCAGGTTGAAATCAAAAAGGTTTTTACTGAGATTCAATCAACAATGGAGGCAATACTGCTAGGATAAATGAGGCAGAAAAGAGAATAAGTGATACAGAAGATAAAATTATGGAAAGAAAAAAACTTAGCAAAAGAGAGATAAACAATTACTGAACCATGATGGAGGATTCAAGAGATCAACGATACCATAAAGCAAAACAATATTAGGATTATTTCCAGAAGAAGAAAGAGAGAGAAAGGCAGAATGTCTATCTGAGCAAATTATAGCTGAGAACTTCTCTAATCTGGGGAAGGAAATAGGCATTCAAGTTCAAGAGGCACAAGAGAACCCCCTCAAAATCAATAAAAATAGATCAACACCCTGACATGCAGGAGTGAAGCTTGCAAATTTCAGAGATAAAGAGAAAATTCTGAAAGCAGCTTGAGCCAAGAGGTCATTAACCTACAAGGGTAGGAACAGTAGACTGGCAGCAGGCCTATCCACAGAGATCTGGCAGGCCAGAAAGATCTAGCATTATATATTCAGGGTACTAATGAGAAAAACATGCAGCCAAAAATACTTTATCCAGCAAGGCTGTCATTCATAATGGAAGGAGAGATAAAGAGCTTCCAGGACAAAGAGAAACTAAAAGAATTTGTGATCACTAAACCAGCCCTGCAAGAAATATCAACGGGGATCCTGTAAGTGAAAAAAGAGCCCAAAAGTAACATAGACCAGAAAGGAGCAGAGACAATACACAGAAACAGTGATTTTACAGGTAATACAAGGCACTAAATTCATATCTTTCAATAGTTACTCTGAATGTAAATGGGCTAAATGTTCCAATCAAAAGACACAGGGCATCAGAATGGATTAAAAAGTAAGACCCATTGATATGCTGTTAACAAGAGACTCATTTTAGCCCAAAGACACCTCCAGACTGAAAGTGATGGGGTAGAGAACCATTTATCATGCTAAAGGACATCAAAAGAAATCTGGGGTAACAATCCTTATATCAGACAAATTAGATTTTAAACCAAAAACTATAGTAAGGGATGAAGAGGGACACTATATCATACTTAAAGCATCTATCCAACAAGATCTAAAGTTATAAATATTTATGCTCCTAACTTGGGAGCAGCCAATTACATAAACCAATTAATAACAAAATTAAAGAAATACATTGACAATAATACAATAAACTGGGGGACTTTAACACCCTACTCACAGCAATAGACAGATCTTTTAAGCAGAAGATCAACAAGGAAACGAGGGCTTTGAATGACACACTGGACCAGATGGACTTCAAGATATATACACAGCATTCTATCCTAAAGCAACAGAATACACATTCTTCTTGACTGCACATGGAACATTCTCCAGACTAGATCACACAATGGGTCACAAATCAGGTCTCAACTGGTACCAAAAGACTGAGAGCATTCTCTGCATATTTTCAGACCACAATGCTTTGAAACTTGAACTCAATCACAAGAGGAAATTTGGAAAGAACTCAGATACTTGGAGGTTGAAGAGCATCCTACTAGAGAATGAATGGGTCAACCAGGAAATTAAAGAGGAATTTTAAAAAATCATGGAAACAAATGAAAATAAAAACACAACTGTTCAAAACAACAAGCAATACAAGCTAACCTTATACCTAAAGGAGCTGGAGAAAGAACAGCAAACAGAGCCTAAACTCAGCAGAAGAGAATTAATAAAGATTAGAGCAGAAATCAATTAAATAGAAACCAAAAGAACAGTAGAACATATCAACGAAACTAGAAGCTGGTTCTTTGAAAGAATTAATAAGACTGATAAACTTCTGTCCAGACTTATCAAAAAGAAAAGAGAAAGGACCCAAATTAATAAAATCATGAATGAAAGAGGAGAAATCATGACCAACACCAAGGAAATGCAATTTTAAGAACATATTATGAGCAACTATATGCCAACAAATTAGACAATCTGGAAGAAATGGATGCATTCCTAGAAATTTATAAACTACCAAAACTGAAACAGGAAGAAATAGAAAACTTGAACAGACACATAACCAGCAAGGAAATTGAAGCAGTAATTAAAAATCTCCCAACAAACAAAAGTCCAGGGCTGGATGGCCTCCCAAGGGAAATGCTACCAACCATTTAAAGAAGAATTAATACCTATTCTTTTGAAGCTGTTTCAAAAAATAGAAATGGAAGGAAAGCTTCCAAACTCTTTCTATGAGGCCAGCATTACCTTGGTCCCAAAATGAGACAAAGACCCCACCAAAAAGGAGAATTACAGACCAATGTCCCTGATGAACATGGATACAAAAATTCTTACCAAGATACTAGACAATAGAATCCAACAGTACATTAAAAGGATTATCCACCACAACCAGTGGTCTATAAGGGTGGTTCAACATTTGCAAATCAATGAATGTGATATATCACATTTATAAAAGAAAGGACAAGAACCATATGATCCTCTCAATCGATGCATAAAGAGCATTTGACAAAATACAGCATTCTTTCTTGATTAAAACACTCCACAGTTTAGGGATAGAGGGAACATACCTCAGTATCATAAAAACCATATATGAAAAGCCCACAGTGAGTATCATTCTCACTGGGAAAAAACTGAGAGATTTTTCCCAAGGTCAGGACATGACAGGGATGCCCACTCTCACCACTATTGTTCAACATAGTACTAGAAGTCCTAGCCACAGCAATCGGACAACAAAAAGAAATAAAAGGCATTCAAATAGGCAAAGAAGAAGTCAAACTCTCACTCTTCACAGATGACATGATGCTTTATGTGAAAAACCCAAGACTCTACCCCAAAATTGCTAGAACTCATACAGGAATTTCAGCAATGTGGCAGGATATAAAATCAATGCACAGAAATCAGTTGCATTTCTACACACTAAAAATGAGACAGAAGAAAGAGAAATTAAGGAATCAATCCCATTTAAAAGGGCACCAAAAACCACAAGATAACTAGGAATAAACCTAATCAAAGAGGTAAATGATCTGTACTCTGAAAGATAATGAAATACTTATGAAAGAAATTGAGGAAGACACAAAGAAATGGATTGGAAGAATAAACATTGTGAAAATGTCTATGCTGCCCAGAGCAATCTATATATTCAGTGCAATCCCTATCAAAATATCATCAACATCTTTCACAGACTGGAACAAATAATCCTAAAATTTGTACAGAAGCAGAAAAGATCCTGAATACCCAAAGGAATGTTGAAAAAGAAAACCAAAGCTGGTGGCATCACAATTCCAGACTTTAAGCTCTATTACAAAGCTATAATCATAAAGATAGTATGGTACTGGCACAAAAACAGATACATAGATCAATGGAACAGAATCGAGAGCCCAGAAATGGACCCTCAACTCTGTGGTCAACTAATCTTCAACAAAGCAGGAAAGAATGTCCAATGGAAAAGACAGTCTCTTCAACAAATGGTGCTGGGAAAATTGGACAGTCATATGTAGAAGAATGAAACTGGACCATTTTCTTATACCATACACAAAGATAAACTCAAAATGGATTAAACGCCTCCATGTGAGACAGGAATCCATCAAGATCCTAGAGGAGAACATAGGCAGCAACTTCTTCGACCTCGGCTACAGCAACTTCTTGCTAGACACATCTCCAAGGGTAAGGGAAACAAAAACAAAAATGAACTATTGGGACTTCATCAAGATAAAAAGCTTCTGCACAGCAAAGGAAACAGTCAACAAAACTAAAAGGCAACCTACGGAATGGGAGAAGATATTTGCAAATGACATATCAGATAAAGGGCTAGTATCCAAGATCTGTAAAGAACTTATCAAACTCAACACCCAAAAAACAAGTAATCCAGTCAAGAAAGGGGCAGAAGACATGAATGGACATTTCTCCAGAGAAGACATACAAATGGCCAAAAGACACATGAAAAAATGCTCAACATCACTTGGCATCAGGGAAATCCAAATCAAAACCACAATGAGACACCACCTCACACCCATCAGAATGGCTAAAATTAACAAGACAGGAAACAATAAATGTTGGTGTGGATGTGGAGAAAGGGGAACCCTCCTACACTGTTGGTGGGAATGCAAACTGGTACAGCCACTTTGGAAAACAGTATGGAGGTTCCTCAAGAAGTAAAATAGAGCTATCCTATGATCCAGCAATTGCACTACAAGGATTTACTCCAAAGATACAAATGTAGTGATCCAAAGGGGCACATGCCCCCCCATGTTTATAGTAGCAATGTCCACAATAGCCAAACTATGGAAAGAGCCCAGATGTCCATCAAAAGATGAATGGATAAAGAATATGGGGTGTGTGTATATATATACATACATATATATATACACACACCCCATCATATATATATATATATATATACCCCCACACATACACACAATGGAATATTACACACACACATACACACACACAGACATATATACACACATATACACACAATGGAATATTACACAGCCATCAGAAAGGATGAGTACTTGACATTTACATCCACGTGGATAGAACTGGAGGGTATTATGCTGAGTGAAATAAGTCGATCAGAGAAAGACAGTTATCATATGGTTCCACTCATATGTGGAATATAAGAAAGAGCACAAAGGATCATAGGGGAAGGGAGGGAAAACTGAATGGGAAGTAATAAGAGAGGGAAACAAACCATGAGAGACTCTTAACTATAGGTAACAAACAGCATTGCAGAATGGGAGGTGGGTGGGGGGATGGGTAATTGGGTGATGCGCATTAGGGAGGTCACGTGATGTGATGTGCCCTGGGTGTTCTATGCAACTGATGAATTATTGAACTTTACATCTGAAACTAATGATGTACTATATGTTGGCTAATTGAATTTAAATAAAAAATAAATTAAAAATTAATTAATTAAAATTAAAATAGGTAAATACAGAAATACATGAGAAAAGTCAACCCAAGATTTTATCAAAAATTGCCAATTAAATTTTAGGTCTGAAGTTCAGTACACACTTTGTCTAATTTGAATTGGTTTTCCTATTTCAAGTCTTTAGTTAAGGTTACTTGAGAATAGAATCTGAAATCACAAAAGAAAATCAATACCACAGTTGACCAAGGCCAGGTTCAATAATACTGCCCACATCTGAGTGCAGTGAGGGAAAACAGCATTCATTAGTCATATAATAACTACATGGCCTCTTGCTTATCTCAGAAATCCCTCCAAGGAACACAACCATTTCCCACCTATTTTTTTTTTCATTTCCCACCTATTATTTCCTATTGATTTTTACCATCTGCCAAGAGGCAGAGAAGGAAGAGGAATTACAACTGAAGAAGGTGAGACCAGAGGGGGCAAAGATAGAACTGCACAGCTCTGTGGATGCAATGCCAGATGGGCATGCAAGGCTTTCAACTCATAACTCACTTTTTTGTGTATTCAATTATCTGACTCAACTGATCCTGAGTGAGCTGGTATTCCATTTGCTCACCTGAGTCCTATGTTCAAAAGAATTTGAAGGGACATTGTTACATTGAGAAATCCACCATTATCATCATCATCATCATCATCATCATCTTGTTACTGTTGTTATGATGATGTTTGGCATATATGCAAATACCATCACAATCCCAGCTCACTATTTTCTATAATGAAATAATTATCATCAGAGAGCTCTCCCCCAAGTAGTCAAGGTTCCCAGAGGATCCCCTTATATATCAAGAAGAAGCAGAACCTGTTTCATTTAACACGTGAAGAAACTTAACATATGCAGTGTTTATTAAGTGCCAAGCTCTATTCTAAGTTCTTTAGGTATATTAACCCATACAATTCTCAGAACAACTCCACAGGAAAGGTATTTTAATTACTGCCTCCATTTTACAAATGAGAAACTGAGGCATGAAGTTTAGGAAGCTATACAAAGTCACAAGGCTATGAAATGGGAGAGGGGACACTGAGCCAAGGCAGTCTGGTATTTAAGTGCTTACTTATAACCACCATGCAAACTGCCTTCGAACTGCCTCTTTTGAAAGAGCTTTCCTCTCCTCCAGAGGTGGGGATTCTGATGACTATCATTTCCTAAGTCATGCAATTTTTATCCCACAAAATAGAAGAAGATGGAGAAGAATAACCAGCGATAAATACTGAGAAAGAATGGCAAGGTGGCAGAAACAAATACTCCATAGGAAGATTGGGCTGCCCTGGGACAAACTGCCAAATTTAAGGAAGTTACTAAAGAAAGTGTTTAGGCAGGATCTTTTCATTGAAACAATACTATCTTAAAAGAACTATCAAATCCCTAATTTGAAAACAGAAATGAGGGTGAATCCTGGAGTGTGCTTGTTAGCCTGCGATGTTTGTGTCAACCTGTTTAATAGTATGGTTCCTTAACCTCAATATAAAACACAGCACTCAGTGTCTAGAAGCATTATGCTAAGTGCTTTTTAATCAACAGTTACTCTTTGAGTCCTCTCAACTAGCCTACAAAAAAGTGCTAACATATTAAGAATAAACATGAATATAGTGAGTCCAGGCCCATCCTAAGCACTTCATGTTCTCAGGTAATTCCCACAATAATACTTTCAGAAAGAAACTGTTCATTTTATTATCCTCATTTTACTGATGAGGAAACTGAGCCAGTGAAAATTTAAGTAGGTTGTCCAAGGTCACACAGTTAGTAAGAGGTGGATCCAGGGTTTGAACCAAGCAATCAGACTCCAACCTGGGCATTTTACCACCGACTTGTATCGGTTCTATCTATCTCTGCTAGTCATTTTACAAATGCTATTAATAATTATACTAAGCCAATTTTACAATTGAGGAAAATGACCTTGGAAGGGTTAGAATGTTTCACCAAGGTCACTTGGATAGTGAGTGGCAGTTCCGCATTTTGAACTACTGTCTCTTAAACTCCAGGGCTCTCACTCTTAAATATTACATAAGTATCATAACCTACAAGATACATAGAGAGAAACCTAAGTTACAAGAAGGCCCAGAACTCAGATAAAGCTTTAGCTAAAAGACAGCATGACCTTGCTCTCAGAAGCAAATACCAATCCCTCTTTATGTCCCTTACAGACAAAGTCCAGCATGGAACTACGTTTTTGGCCCCAAACATGAACACCCACTCTCCTCAATCAGAGTTCCAGCTACCCACCTCTAAGAGGCTACCAGCAGTTGGGTGTGGGTCTCCACCATCGTTAGCACCTGAACCCATCTCGTTCTTGGAATGCAACACCCTCCATTACTTAGTGACTTCGCCTTTTGACCACTCTGGCTTTGTAATAAAATATCCGCCTTGTAGGTCATTTGTTACAAGGTGGTATTTGCTCAGTAAACATCTCTTGATTAAGTAGTAAATGAATGCTAGAGTTGTTGAATGGATCAAATTAGATAAACCTACAAAGCACTCGGTTCTGTACCTAAAATATAGAGCCTGCTCAATAAATAGTAGCTCCTGTGCTACTATTCTAATTGTTATTACATCATTTTTGGTTTTGTTATTGCTATTTATTAAAGGACAGAAAAAACATATAGATACATAGTAAAGCCCAAAAAGTAACACTAGTTACTGGAAGGAACTCATAGAGGAAAAAAGGGGAGATCATTTTCCTCCCTACTAATAGGGTGGCCAGGAGAGTTCAGAGAGGATGACTATAATGTAACATGGCTTATCTGCAATTCAGCACCTCCCCGTGGGATCAAGACTCATTATCAGGTTTAGATTGGTTTTATACATGTGGATCAACTGAGAAAAGAATGATTTACTTCAAATAATAGTTTAGTAAACTGTTATTTGGTTTAAAAGTTCTAAAATACTATTTTAGTTACATGATTACAGAAACTCAAAAATTCAGATAAAATGAAAAAGACAAAATTAAAATTACATGTGAATGACAACGTTTTCATATATGTATGCATATGCACACACACATACACACACACACACAGATGATCCCTGACTTACAATGGTTCAACTTATGATTTTTCACCTTCATAATGGTTTTGAAGCAATATGCAGTCAGCAGAAAGCATACTTCAAATTTTGAATTTTGATCTTTTCCTGGACCAGCAGTGTTAGGCTCCCCTCCCGTGATGTTGGGCATTGGCAGCAACTGGCAGCTCCCTGTCAGCCACTCGATCATGAGGGTAAACAACCAATGCACTTACAACCATTCTGTACTGAACCAACCATTCTGTTTTTCACTTTCAGTACAGTGTTTAATATATTACATGAGATAGTCAACGTTTTATGATAAAAGAGGCTTTGTGTTAGATGATTCCGCTTGACTGTAGGCTAATACAAATACCCTGAGCACGTGTAAAGTAGGCTAGGCTAAGCTATGGTGTCTGGTAGATTGGGTGTATTAAATGGATTTTCAACTTATGATGAGTTTATTGAGATATAACCCCACTGTCACGTTCAAGGAAGATCTGTGTATAGTTTGGTATCACTATTTAGCATTTAGTATTACTAAACTACTTAGTAGTCAGTTACTATTTAGTATTACTAAACTATTATTTGCGTCATTTAGGGGAAATATATATACCTTTTAATATACTTATATATTTGTTCAGAAATTTCCTATCAAATATGTATGCATATTTCTCTATGCATATTTCTCTCTTCCTTCTTTGTATACCTATAAATACACATACAAACATATCTATATACTCAAGGGTTGCATGTTTTTGTAGTTCTTCGTATCTCTTGTGTATATAGGTCCTTAGACCTCTTTGCTACTGCAAGCATCTGATCCAGAATAAAAAGTAGTAAGGCTTTTAGAAGACTATAGTGAACATTTATTTTTTGGACCACTCACTAACCTTTCTCCATCCTTAGTCTGTGAACTTCAGGTAAGGCATCACTCCTGTTTCCAGATGGGGAGCCAGTCGCAGCCAATCAGCAAAAGGAATTCCTTGCCACTGTGATTGGTTCAGAAACAGGGGACATATGACCCACCATAGTCCAATCAGAGTGCATCTCAGGACTAGTTGAAAAGTTCCCTCTTCACTGTTAGACCTGAGGCCACCATACTGAGCAGCAAGGAACGAAACTAACACAAGGGCAGTTACGATGAGAGATGGTGAAAATCCCAAGAACTGATGGTAATTTCTGAGCGCCTGGATCAATATCTGAGCAAGTTGGAACTCTGGCCTCCACAATTACATAAGCAAATAAATTCCTGTTCTTAATTTAGCTGATGTGAGCAAAGTTTTGTTTCTGGGCAATAGAAATCATCTTAACTACTATAAGCACAAATCCTACAAACCAAACTTTAGTTTTAGTCCCAGTGCCTCCCCCTTCTTTGTCTCTTTTGCTTGAGAAGAAATTCCTTTCCAATATAAACCCAAATGAGTCAGCATACTCGGACTTAGGCCAGCCAAGAACACATGGCTTATTACAACAAATCATCCGGTCTATCTCACTCTAGAAAGACCTTTCTTTCTGTATGTTTCAAATACCCTTCTGTGTCATTGATTTCTAAATGCCAAAAGTTGTTCAAATTCCTCCAATTCAACAAGCAAATAGAAATTAAAATTTTGGTGAACATCAGGAAAGAAAATCTTACAACGAGATTGTAAAAGTTCCCTCATGAGGTGGTTGCACTTGGAAAAGAGATTTGTGGTTCAATACAATAAAAAGTTATTTCCCCATCTGTCCTCATCAAGCTTAATGAATACCCGACACATAAAACACCCCCCTTTATTCCTGCATTCTGTGTCCTGGTGGGGATCAGACCCCCCAGCACATCAAAATGGTACCTCCACCCCCAGGCAGAGTGCAGTATCTCCAGGCATCATTTGCCATAGGCAAATATAGAGCCTTTCCCAAATGAAAAAACAAACTTTGTATCAAAGAAAGCAGCAGGCTATCTTTGAAAACTAGAGCCCAAAATACTAATAATGTAGTCAGATATATTCAAGAGGTATACTGAACAAATATACATACTGTTTTACAGTATTTACATTTTGAAGGGAACACTTTATATCTATTTTTGAAACCTTGTTATGTTCTGTAATTTCCATCGCCTGTCACACCCATAGCAATTTATCTGCACCTCTCCTGTGGAATTTATCATTTGCCACTTTTATGATCATTAAATATGTGTAAGTCTTATCTTTTCTACAAGAATGCAGACTCCTTGAGGGAAGTGATCTTGTTTACCCTTGTATCTCAGACATGACATAACACAGTAGCTTATAGATACTGGGTCTTCCATAAATATTAGAAACATGAAAAAAGTGTTTAAGTGTATTTTTTAAAAGCAGGGTAAACCTGGAGGGAAACATAAAGCATTTTTTCATTTGTTAAAGGAGATTGCATTAGAGGCAACTTGTAAAAGTAGATAAGGAGTTGTAGCTCAAACTGCAGTGGAGAAATTAGTTCTTCCTGGAAACTCAATCATTAATTCATACATTTAACCTCATTCATTAACTCAACTGATATCTATAAAAGCTACTGATAAAATTAAGAGTAGTAGGAAGATTAGACCAAGTTACTTCTATGGAAAGATGGAAAACTGCTCCATTTTCCCAGATCTCAGTATTTTGTGCAGTCAGTGACATCATGGAATTTATTTTATCACAGTTCTTGCTTAATTAGGACATAAGAGAAAGGTAGGATGATAAAGAGTAGGGAATTTTCAAATGAAAAATGTCTTTCTCCGCAGCAAGTTATAAAAAGGAAATTAGAGTTTCCTGTTTGTTTGTTTTTGTGGCAGCAAAATTGAAACAAAAAAAAAAAAACACCTAAAAGGGGAAGAGAAAGAGAGGAAGAAGAGAGAAAAATTATGTAAAACCTTAAATTTCCAAAGAACAAGAGACAGAATTATGAGTGAGTCCTGGAAAGACTCCTGAGCTGGGATAAAAAGACACCATGTGAAAAAAGAAGTATCTTTTTAAGTCTAGTAGCCTCCCCTGGATTAAGAATAGTCAAAATTAGTGAGAAATGAGAAACATGCTGTACCTTGTACATTGGTTTCATTCAAACCTAGCTCTAAAATACATAAATAGTTTGATATTGGTATCATTGATATCTTCAAAGTCTACGTTTTTCCACTGGAAAATGTGACAGTGTTTATTATTTTGCCCTCTTCACATTCAAAAAGAAATTATTATGTCCAGGTATAATAATATTATTCAAATAAAATATAAAACAAGAGGCCAGTAATGGTGCTAGACAAATAAGAGATCCTAAAATGTTAGTCAATGAGTAGTTAGTTATAAAGAACACTTCTCTGTCAATTATACCTCAGAAAAGCTGGGAAAAAAAACTATGTAAAAGTTTGGGGAATTTTTCTAATATAATTACCTTGTTTAAAAAAAAACACTTTGAGTATGCTGCCATTCATATAAATATTACAAAATCACATATCCCCCAGTAAAATATAAGAGTAAAGAACAAGTATATGCTATTATCCAAGTAGAATCCTTAATTCTATAAATGGCAGGTAAATACATTTGTGTTCAACAAAATAATTGCATTTTAATTCATTCTAATAAAAAAACAAGCAACAAAACTCTTTCTCCCATTTCTCTGTGTAGGTGGTATCCCAGTCCATAGTCCAGGCATACAAAAGAAACCTATTTTTTTCTACATCAATATAATTAATCTTTCAAATCTGGATATATCCTGAAATCCTCAGCCAGCTTGATGTTTCTTCTTTTTTCTCTCTGGGGAAGCTTCCAAGTTCCAGATAGGGTTTATATAGGCTGTAGGAGTCCAAGTGGGGATTCTGTTCCTTGATGCCATTTCTCCATGCAGGCATTTATTGGTAAATCCATCATCCTGCTTTGTCTTTGGTCATAGGTCCACACAAGTAAATTACAGAGATATGCCACACTTCCATTTACATGAACCTTACAGGTACAGTCTTCGCTGCTTTAGTGCAATGCTTGGTGTTAGAGGAATGATTCAGCTTCTAATTCACTCTGAGATACTCTCTGAGGCTTTGGAAAGACTTCATTGGGTTTGATTCAACAAGCAGCCATTTCTGGGCATACTGCTGCTTCCTAGAGTTCAGTTTAGTTTCTATTCTAGAAAAGTTTCTACTCTAGAAAAGATGGTCACTGTGATAGAAGGGATGGGGCTGTGGCATGTGCAGAGTCAGCAGGGGAGGTGGTACACTCTTCTTCGGTCTCATTATGTTTCTCCAAATATTTTTTCTGGGCTTGGAGCCTTCTCAATTCTCTTAAGTACTTCAGGCTGTAAACCAATGCCAAGAAGAGATTGGCAGGCTATTTTTTTTTCTTTCTGGATTGCTACATCCTTCTTCTGAGGCAATGGCCCAGGATGCCCTAGCTGTTTGAATAAGAAGAAAGTTCAAAAGAATGGAATTATCAGAAGGGGTAAAAAAAATTGTTTAATATTTCAAACTTTCCCAGGAAATAGGAAAAATGTCTATGAGGTTATGTGGAAGAAAATTAGCATAATGTTGAGGTTAGGTGGAAGAAATTAGCATAAATTAGAATAAAGTACTCTGATTTTGCTGATCTCTTTGCCTCCAATCCTATAGAACTGAACTTTGAATCTCTTTCAAATAGAGAAACTTGCAACAAAGACATTCTTTCCTGTAACATATTCTTCTGTAGACTTCATTGTACAACCTGAAACATCTCTAGGGATAAATCTTTGTTTTCTTCAGTAGATCTCACTATTAGAAATTGAACTCTTCCCTCTATGAAATATATCCAAGATCAACAACTGGTCATCTTGGCCTTGCCCTTGGAAGTCCTTCTAAGTCATACAGATAAAGTTCTCTTCAAACTCCTTAATAAATTAATCCCTTCCAAACCAATATCATATATTCAGCTATTTTTCTTCAGAGTTTATAAATTCCTTCACAAAGAAAGTGTCACTAAAAGTCAGACAATGTCTACGTGTGTCTCTTATACCATGCAATATCAGAAATTTCTTATTGATTTGGTCATTTTGTCCCACATTCATTACAATAAAAATCCACACTTGTACTCATCTGGGAGGACTATAAACAGCTTGATGAGGCTATGATTTATAAATTAGTGAATGTTCACTTTTATTTGAAAATAGTTCAAACATTTCAACAGCCCATCAGCCTCTAATAGTGTGTACAAATCATCCATCTGGACTGCCTCTGTGCAGTGAACATGCATCATTTATGTATCTACAACATGCCTTGCACACCTTATATTTGGTGTTTACTTATATTTTGGTCATTTTCTACTTTTAGGAATCTTGCCATTCCAAGGTAGAGCTAGACAACTTGAATTACCAGACATCTCTGCTACTGGGATACAGATATGTGACATGGATTCTGCCACTCACACGTACCTGAGCACACCTGGGTTCTGAAGGATGTGACAGACAGACACTTCCAAGGATGTAGGAATTGATATTCTGGTAATTGTGGTGACACAGACACCTGGTTCTTTGCAGGTAGCAGTGGAGGAGCTCCTGGCATCCAATCATAGAGCATCGTAGGTTCAGTGGTGATAGGGTGACATTTTTCTCTGCTGAAGGTCCTTTAGTGGGACTAAGAATTGTCCCTGGACAGGAGATTCAGAAATCTAGTTCTCATGCCCTCCTGGAAAGTCTGAAGTTACCAGTAACCTTTTAGAAATTCCTCTTCTGGGGCGCCAGGGTGGCTCAGTCGTTAAGCATCTGCCTTCAGGTCAGGTCATGATCCCAGGGTCCTGGGATCAAGCCCCTCATCAGGCTCTCTGCTCTGTGCAGAGCCTGCTTCTCCCTCTCCCACTCACCCTGCTTGTGTTCCCTTTCTTGCTGTGTCTCTCTCTGTCAAATAAATAAAATCTTAAAAAAAAAATTCCTCTTCTGATTAAACTAGATGTTGTTTGCAGTGCAAAACACTTTTATAATTACTGAACAAATAAATAATCATATGGTATTACATGTATACATAAAAAAATAATCTCATTCATGTTGACATGTTAACACTGTTACTGAGATTCTAAGGAGGAAAAAACAGCAGATATTTAAAACACTAGGCATTTGCTACATAGTCCAGGCAACATGATGACCCGATCTTCATTGGTGAATAGTTTTTTCACTTCTTTTTTTCATGTTTATACTTTTGGTGCCTCTATTTTTGACCTATTAAAACGAAGGAGTGTTTACAGGCATCGTTTCTATTACTAGTGATTTACTTTAATACAGTCCTATGGAAGACAAAACAGGACTGCCTAATACAATTATTCCAAATCCTAAAGGCATACATTCTGTGAGCAATTACTGACTACTTTCCATGTACGGTGGGTAGCAAAGATAAAATGCACAAAATAAATAAATGGAGATAATTCCAGTTATCAAACAGCTCTCACTAATGTAGTTTCCTTGGGGGGAAAAAATGGTATCCAAACTAGAAGTTCTCATTATACTTCCATAATTTCTATTTATCCCTCAAATCAATTGTTCTTTCCCTGAAAGTTATTTATTACTAATACTATCCAAGGAAAATAACATGTTCTCGCCCTGTAGGTTTCACTGGTAGGATTGACACCTGCTGTATTATATTTAAAAGTGATATTATACTGCTCCCATGGACCATATGAACCTAACAAATGTCCTTTGGGAAAACAACCAGATGAATCGCTTATGTATCTCCAACAATGACCACGTGCCTTGTGTGAATCGTAGCGCCAGCCACCCAACCTACACTCATCCTAACAGAGATCTGGTTTGTGGTATCGATAAGTAATTACATTACAGTTCTGTCTCAGTAACATAGATTGATGGTTTCATTATACCATTTAATTAGAACTGTTTTTAATTTATCAGGAAGAAATGGTGTAATTGGTGAAAGAACAGCTGTTGCAGGTCACATGGAAACAATATGAATGAGTAACAGAAACTGGCAAACTTTACTGGGAAATCCAAGTGGCATATAAGTCTTTTGGAATGCATTACATGGAGGGACAGGAAGTCTGCCATCTGTCCTATTTCATCTAATCAACACCTCTGAACTTTATCACCAATGTTTGTTGGGGGATAACACAATTTTGGCTATTGTCCATAATAGCCAAAAGTACTTTGCAGAACCAGGGTCCACTCTGGCTCAATAAATTCTATTTCTCCACAACATGGTATCACCTTAGCTTCGAGGGATCTGAAAGAGAACTTTGATCCCTTAATGTAGCTGCTTCTTAGACAGTAAATGCTAATCTTCTGGTGTTGTCCAAACTAGTAGCAGGTATAACCATTTATATTATTAAATGAATAATCTATATTAGACTTACCATACTCTAGCCTGATTTCCTCTTTAAGGATGGACCCCTGTTGAATTAGAGCTCTCCAGAGAAACTGTCTTCATGCTCACAAGGAACACATGGTTAATCAATTATGGTACTCTTTTCCATTGACTACAAAAATGCTTCTCAACCCCATGCTCCAAACTGCCACTTCCATTTTACTAGAGCTAGCATGCAAAATAAATGTATTGACTCTCCCTTCTTAAGCAATTTAGTCACCTTGTGCTTTTAGCTTTTGTTTCTCTGCTGATTGTCACAATACAGTTGGAGGCTGGATACTGAATATAGAAGAATCATTCAAAAAGAGACTATAGTCAGAGATGAATGCAAGAAAAGAAACAACGGAACTGCAAAAACCCAACCCTGGTACAAGAGCACTCCAGGATCCATACGATAACGTTAAGTCCAATAGAGCACAGGCAGTTAACTAAGTGTGAGCAGGGAAGATTTGGGGAGTTGCTCCAATTAACATCAAGAATGAAGATCTAAAACTTCATGGACCAAAGGGGACCAGGCTGAGACAAAAGAGGATTTCCATGGCAAACCCAAGATGAATAAATGGTGAGGATGTTCTGCATTTGCAAAGGATCCATCCTGGCCTTTAAAATTGTGTTATTCGGGTGGGGGGATGGGTTAGCCTGGTGATGGGTATTAAAGAGGGCACAATCTGCGTGGAGCACTGGGTGTTATGCACAAACAATGAATCATGGAGCACTACATCAAAAACTAATGATGTAATGTATGGTGATTAACATAACAATACAAAATTTTTAAAAATAAATAAATAAATAAAATTGTGCTATTCCCCAGTGAAGGAGCCACTAACAGTGGTTAGTAGAATGGCCACAACCAATGCTTCTTTACAACAAAGCTGGCAAGACACTAAGCCTGCTTTTTAGGCTTCCCAGTCAAGAGAAGTGAGTATTAGGATACAGTGCTATTCTTCTGCTGCCAATACAGCGTTCAGTCAGGTATCCTCTGGAAAGTAGCATGAGAGGACTGATCAATACATGATTCTGAAACTGTGGCTCGAATTGTCACTTCTGGTCTACTGCATTGAATTTTATTGGTTTTCACTGATCTTTTATCAATCTTGTATACAATCATTATCTTTTATAGTCATCTTTATCTTTTGTTTCCTTATTTCTCCTCAGGATTTGAATAATCACCAATCTCGCAGAATCTAAATACCAGGTTTATCTTTGCCTCAGCATCTCCTTCATGCTCACTGTCAAAGCACCAAATCCTATAACTTCTTTCCAGTCCTTTCCCTCATCCCCTATCTTCTTTGTTCATTTATCCTTTTATCTATACTTCTCTGTAAAGATCACTTTAGAGACCTCCTCGCCTCCCACCTCTGCCACTCTGACACATATTTTTGCCCCTTCTAATAGATCAAAGGCCCTTAAAACATGGTTCTGCTAATGTTGCTTCTTTCACCAGAGGTTTCTGGGAAGTCCTATAATCTTATAGAGTAAAATCCAAAATCCTTTCATTTAACACTGAGTGTCTCCCATAATCTAACCTGAGCCATCTTTCCAAATTGTCCCCAGTCTCCTATTCTGAATTATACAATCCAGAAGACTGTGCTACTTGCCATTTCCTGAAAATGTTTGGCATTATTCATTTGCATGCCCTTACACATGTGTTTGGTCTACTAGTTGGTTTCTGCCTCTCTATTAGTCCATTCTTCAAAACCCAGCTATAAAACTATTTCCTTTACAAAAAGTTTCCCTGATCTCTTACTACAATGAATTCTCCTTTTTAATGAACTGCTACATCACTTGTAACATATAGCATTTTATCATAGTTACCTAAAAAGAGACTGTATTTCCTTACCATATAAACTGGATGATAAGAATCATTTTTTCATTCTTTTTTTTTTTTTTTTTTTTTTTGGCCAGCAGTGCCTTTCACACATTAAATGTACACTGTATGTTTGGTAAATGGAATAATACACTGAAGAGTGAATCAAACCTTGGAGCAACCTCTTTCTCAGTCATCTCTCATAATCCATGTGAATGAAAGATTTGGTTAAGCAGAGATGATTACAATCTCAAAAAAATCCCTCAACTTCACAGTATACATGATTCTAGCAAATCTTTTTTTCCTGAAGCAATTTACAAGTAGCGAAAAATTCAATATGAGTTACTTCCTTCACTCTATACACAGTCTCATTTATTCTTATATTCTTTCATTCAGCTAATATTTACTGTGTTTTTAATATGTTCCAGGCCTAATGCTAGATTTTAGAACTGTAGAGAACATAGCTCCTGCCTTCAAGGGCTTTCAATGGGGATGATTGAAAAGGTCAACTATCATAATTACAGTAGAGTATGACGAGGTGTCTAACAGAGAAATACGGGTGGCCTTGGAAGACAAAGGAGGGGTACCTAAGCCAAATCAAAATTCAGTGAATATTTCACCGAGACAGCAGTATCTCAGCTGAATTGTTAAGGAAGACAGAAGTTACACCAATGAACAAGTTTGGAGGAAGCAGCCCTCCAGGGAGAACTGCATATGTATGTGAGAGCAGAGAGGCACGCGTGAGCAGGATGGACTCGAGAATTTGCAAGCAGTTGACTCACAGAAAACAACACTAGTGTAGGTTAGTTTCTTACGGCTTTTGTAACAAATTACTACAAACTTGGTGCCTTAAAACAGCATAAATTTATTTTCTCACAATTCAGGAAGCCAGAAGTTGGAAATCAGTTCACTGAACTGAAATCAAGGTGTCAGCAGGGCCACCTTCCCTTTTGAGGCTCTAAGGGAGAATCCAATCCGTTCCTTGCGTCTTCCAGATTCTGGTCCCTCAAAATAGAGGATAAAAAGTGTTATTCCTTTATTAATGTCAACTAAACTGGGGAAGGAGAAATCAAGGCTCTCCCCTAATACAGCATAACCAATGAGCATCAGAGCAGACCCCAAATTCACTCCACTCTACAACTGAATAGACATATTCAAGAGCTGAAAAGAAATTCTCAGGAAATAACCACCTTTAATTTCACAATATTATCCAGCAAGAAAAGACAGGAAAGACATTTCTCTTCCACTATAAATAGAAAAATCAAGTCCTATACAGGTTAAGTGCTCAAAGATGCCCAGCCAGTCAGATACAGATGAGACCTCCAGACTCAGCATCTGAGCTCCTTCTCAGACTCTTATTCCTAACCACACCAAAGAAAACAACAGGGAAGTGTGTAAAGCAAGAAGACATTCCCTCCAAAGTAAGCAATCCTTACACCCGGCCTCAGGTGAGTAATTCCATCATCTTAGCTTCTAATTTGTAACTTAAAAAGCCTAGTCAGCCAAATGACATTGATTTTATTGCATATTCCAAGATATCATAAGGATAATTAATCTCCTGGAAAACAATACAATCTGTTTTACCTCCAGAGAAACAAGGGCTAAGTTTGTTCTTGGTGACTTACACCCAAAGGGTGCCACTAACCTTCAAATGTTCTACTATATTATTTAACTTTAGACAGTTTAATATAGTTCCTGATTATTAATATGATTTTAATATCTGATAGTGTAAAAGGGTAATAATGTTGTAGAACTAAGACAGGAGAAAGAGGTAAAATTATCATCACTATTGGTGATTCACTGCTGTTGGTGAGTGATAAAAACATGCTTTTTGATTTGGTTCTAACTTAACAATTCAGAAGAAAAAACAGCCAATCAATCAGAGAGACAGAAAAAAGGAGGAGTGGCTACATTCTTTTTTTCCCCCCTATATAATTCAATAAAATTGAGATATGAAAGTGTTTCAATCATCCAGAGGAACAGGTGTTTATACACCAAATATTTGCTGAGCACTTACTAAGTGCAGGGCCCTGGATTAGGCATCCAGGCTCTAAAACCCCCTTCTCTCAAGTGCGCACATTTTCACTGGGAAGTCATATGGGAAAGGAATATATCATGCTATGCTACATGCTATAATAAAGATATGTACCAAGGGCGCCTGGGTGGCTCAGTTGGTTAAACAACTGCCTTCGGCTCAGGTCATGATCCCGGAGTCCTGGGATCGAGTCTCACATCGGGCTCCCCGCTCAGCGAAGAGTCTGCTTCTCCCTCTGACCCTCCCCGCTCTCATGTACTCTCTCTCTCTCTCTCATTCTGACTCTCGCAAAAAAATAAATAAATCTTTTTAAAAATAAATAAATAAATAAAATAAAGATATGTACCAAGTACTGCAGACTCATAGAGGAAGGAACTACTTTTTCTTCCTGGATAAGTCCCGGAAATCTCACAGAAAGGGTGCAAGCAGATGAAGGATATCAGTTCCTTCGCCTAAGAGAAAGGAAGAGAAAGAGGAAGAGAAGCATTCACGTGCCTGAGCCTGTGGTAGAACAGGCACAGAAGCAGGGATTTTGTCCGTGTTGTTTCACTGTCTTATCCACCAGGTGCCATAGTGATAGACTCGATAAATGTTTATTGGACAGACAGATGAATTCTGGTACAAGGATAACAGAATATGAGAAATTTTGTTATCTTGACTCATATTTAACCATAATTTTCTATCTGTCTACTTTCTAATTCAGGTTCACCATCCATTATTAGCAATGCCAAAACACAAAAACTTCTGAAAACCAGAAGTATTTTCCTAATTCATTTGGTGTCAAAATATAGCCTGACTTGATCTTGTTTACTGGAAAGACCTGCCCTGGACTGACATAAGGCTATTTTTAATCTTTATTTACTCTAATTATTGTGAATATGTATCTACTCTCTGAGAAAGTAATAGTGTGTTTGATAATGGGGTGCTGCCCCAGACCTCACTGAGGGTTTTATGTAATATGCACTACAAGTACTGTAGCACCTTTTTAAAATCTGAACATTTTTAAATTCCAAAACAACACAGTTGTCCCCAAGAGTTTCAGGTAAAAAACTACAGACTTGTAAAATAATATAATTCTAATAATAGGATAAGCCTGATAAAATTCATAGATCCTATCAACCTTTGCTTCATTACCTCCTTCTGGTCTATTGTTCCAGGTCTGTCTTATGCCAACTTCAGTGAAGGTTGATGTGTTGTCTCACTATGGCCCTGGGATTACTGTCTCTTCATGCATGTGGTCGACTCCAGTCCAACCCCAATGTGGGGCTGACCTATCCAGGGGCCCAATATTGGCTCAAAATGGCCAAAGGTACCTCTCACACTTGACCCTGATATATTGTCGCTGTTTGGGTGATCATAAACTGTATAATACCTCTTTAATAGTAACGGAGACAGGGCTCACACTCTGTGTGCCAAATGGAAAGAGACAGCAAAGTAAGAAATCATCCTCACCTTAATGTGAATGGACTATTGCTAGCTGCCTCAGAGACCAGAAAATTCAATACACTGAAAGAAAAAGTGCAGAGAAGCAAGGAGATCAAGTCAAAGACAAATGTGTCTATTGCAAATCTTGCCAGGGACAAACCCTAAAAAGGAAGGTAAAGACAATCTACTTATACTGAGCAACTAGTACACAGTATGAATTAGATGCTGCAGCTGATGTGTTGTCACATTTAATTAATTTAGATATCTTTATTTTACAGAGAAGGAGGCAAGTTTTTATTTAAGATGGGAAAACGTCCCCCAAAGCCAGAATTGGGAACAGGTAAACCAAGGATTAGAACAGAGATAGGTTTCCCCCACGTACTATGCCACACCACCTCACACAGCTCTGTGCTTACAGTCACATGCAAAAGGATACTAACCTGAAAACAAGAGTGACCCTCATGTTGCACTCCTGGGTCTGTCCACAACGCCCACTTTATCACAGATTAGCAGCAGTCAATAGTGAATAATCAATAGGCCATGCTCTTGCACACAAGGTCATGTGATTTATTCTTACTGTTATGAGTAGCAGGGGAAAGTTGGGGAATTATTATAGCCTGGGCCTTGCACTGGACACTTCCCTTACAGTGATTTGTCTTCTCCTGTATCTTGCAAGGCAGGCATTATAATCTCTGAGATTAAGAGAAGCTGAGTAACTTTTCTTCCTCTACTAGCAAGTCGTGGATAAGGGATTTAAATATACAATTATCTAACTCTAAAGCCCATGCTCTTTCCACACATCATGCTATAACACTTTCAAATAAGGAGCTATTGTTGACATTGAATCATAAGGGCCATCTCTTATTCACAGCACTTAGCCTTGAGCCATAACTGATGGAGAATAAAAGACTCACTGCCCAGCCACAATTGCTCGCTCCCGATGAACAAGAGACACAAAAGCACAAAGAGAATTTCAAATGCCCTAGAATAGCCACCTGCGACTCACCCAGCTCTGAGAATGCAATCTCATTTTAGAAATATAAAACCAAAAATATGTACATCAGCATATTGTCATCTACTCACTCTTCACCCACACTTCTCAGTCTCAAGCCACCCGTTGGTTCTGGCAGGCCTCCCAGCTGTACACCACTGGAACTATACTGGACTAAGCTATGGACAGGCCCCCCGTGATGTGACTTTTCAAACCTTGCTCACCTAGTATATGACAGCATGGATGACAGGGCACACACACACAAGAAAATGGATGCTACTCTTCTCCTGAGGAAGGACTGCAGCAAGAATATTCGCTTCTAGCTATAAAGAGAATGGTATTAAAGAAGGGGAATAACCATTAGCACAGAGCTTTGTATCCACCATTTCCAAGTCTTCTCACTGCAGCCATATTCTCAATGACCTATGAGACACCCCTTCATATAGCATCTCCAGCACCTCGGATAACACATTGGTTCTCAACCACGGGAAATACTGCCCAACACTTATCACCGGGCAGTAAGTAGTGCTGGTGATGGGATTCCTTTATGTGTGGGGTGTATAAGAAGTATTGCTACGGTTACATGGAGTGGAGGTCTGTCCTTTATGGGGAGGGATCAGAAATCAAAAGGTGGTTCAAGAACTGTCCCACAAAAAATTAAGATACCAATTCCTCTCTTGGTAAGTTCTGCCAGAGGACTGTCATTTGGTCCCAAGCTTGTGGTTAAACTCTGATTCCAGATTATTTCCTTGCCCCTCAATCCTTCAAACCATCATGCTCCTTTCACACAAAAGGTGTTGCAGAAAACCAGCATTGCCTCAGATACTGAAATAAATATTAGTTTGGTATTTTCTAAAAACTTAGCCATAAATAGTAAGTAGGGAGGATAAAGAGAATGAATGAGGGAAATAATATGAGAATTCTTAATCAAAGGTACAAATATCATACTTCTTGATTTTAAACACAGCTTAAAAAAAAAAAAGTAAGGGTCAACCTAGAAAGGAACCTGGTACAAAAAATAATACTGTTCACCATTGTCCTAGAGTTATCTCTCTCTCACCCTCCCTTAATTCTGCATCTTACTTCATCCCCAAATTTCATCCTGGACAGGAATAGATGATAGGATATCACTACTTGATTATTTGGTTCTGCACCAATAGGAATTTTGGGCTGAGGATAAGAGTATGGCATGTATCATAGGGTCACCACAGTATGGCCTGCAGGTCACATTCAACCAGGTCCTGTTTTTTGTATGATCTGAAAGCTAGGAAAGTTTTTATGTCTTTAAAGAGTGGTTAAAAAGAATAAAGAGAAGAAAGAGGAGAAAAATATGACAAAGTTTGTATGTGGCCTTACAAAGCCTAAAATATTTACTATCTGGGTCTTTATAGAAAAAGTTTGCTGACACAAGAAAATGGATGTGTTAGTAATTTGTACTTTAAGCATTCTCAGAACAGGGATGGTGACTCCGATTCTGCTTAGATAGCACTGATTACTCACAGCACCATTCCAAAAGGTCCCGAACTCAGGATATATTTTTTAACAATGAAGATAGACAGCTGCTAACATGCTATACCTACATGTGGTCTGGAAACAGTTATCAAATATAAAGCCCCATGCACCTTAGCAAAGGATCATGTACTTTCTGCTTATTCGGAAGAAAGCCCTCATTTTGCCTTAAGCTTATTACCAATAGCCCTGTTCTCCAGGTCTTTATTTCTATGTTAGTGATCCAGAGGCCCAAACAGCTGTCCTGAGCTCTCTCCTTCACTTCTACCTCAGTTTCCATTAATTCTTTGCCATTGAGTAGCAACAAATTAGGGAAATATTGCCAAGAAGGGAATTATGAAGATCATAATTAACAAAGGAGACAGTTGGAGGATTTATAGTGAAGGCTGATCCCAGTCTAGTTTTACTGGGAAAGAGCATCATCTCGATCTCATTTGCCAATAATTAGCTCTGCCTTTATTGCATTGTAAATACTGGTTTAATTACCATGCTCCTTAGTTCAGAAGATGGAACTCAGTATCCTTATTGGATTTCATGTCCTGGCACCCCTCTTCATCACTCCCGGAGCCTTTGCTGTGCACAATAGATGTATGCAAATACAACCAGCAATGGCAGCGACAGAGGATTACAGGGGGTAGTGATGAGCAATATGAGAGATGCACAGTTTTTGGGAAGGAGCTGCATCCCTCTCCCTAATTGTCATCCTGGTCTCTCTCATCCTGGAGTCTCAGGAGGAATTAGCCAACATGGATAAGGCAATCCTGTTGGGATAACTTCTGAAAAGGATAACTTCAACAGAGCCAGCAGGGATAACCGTATTCAGAACTTCAAGACCACAACAAGGAAGCAGTCATTAATTAGGCATTAATTAGTATCAGCTAGGAACTGCGCCAAGAAGTACAACGGCCAGAGTTCATGGGATGTGAACTTGAGGTTCAGTTCATCCACTAACTCCGGGTGGGACTTGAATAAATCATTTCTCTTTTTGGACTACAGCTTCCACCACTGGAAAATGCAGTTTGATGAGGTGTTTGCTCACAACTCTAGATCAAAAATTGTATGAATTTATAAATAGTATGGGGGTGCCTGGCTGGTTCACTTGGTTAAGCATCTTACTCTTGGTTTCAGCTCAAGTAATGATCTCAGGGTCCTGAGAAAGAGCCCTGCATGGGGCTCTGCACTGAGTGTGGAGCCTGATTAGAATTATCTCTCTCCCTCTGCCCTTCACAAATCCTTGCACATGCATGCACTCAGTCACTCTCTCTCTCTCTCTATCTCTTTCTCTCATAAATTTTAAAGATATATAAATTGTATGAATTTATAAAGACTTTTTTTTTAGATTTTTTATTTATTTGACAGAAAGAGACACAACAAGAGAGGGAACACAAGCAAGGGGAGTGGGAGAGGGAGAAGCAGGCTTCCCGCCGAGCAGGGAGCTGGATGCAGGTCTTGATCCCAGGACCCTGAGATCAAGACCTGAGCCGAAGGCAGATGCTTAATGACTGAGCCACCCAAGCGCCCCTATAAAGACATTTTAAAGAGGATCTATTCTAATTTTGTGTGGCAGACATCACATCTCCTAAACCCACCAAGTGATTTTAGCTGCAACTATGGTGGACAGTTCTGTGAAAGTTTATGCTTCTTTTGAACTGCCAATTTTCAGGGTGCCTGGGTAGCTCAGTCAGTTAAGCATCTACCTTCGACTCAGGTCATGATCCCAGGGTCCTGGGATCAAGCCCTGAGGTGGGTTCCCTGCTCTGCAGGGGTGGGGGGGGTGGTCTGCTTCTCCCTCTCCCTCTGCCTGCAGCTCCCCCTGCAAATAAGTAAATAAAATCTTTTTTAAAAATGTTAAAAAAAAAAAAAAGAACTGTCAATTTTCCACCTCAGGCATATACCCTGCCTTTCCACATTCTGCTCTGGGGTCAGCTCACTGAATATCATGCAAGGAGAGTCCCTGCGTGGAACCCTCAACAGACAGGGGACAGGAGTGGATGAATAAGTGCCCTATTCTCCCGTCTTTCAAGTGGATGATTTTGGGACACATCTGGTATGCTGCTTATGAGAACTGAACCCTGCTGCCTGTGTGACCTCGATAATAATCCCTTATATTGGCTTTTCTTCCTTCCTCGCTCCTTGACATCTGCTTTGTAAGTTCAACTCCTAAAAAAAGAAAAAGAGAAAAAATGGCTTCCACCCAAGTACCTGTCTAGGGCTCTGTTGTCAGGGAACACAAACTAAGATACCCTTTCTGTTTAAAGACAAAGAAATTAAGGTGAGAAGAAAACAATGTAACTAGACCAAGGGTAGTGTACTTTCCTACTGCCCTATTTATAGATGGACAATCCATAGGGTTGCCTAACATGCCCAGAAGAGAATGACTATGGTTCCTTTCAGGATCTCATCCAAAAAAAATATATCCAGCAAAACAGAAATATTAGTAATTCCTATTGTATAAAGAGTAAGAAATATCATAGGTGACGGAAATATCAGCAACAAAAATAAGAACACACACTCTGATATTAAATAGACCTGGATCTGAACCTTAGTTCTACTATTTTGTAGCTGTGTGAGCTTGTTAGATAAGCTTTTTATACCTTATTTTACTCACCTATAAGATAGCAGGAATAATACCTAAAATATAGTGACTTCCCAATAAATTATCATTATAATCTTATCGTTATTATCATTCTTTTATCTAATAATGTTGTGATTGCCATTCAAAGAAAAAAGAAAATTATCAGTGCTGCAAATGGTAACCTTACTCAAAATTTAAGGTTTTAGCTACTCTGTGCCCTTTCAAAACAACCCTGAGGGAGTGTTTTTTTCTTCTTTTCTGATTATCGTGACACCAAAACACAGGAAAACACAAACGAAAAGGAGCACTGCAAATTGTACCCCTGCTCCCTCTGTCTGGAACTTTGACAGAGGCCCACTGATGATACTTGGCATTAATACATCTCATTCCTTTGGTGTGTGGACTGATACACCCAGGCTTGATGAAGACAGAGACAAAGATCCACCCCGCCTGGCTCTCCATTTTTCTAAGCCACTTGTGCCAAGTTGTTAGGAAACACATACCAGATTCTGCAGAATTAGCAGGCAAGCATCCAGTGGTGAATACACAGGAATGCAAAGCCATGTCAGACGCTCTTCCAATCTCAAGGACCTTAAATGTCATCAGAACCCTGCTACAGCAACCTTGCCAAGTGGTCACCCTGCTTCTCCTGAACGTTGCCACATTACAAGACAGCTTATTCTATATTTAGACAGCTCTGACTTTTAGAAAGCTTTTCTTTATTTTCATCTAAAGTATTTTCCCTGTAGCTTACATTCATCATTTGCCATAATTCTAATCTATTAAGTCATCTAGAATAGAAGTGAATCTTTTCTCCATATGGCAACCCTGGAAAAAAATTGGAAACCTCAGTCACATCTTCTCTTGGTTGCCCTTTCTTCTGACTAGACAACTCTGTATCGTTTCTCAGTTCTTCATGGATTTCCCACCACTCAGGAAAATCAGAGAAAAAACTTGAAAGTATCTAAATAGCTGAATGCCTTTGAAATTAAAAATAATAATAATAGGTATGGCTTAATTCCTAAACAAATAATTGAGAGTTGGCAGCATGATCAAATAGAGTCCATGAACACATTAATTACTTAAAAAGAAGATGGTTATTCAGGAAGAACATGGGCTCCAGAGGCAGACCAACTTGAATTTGAATCTCAGTTCTGCTGCTTATTTTGTTGAATGACCCTAGAGAGATTACCTAACCTCTCTTAGCTTCAGTTTCCTTATCTGTAAAATGGTCTTAAAATACCTGTTCCAGAGGGTTATTGTGAGACTTCAATGAGAGAAATGATGCGAATGTGCTTACTGTACAGCCTGGCCACAAGGTGTTGTAAAAAGAACATGTACTTTGAAGCCAGATGGAGGAGCTGGAATCCTGGCTGTCCCACTGCTGCTCTATGAGATTTTGCACCAGTAACTCAGGTGTCCTGAGCCTCACTTTCCTCATTTGTCAAATGCCAAAGAACACCGAATCTGAGAATTTACTGTAAAGATTAGAAATATTATTTGTGAAGTGCACATCACAGAGCCTGCTCCTTGAGTTATCCTTATTTTTACAAACTCAAAAAAAGTTTCTTTTTTTTTCACTTCCATGGACTCTCATTAGAAGATGCAAATCAGTATAATCTCCTGGTTTGGGGTTTTTACCAAGATGATAGTGAGTGGGATGAGTGTTATGAATAAGATGATGTCTAACATGAATTTATGAAACGTAAAAATAATCCGGAAGATTCCCCCATAAAGAATTTACAAAAAATAAATAACAATTATGCCAAAACAATATACAGATTTTTTTTTTACATACTAATGTTGAATAAGAGACCAAAAGAGTCGTAACTTGTGGTTTTTGAGTTTAAAATGCTGGCCGAGAAATTCACAGGGATGCAGCCAGACGGTAAGTGTGGGGAACACTGAAAAGACTGTCGAACATTCTGGATGGTGCAAAAAAAGAGCACATAGATTCTATCCAAGGGCACACCTTTCAAGAAGTACAGTGGGCTCAGTGCCAATTCATCTCTGCCCCCTGGAAAAATATGCCCAAAACACACATCCTTTCAAGAAGGATTGTCTGAGCACATGAAAGGCAAATTAGAAATGACAACCTGCAGGATAAAGACACTATGACTTCCAAGCCCAAATTTAAAAGCAACTCTGAAAACATATAGTGGAAAAAGTATCAGAAGATTTCACTTCTGACCTGTTCTCCACTCTACTACGTACCCTGAACAAATCACTTCTCCCTGTCTCTCTGTCTCAGCAGAAGATGTATGATAAAGAAGGGTGCAATGGCTGATTTCTGAGGTCCCTTTCAGCACCAGCAAATGCTGTGTGTCTTTCCTGTCAAAGGTATTCAAGACTGATTAGCATCAAGAAGTCAGCAAATTGCCAGGGAGCTCTTAGCATGGAGCCTGGAATAGCACAAGTTGAATAAGGAAATATGCCTAGACGTGTACTGCTTCAAAATCAAAATCCGTCAGTGAATGTCTAGTTAATGCTCAAAGTGGTTCATTAACATCCAATTAATTGAAACATGAGATCACTTTGAGGACATTGGCTTTCACTTATTGGAACCAGTTCAGACTGAAACCCAGATCCAGAAACTTTTGTGTAAAAGTGTAACTTCCCCAAGAATATCAGTGTCTCCCTCAATTCTTTTAAGAGAGTTCTCTTTCTTTGAAAAGAATCTAAGAGGTGGTAACAAGAGCCTCTGTCTTTTAAGCCAAGAGGGAAGTCTCCATCTCTTTCACACACATGCCTGCATCCTTCCTCCCTTGGTCTCAGCTCCTGGCACTTCTTTATTGTGAGGCACAGGCTAGATACATTCAAGTGTGTGCCCCGTGCAGAAAGCAGAAGCGAGTCTGAGGGGAGAGGATGGTGTGTGGGGGCCTTAAGGTCATGAACACAAAGCTGCCCACACACCATCTGCTCACTTGCTATCTAGATAGAAAAAAAAGGAAAAAAAAAAGAAAAATGGGCCTGTAGATGCAGTATCCCTCCTGTAGATGCAGCCTAAAAGTTCAATATTAATGACATAATTATGTAGATATTACATATAATGATAATAATAATATAATTATTCTGACCACCCTAGTGGAACATAAGCACCCTCATTTAGCCACATACACATATCACGCTGTCTTTACAGAGGTTATAAATTGCTTCTTCATGGGCTATCTCCTCACAGGAATGCAGATGCTCCGAAGATTTGTCCTCCTGCCATCTCTAGGGAAGTCAGTTGCCCTGATGGGCTGATAAAGGAAGTAACCTTCCAGCCCCTCCCCTTTGCATGGAGAAAAAGCATATTCATTTTGGACCACCCACTCTCTGTCTTACTCTTCATCCCCTTTATTAAATGCCTTTGCCATTCCATGCCAGCAACAGAAGGATGGGGTGGGCCAGCCGGACGGCATGGTGTTGAAACCGCTCCCCATAAAAATGTGCCTGCAATGCTACAGCAGCTTTGATGTTGTTGTAATGCACCCATAAAATCAAGGAACATATGTAGAGGCAGCTGCTTGTGGCAGCGAAGGAATGTAAAAAATATGAGGCTGTTGAAAAACTTTGATAGATTTTACTGCCAGCCAAGTATATATACTTTTTATGGTCTGCTATATGAACCTACAAAAAAAAAATCATGCTTTTCTTTAGTGTGTTTATTCATTGCATCGTTTATGACAAATTCCTGAGACAAACTAGGAGACCAGAGGATTACTTTTCAAATCAGTGGTCTCTGTGTAGCCTTAAGAAACTGAGAGAGAAAGGAAAAGGCCTTTAATAACTGGTCCGTAGAAGGCAAATGAGGAAGCCCCAGGAAGAAGTTAATGTCCCTGCACATAAACCATTTCTCTACATCGTACCCTCCAAAAACATCAGGACCCCTAGAGGATGGCTACTCAACTTCCTTGATGTGGCACAGGCTTTGCTGTAATTGGTAATGGTCAGGCAGGGATATGTTCATTGATGGGGGGGGAATCAGATTACCTAAGCCTAAGGGTAGTATTAGTTTACAAACAATATAAAGGTGCACAAGGTAAGTCAATAGGATGTGGGAAGAAAATATCAGAACTGTCATTATATTTATTCATATGTAAAAATAACAGGGAATAAAGTATGCTACTAATATTTAATATATGCTCAGTGAGAGTGCTCCTATCACTAGCAGATCAATACAGCTGAGGACTTGATCCAAAATTCATATGCTGTAGATTCATATACTGGGATAAATGCTCCAAAATTCCTTACTATAAATGCGGGATCAAAAAGTTTAGAGATTGTCAATTTAAGAGTACAAAACTCTTTACTTAACACTATAAGAAAAAGCCCACGTATTTACGAAATAGGTAACTCTTCTGTTAATAAAATGCATGAGAGCATGGAAAAATGGCAAATTTCCAAATCGTTTTATTTGGCTGGTACAAGTGTTCTGTGTTTGGTTGGTTGGCTTTTGTTCATTTGCTCTTCCTTTAAATGTAATCCTTCCGTGACTCCTGTGTTTTTTCTTACAGTTTTTATTCCACTGGTATTTTAATGGACATCTGGAAGGGTTAAAATGCATACATCCACAATGTCCCCTTATCTTGCTCATATGAGGTGATTCTCCTTGCTGCAAGACACAGTGAGGTTCAAAAGATGAATCAAGGACTAACAGTCATGTCCATGACTAGAGCAATTCAATTCACAACTATGAATTTTAATAACAGAATTTAATATATTAAAAAAAAAACAACCTGGGTTTGATAATGAGAACAGGGCTCATATTCCAGATGTGCCACAAATAGGCCTGTGTGTTAAGTGTTACTCTCTCTTAGACATAGTAGAATCATCTATAAAATGGAGATAGTTCACATATATCTTTATGAGTTTGGTCATACTTGATAAATGGAAACTATGATCACAAATATTATAACATGATATTTATTTCCTATAACATCTGGAAAGCATCCTGAAGAACAAATAACTCAAAAGATTTAGCATATCATAAAATAAGGTTAGGGAAGGAGGAAGCAGTAGAGAAAAGTAAGAGAGGCCTGAATGAAGAATGAGAAGGAAGGAATTTAAAACACGGTTGAATGTATTTTCTGAAGTCCCGCTTAGCACTGCAAGATTAAAGGAGTTAGCACCATCCTAAGCGGCCAGGAATTGCTTTCTTTGGGAAAAGGTACGGCTTGGTTTAAATCTTTCCAACGGTCTTCAATGATTTATCTCTTGGCAACACAGGAACCAATGAAAGGAGCAAATTTCCATTCCTGACTTATAGGACGCAGGTGAAAAATCTATTAATAGGCATGAAAGGCCAGATGGACTGGCCAAGGCCTGGAGCACAAAGGTTAGTTTTCAAGAACCATCTGGGGCTTGTTCTTATGCCTTAGTGAAAAAGCAGTGAGAACCCAGAACACAACACAGTCGATTAGGAAGGCAGTAGCTGGAGGCCTGCTGGTCTGCCAGGCTTTCACTGCTATAGAAGAATGATGGCTTGGAGAAGGGAAAAACTTATCAGTTATTTTCTTCTTTTTTTAATTTTCAAGAACACCTGGATACATTTTGGTGGCTAACACAGTAAGCAGAGAAACTAGGAATCATCCAGGTACATGCTTCCCAGTTGCACGTAAGTTTCCAGAACACTCCTCCCTTCCATCTCACAGGATGTTCCCGTGGTAGGAAAGGAGACAGACCTGGATCTGGGCATGCACTGTATTAAAATCCAAGCTACTCCTCAGAGGTTACCCAACACCCTCACAATTTGGTTGTTATGAATATTATCTACCTTCCTGAAGAGTTCATGGTAAACTTTCAGATACATTAAGTTTCTGATGTAAACATAAATACCTCCAGCGTCATCATAACAGGACAAAATGGTTTTAAATGTCATCTCTTTACTACCTAGCCATTGGATTTCAGACAGATTACTTAACCATTCTGAACTGCAGTTTCTTCATGTTAAATGATGATAATTGTCTTTTTTCATGTTAATAAGTGATTAAAGAAAGAAAGAATTTATGTGAGAAGTTTATGTTTAGCTCAGTTTGTGTTCACTGTTTGCTCCATTCATTTTGTCAACATGTGTTCACTGGGTACCATCTCAGTGCCATACTAATAGCATAGTGGGGAAAAGATATGTGGTACACCAGTTTATAATAGGCAACTAATTTACAGCAGTTATTTTCAAAGAAACAACTGCAGACATTTGGGAAATAGAAAAAAAAAGGATGTTTTTTAAAACCTATAATCCTACTGGCCATGTATAACCAGTTTTAATATTTTTATATAATTCCTTGTTTTGATTCATTCGAACAATAAGAACTTAGGCTAAGGCTTAAAAAAAGTATAAATCAACTATAAATGATGTGCTTCCTATGAGAATATGTAATACACAATATTTAGAAATTATTTTTTGCATGTTTTATATTTTTATGTGCATGCATACATATAGGTACATAGCCAATTTTTTATTTTACAAGAATATTTTAATTTTGGAACAAGGCAAAAATATTATTATTTGAAGCAGACAGATCTCATTTTGAATCTAGGCTATGCCTCTAACCAGCTGATCTTGGGTGAATTTACTTCTTCTCTAAGATTCAATTTTTTCATCTTCAAATTTAGTTAAGGTTCTATATATGATCTAGTTATTACCAATGTCTAAAAGAATACAAACCGTTTGTTATTTTATGAAATTAATAAATGTCTGCCTCAAATTTTATGGTGAGTTTATGACAATTCTGTGGATAGAATTTTAAAGTATATGCTTTGACCTAAAAAATCAATGAGAAAAATAAATGTATTAAATAACTTTATACTGAAACAAAACGACAGCATAGGTCACATGAGATTCAACTACTGCAGAAGTTTCTCACCCTCTCCTAAAACATTCTTTCAGGTATAACTGAATTGAAACCAATCAGTTATCAAGACTTTAAAAAAAAAAAAACAAATGAGAACATGTCTGTGAATTTTTCATCATTGAAAGATTCAAGTTATAGGAATAAGAGGCTGAATTTTTATGTTTATTTGTTGTTTGGTTGGTTTTAGTATGAAATGATGATTTTCAGGATTTTTCCAACTTCTGTCATAGTCCCAAAATGATGTATTTATTTGGTTTAAGTAAAGTAGAGACTGAATTGCAGGTAACCGAGGAAGTATGCTGAATGACCCATTTAAGGGCCAGTGATCAGCCAGAGAAGCACCTCATACCTGCAGGTGTCCTGGAATGAGACTTTTCCCTCCCTTATCTTCCTCCTACCTGAGACAGGCATCAAGAGGATAAAACAAAGATAATGGAGATAGGGATAATAATGCCTTTCTACTTCCTCTATCCAAATTTTCTTCTCCTCCCATTGCTGACAGATTTGCAATTTTTAAACCTTTGGCAGAAGATTTGATGTCTGCCTAATGAGATATCAGCACTTCTTTCAATTCTACATTAGTAGGAATTCTAGAATTTTTAAAAGTCTGCATTATCTTCTCTTTAGACCATGAAGCTGTCCTGGAGAAATCTAACCATTACCTCCTAGAGCCTCCCATTGTGCTCCTAGAATATATTCAGTTTGGCAACTGATTTCACATCACAGTGATTTACTGCCCTAGCTCTCATCTGCCCACCTAAAGTGTTCATGCCTTAAGGGTAGGGCCACAACTTTTACTTATCTTCTGTGTCCCAGCACTGAGCAGCTCTTATGAAATGACAACAGGGTTAGGAGACTGCCCAAGGGTGGGGAGGCATAGGCACACACAATATAAAGAGAGAAACTGGGCCATTCAATTTGCAATTCTTGTTAAAACAAAACAAAACTCACGTTGTCTTTTGGTAAGACTCTCAAAGTGTGAACTGTTTTCCTGATGAAAGGGAACTGACCCAAATCCAACTGATCCAAAATCCAATTCCTCTCCTCAATTCTTACAAGTAAGTATTGCACAAATCTCATAGACTCATTTGTCCATTAATTCCAAGGTTCTTTCCCAGTGAGCATCTAAGTCAGGTATTAAAAAGTATGAAAATGAGTTCCATAACCTAAAATTAATGCTTTAGTTGAATTTACTACAGAATTTAATTAAATATTCTATAAAACAAAAGAGGAAAAACAGTTCTCCAACTGGAAAAGCACTTACCATGGATACATATAAGAGTGGGCACACTTACAAGCACGTTATTAGAATCCTGCTTAAAAATGGGATTTACTGGCCCAGGTGGGTTCTGAACCCTCATATGTGTTTAACAGGAAAAAGGTTAAAATGGAGAAATAAAGATGGTAACACTCATCTATATTCTGGTTTAGATCTGGGCCTCTGTAAAAATGCCCATCTCACCATTACCCACTGAAATGGTTATTAACCAGACAATACTAGAGTCAGCAATCACATAGAAAAATTGAAACCATCATATATTTGCTGGTGGAAGTGTAAAATGAATGCCATCATTTTGGAAAAGTGCTTGGCAGTTTCTTAAAAATGCTAATACAGAATTACTATGTGACACAAGAATGCCACTGCTAGGTATCTACCCAGAACAAATAAAAGATATGTCTGCACAAAGATCTATACACAAATGTTCTAGCAGTTCACAATAGCCAAAAAGTAGAAATAACCTGAATGTCCATCAATTGGTGAATGAATAAAGAGAACGTATATCTACTCAATGGAATGCTATTCAGTAATAAAAGGAATGGAAATACTGATACATACTAAAAAAAAAAAAAAAAAAAGAAAATTATTAAAAAAAAAATGTTTTAGGAAAAAAAAAAAAAGAAAAAACTAAAAAAAACAAAAAAAAAAAAAAAAAAAGGCAAGCTATTAAAGAACACATGTTGTAGGATCCACATATATAAAATATCCAGAAAAGGCACATCTACAAGACAGAAATGTCGTTGTCTAGGGCTGGGAATGGAAATGGGAACTGACTATAAATGAGCAAGAGGTTTCTTTTAAGTTTGATGGAAATATTCTAAAACCAGATCATGGTGATTGTTGTATAACTTTGTAAATACACTAAAATCCATGGATTTGTCTAGCTAAACCAGGTGAAAGATAGATTTTATGGTATCTAAATTATGTCAGTAAAGTTGTGTAAAAAAAAAAAAGCAAGAAGCTTCCCAGACTGTTTTGAGGAAAGAGCAAGTAGGACAAAGCATATTCTCTGCTGGATAAGACGAGTATGATTTCATTCAGTTCATCTATGCAGCAACTACATGACTTTCAGTAAGTTAAGCATCCTCTCCCATCTAGATTTGGGGATAATCATAACATCTTCTGTTGTCCTGAGAATTGAATGAGAGAACATGTGAAAGTTACCTTAAAAGAATCCATGGTGGTGGGAGACAGTCCATAAACAGGCCACAGCTCTAAACAGTAATGATGAGGACGTTGAAGCTCAGAGGTGGATGGTAGAGCTATTTGAACTTTTCTAACTGCTTAGCCCAGCTTTCAGTACAGATCTGCCTTCTCATCTATGAAGAAGTCTTAGGTCATTTTGTCTAGTAGTGTCTAATCCAGGTTGAAAACTCTTCCTATTGATTCCATCTTGCATGATATTTCCAGACCTCTGAAGTGGGAACTCTTTTCTCACCTAGTCTTGTCCTGCAGAGAATATGCCTACCTGCTCTTTTCCCAAAACTGAGTGTCAGAAGCTTCTTTTTTTTTTTTTAATCAACTTCAAAGCAAACTCAGAGAATTGAACCACATGAGCTATGAGTTCTCTACTCAGATCTAACAATTACTGACAACAATTTATCATTATATTAACAATTACATTTTCTTTTTTTTTTTAAAGATTTTATTTATTTATTTGAGAGAGAGAGAGAGAGAGAGAGAGAGAGAGCACATGAGAGGGAAGAGGGTCAGAGGGTCAGAGGGAGAAGCAGACTCCCCGCCGAGCAGGGAGCCCAATGTGGGACTCGATCCCGGGACTCCAGGATCATGACCTGAGCTGAAGGCAGTCGCTTAACCAACTGAGCCACCCAGGCGCCCTAACAATTACATTTTCAATTGACTTTGCTAAAAACTCTCAAGATACCTAGAGACCCTAGTGTCTACCAGTTATCAGGCACCAACTATTTAGGATGTTCTTAGTAATTGTCACAGTTTTCCAAGGTAAATATTATTATACCTTTACAGACAAGAACACTGGGACCCAGTCAGTTTCATATTAGAAGGGAGTTAGCCTCTAAATTTACCTAGCTGATAGACGACAGAAAAGGAATTCAGACCCAAGTCTTTCTGGCTCCAAAGTACCTACTATCATTTACTATTTCACTTATCTCCTCAGACTTTACCTAAAAGCCAAGATGATGCTTATAGTTCACTCAATAAGAGCCAGAAAAGTCCAGGTGGAGGTGACTTGTATTGTTGGTATTGTTCTCAAAAAGCCAACTTCATCTGCACATTCCTGATATGCCTACCCTACATCTGGATTTACAAAGGAATAAAATGAGGATGATGTGATTCATTGTGTTAAAAATGTGTTAGAAGATGGTTAACTTTAAATTTCTTTCAAAGAACTATTAAGACATCATTAGATTTCTATAAGCTCAATTAGCACACAATTTCAGAGGGACCACCTGTTATACAAAGAAAGGCCACCTTGTGCCAGCCAAGGAGCTGTTGTTAATTCACCAAACCTCAGGGACTTGTTTTCAATTAGTTGAATCCCCAATATGGCTTGATTTCCTGGGTGTGAGCTCAGCCCTTGAGACAACTAACAGCACTTTCCTGAAATTTCAACCTCCAAGGCAAAGGAGGGCAGGAAGTACAAACTGGAAGTCAGGAAATTAAGTGGCTCAGGGCTAAGATCCCTTAGCAGACCAGTCTTGGGAATAACCACAGATACTGAGGTTCAGGCTGGCCTAGGCAAGAATATGATATTCTATGCCAGGACATTTTGTATATCAGGGTCAGTAGACTCTCTAAGGCATGTGTCTGAGATCAGTTTCTTCTGAGTTCTGGGCTGCTAAGGAGCTAATTCCCAAAGCCAATTACAGTGAAGAAAAATCAGTTGTTCTACCACATGGCACGAAAATCACCTGAGTGTTCCTACAGCCTGGTGACCTTTAATTTAATAACAACCAGAATTCATCCTCTCCTCCCCAATTTATATAAACCTAACCACTAATCAAGCCTGATTATTTTAAAGTTATTGCAAAAAAATTCAGACATATACAAAACATAGAAGACTCACATAATAAATTTCTATGTACCTAACTTCTGGGTTTAACAATTACCCCTTCTGACCAATCTTACCCCATCAACACTCCCACCTACTCTCCCTCTCCCACTGGATGGTTGTGAAACAAATCCAGACATCACATCATATCATATCATATCATAAGAAATATTTCAGCAGGTATATATACTTGTTACAGAACTTTTCTTAAAAGTTAACTATGATACGATTATCGTGTCAAAGCAGGAAAGCGAGGTTCTTGTCTCATGGAGTCGAAGAATGAAGCTCGCAGACAAAGGAAAGTAAAGCAATAGGTTTTATTAAACAAAGAGACAGAAAAAGCTCTCAGGAATGAGAGGGGTCCCAAGAGGGTTGCTAACGTGACCCTCCACTGATAGTCCTTTATTTAGAACTGACCAGGGAACTTGCAGCCTTATCATTCTTATGATGTTTTAGTGTGAGTAAAGACTGGTGATAACATCTCTAATGGCTTACTTCCTCTTTGGGGTCTGGTTATTCTTTGTTGGTTACAGTGTGACTACCATAAAAAGACCCCACTTCTGACATCCAGAGCAAGGTGGTCAGGTTTATTCCCTTATCTCTGGTTTCATTACACCTCAGCATTTCTAGGTTTTTTGGTGAGCCTGATCACATAGCCCCCTACCTATCTCTCCCTACCTAGCCTTGCCTGTCCCTTACTCAATGAGACCCTTCAAATATATATCAGTGGATCATATACTTGGGGGATGATTGCCAACATGTATGGGGGGGGCGTTGTTTTGGGATAAATGAAGTTTCCAAAGGAATTTTTTTTTAAGATTTTATTTATTTATTTGACACAGAGAGAGAGATAGTGAGAGAGAGAACACAAGCAGGGGGAGCCCTAGGCAGGCAGAGGGAGAGGGAGAGAGAAGCAGGCTCTTTGCTGAGCAAGGAGGCCAATGTGGGGCTTGATCCCAGGACCCTGGGATCATGACCTGAGCTGAAGGCAGCCGCTTAACCAACTGAGCCACCCAGGTGCCCCCAAAGGAATTTTTATATGTTAAAATAGACTTACAGGATACGGGGGGCTCAGGCGAAGACTGCATTTTGCCCTTGGCAAAATATTAAGCAGCTGAGGCAGCTGAGTTCCTAGGGGAAAGTCACTCTGCCTGTTTTAAGGACTTGTCAATGGGCTGTAAGTAATAAGGAAGTTTAATTTTTCTTTTGCCTTTGTTTCCCACATCAATGTCTAATCAAATTTAAAAATTATTTCTTACTATCATCAAATAGACAGTCCATGCTCAAAGTTACTTGACTATTTCAGAGAGTAAATCTGCAATTATTTTGTTCAAATTGGGATTTACATAAAGTCTAAATACTTGATATATCAAGTCACTTTTTTTTTTTACTCTGTGACACAGTTTATTGAATGAATTTCAAATATACAGGAAGCAATGTAGGTTAACACATTTATGGCAGGATACCACTGGGATAGATCATACTACTCAATCCCTCCCTCTGTCCCTCCTTCCTTTTCTACCATTTGCTCTCCTACATCAGCGTTCCCCACTATAATATGGCTATAAGGACCAGAGTTGAATGTAGTCAAAGTGGCTTAGCAGAAGGAAGATGTCTGGAAATAACACACAGGCTTATTTTATGGAAAGGATGCAAGGGCCAGACTCCTGGCCAGGAGCTGTAGCTCATTTAACTTGCTATGCAGCTATGGCTTGTTTCTACATGTCTTTGATAGAGGCTACATAGGGCCACATGGGTGACACAAATGGGTTCTTGATTTAAAGGTGATATAACTGTCATAAAATTTGATGCTTCTTGAATATGTAATACTTGTTCATTCTATCTCCTCCTCTCTGTGTCAGCACACAAATGATCTATTTACTTTATCTGGATCTAACATGTTTCAGAAGCTTCTTGCTTACCATATATATTTTATTTTACTATCTTCTATTGTTCATTTCTCATTCTCCTCATACAATGTACTATTCTTAAATCACAAACACAATAATGTCACCTGATCTGATCACAATAAAATTAAACAAGAACTCTGGAATAAAAACTTAACTGAAATAAAAATAAATGGAACCTTTTTAACAAATCAAAAATATTTAAACCTTCCAAGTTTTTAATGATAAAAACAACCATAACAAAAATCCTGTCACCTTTGAAGGGTGTAAGTGAACCAACGAGTATTTTGAAAAATGGTAAATAAAAGTAATTAATCTAGTACCTTTTCTCTTTTATATAAAAACTGTTCACCATGATAACTCAATTGTTCATGAGAAAGTTTCCTCTTTGCAGAAGCATCACAGCTAAAAAGGATTATTAGACTATCATCTCTTTGTAACCCCTAATGAAGTGAAAGATGCTGGCAATACTCATCATTTGCTCTAACATCACAGAGACAGATTATTTACTTCTAGATATAAGTATGAAACACTATCTATGAAGTGGTTTTGCTGAAACTTTATACCTGATTTTGATCAAACGTCTAAGTCTACTTCCCAATTCATAAGGGAAAGAGTAGATAAAAGACAGAAACATGTTAATAGACATGGGAATGTAATCAGCAAAATTCAGATTAAAATTTCCTAAGGTTATACCACCTGGTTTCTTCAGTAAAAAATAAATGCAGGGGTGCCTGGGTGGCTCAGTCGGTTAAGTGTCTGCCTTCAGCTCAGGTCATGATCCCAGGGCCCTGAGCGCTCTCTCTCTCTCTCTCTCTCTCTCTCTCTCTCTCTCTCGGTGGCTCAGTTGGTTAAGCGTCTGCCTTCCACTCAGGTCATGATCTCAGGGTCCTAGGATCAAGCCCCGCATTAGGCTCCCTGCTCAGCGGGAAGTCTGTTTCTCCCTCTGTACTCTCTCTCTCTCCATAAATGAATAAAATTTGGTAATATGTCAATAGCTTGTACTAAATTTTGGCTTAAATTCTGCTTACAAAGTATGATGAAATCCACTTGGTTTGGTTTGATTAATCTGAAGAGAACCTGCAAATTCTGTAATTCAGGAACAAGGTGAGGATATCTGCTCTTACTACTTCTATTCATCTTAATAATAGAGGTCCTAGCCATTTTTATTTTAACACCCACATTCCAACTGCAGACATTCTGACTCTAATGAGCAACTGTGGTTGAGATCCCTGGATTACTGCTTCAGCTGGAAATACAATTCAAAGGGCAGGTTCTATTGACAGAAGAACAATAGGACCTTTCTTAATATCAAAGGCAGCATATTTTATATCCCTGTCAGGTTACTTCTGTCTGCAAAGGGCTGGTGCTATTGCTGTTAAAGTTAACCAGCTCAAGTCACTTTTAACCTACAGTTCCCCCCCCTTTTATTTCCTTTATGAAGAAGCTAAATTATAGGTACTCTAGAGATTTCCATTGTCTGAATAAATCAAAGGGGTGTCATTTAACATGTTCCTCTTCCCCTGTATTTTCTTTCCAAATTGGTAACTGGATCTAGGGATTCAACCAGAATCAGTTGATATTTTGTCAAAAATATAGACCACGTGTTTCTATCAGAAAATAAATACTATAGGCTGTCTTCTTTTTTGTAATGTTAGCAGCACTGATGATCACTGCCACATCTATTCTTTCATCTCAGATTATAAAATTGTAGTATCTTAATTCTACAATGTCTTCCTTTATTAGCTAGAGTGTTTTGATAAATAAAAATCAGTATTCAGTAACTATTTGGTAACTCTCATGTATGGTCCCTAAAGAAAAATGAGGATAAATGCTTAATTCTTTTCTCTAATTTACGAGTTTTGAAAAGAATAATTTGATTTTCTAAAATCCTCCAAAGGTGGTGAATGAGGTTTTCATTTATAGTATCATTATGAATTCATGGATTTAAATATATTTGATTTGTACAGTCTATTTCTGTGATACTTATTAATGTTCAAACTATCTTAGATTTAGCCCATGGGAGTCTCCTCAAGTTGATTCCTGAGTTCTTTTGATATAACCCTAGAAGGCTTCAGTAGCTTTCTTCTTTTCTATATGACAAGATGCATTTTTTAATTTAATATTTTTAAAATTTTTTATTGAGATATAATTGACATATTGTGTAAGTTTAAGTTGTACATCATGTTGATTTGCTACACTTACATACTGCAATCTGATTACCACTATAGTATCAGCTAACACCTCCATCACATCACGTAATTACCATTTCTTCTTTATGGTGAGAACATTTAAGATCTAAAAAAGACAAGAAATAACAAGTGTTGGCAAGGATGTGGAGAAAAGGGAACCCCTGGAGCACCTGGGTGGCTCAGTCGTTAGGTGTCTGCCTTCAGCTCAGGTCATGATCCCAGGGTCTGGGGTTCGAGCCCCACATCGGGCTCCCTGCTCAGCAGGAGGCCTGCTTTCCCTCTCCCACTCCCCCTGCTCATGTTCCCTCTCTCGCTGTCTCTCTCTCTGTCAAATAAATAAATAAATAAATAAATAAATAAATAAATCTTTAAAAAAGAAAAGAAAAGGGAACCCTTGTGCGCTATTGGTGAGAATGTAAATTGGTCCCGCCACTATGGAAAACAGTATGGAGGTTCCTCAAAAAATTAAAAATAGAACTACTTTATGGTCCAGCAATCCAACCTCTGAGTATATCCCAAAGGGAATGAAAACAAGAAACATAAAAGATATCTGCATCCCATGTTATTGCAACATTATTCACAACAGCCAAGATATGAAAACAATCTAAGTGTCTATCAATGGATGAATGGATAAAGAAGATGTGGTCTATATGTACTGTGGAATACCATTTAGCCATGAGAAAGAAGGAAGTCTTGCCATTTGTGACAATATGAATGGGCCTGAAGGGTATTATACTAACTTAAGTAAGCTACACGGAGTAAGACAAACACAGCATAGCATTACTTATATGTAGAATCTTTAGGGAAAAAAAGTCAAACTCATACAAACAGAGTAGAAAATTGGTTGCCAAGGACTTGCGGGTGGGAAAAATAGAGAGGTTGGTAAAAGGGTACAAACATGCTGTTAGAAAATGAATAAGTTCTGGGAATATATTGTACAGCACTGTGGTTATAGATAATAATATTGTATTACATGCTTGAAAGATGCTGAGACAAAATACATTTTAACAATTTAAAAAATTATTTGCAAATATTACGTGTTCATTTTTGGAAAATTGAGAAGTTAAAAAAATTAGTGCAAAAAATTAAAAGGACACCTAAGTCACCTGTCAGAGATTAATCATGTTTTTTTAAATTTTATTCTTTTTATATGTATGTATATATTTTATCAAAATGACAAACTTTGTTTTACTCTTTCTTACTAACAGGCTTATTTACAGTAGTAGAAAACTGGAAACAACCTAACAGGATATGTGATTTTAAAAAATTATGGTACATCCAAAGAATAGAATATAATGCAGCTATTAGAAATAATATTTTAGCCAATAAAATGAGATATGAATAAGCCAATGAAAAGGCAGTGAAAAATAAGAAACTCCTGATTAATACTGCCAAATTATGCTCCAGGAAAGTACAAATTGGTACTTATGTCAGTAATACATGAGTGTCCATTTCCATGAAAATTCACTGGGTATTTTAAAGTATTATTTGAACTTCCAGGTACCCTGCTTTGGAGGCAAGTCCTACAATCAGCTTCGGTCTTCTGCTCCAAAGGATCATGGCCCTCTCTCCCTGAGTTACCACTACATTTTGTCATTTCTCAGAATCAAGTCTGGCTGTGATACTCTACATCTTGCAGTTCCTGGCTTCAGGTCCAATGTGACCTCCATCACACTGTGGGAACTTCTTTACAGTCATTCCTAACCTCACTTAAGTTTTAAAGAGCAAAGCATTACCACACCAGAGTTTTTTTAATGCCTATCCCAAGCGGTCCTAGAAGCATATTTTGTGGCTTTATTTTGGCCATTTTTTACGTCAGGTGAGATGCCGGAAGGGCAAACCCAAGTCACTGCAAATATAAGCACAGCAGCCAATAGCCAACTCAGAACGTGTGCCAGAAAGACACTTCTCTATGGTAAGGTTTTAGATTCTGTGACAATAAACTGTGAATAAGCAGTTCCTTACAGTGTAGTGAAAGTAAGGTGGTAGGACAAACATTAAACTTGAATGTGTTCTCAGGTTGTATCCACCCCAAACCAAATTATAGGAAATCATCTTCAGTGTTCATACATCAACTGGAAGTTCAAGCCCTCAGTACCGGATTTTGTGAGAGCTCAGATGAGAATTGTTTCTTCTCCCCCAGCCATGACACATGATGGACCAAAAGGAGAGGGTAAACAAATTCCACTGGAGGATGGGCAAGTGCCATCCAAGAAAGAAGAGACTATTTACATGTTGGATATTATCAAGAAGAGATGTAAGTTCCATCTTCTCCTCTCTGATTGACGGGTTCAAGATGAAATGTGCCTTGGTTTGAAAAGACAAATCATCCCAATCCTCTCAGTTCTCCATAATAAAATGGATTTGTCTGGCTCATTCAGGTTATCAGCTTCCCAGGCACAAGAGATTCAAATATCTGACCCCAAGAGCAGAGTATTAGAACAGTACTTTCTAACAGTATTAGAACCAGGCAGGGTCAGGTTCTGCCTTATTAGGTGGATGATTCCATGCAAAATGCCTCCTAAGCTTCAGTTTCATCATTTATAAAATTGGGATAACGATATCTCATAATATAGCTCATCACATTATGAAGGATTAAATAAGATAGAGTTAATCAAAACACATGAACCTTACCTACAGTTCCTGAAGAGGAGAGCATCCAGGGAATTTGGGACTCCAGGCTTGGTTTTGAAGGGTATAAAGGCAATTTTACGTGATGGAGAGGAAACAGTTTGATCATGTAACTCTATCAAAGGACAGAAATGATTTATTATGCCAGGCTTTTACTAAAATTATGAATGCAGCTAATGTTTCATTCTGTGGCACCGGAGGGAGTTGCTGATTCCCCTGCTGCAACACCAAGAAGTCTAAGACATAAACAGTGGGAAACTGATCCAACACAAAACCAGCCATCTATTCTCAGCACTGCTGCTACTTTACAATGCTCTTCCTTCTTCTGCTCTTTCCCATGTTCCTGCATCACTGAATCCAAAAGGAACTAAGCCTTAAAAATTGCAAAGCCCTAAGGAAGTAGGAATCATTTAAGATACCTACCCATACACTTTTACTACATACCTTTTTTGAAAGGTTGCTTGGGCATGAGTTCAGCATTTGCATTCTTCTGTCAATTTCTGGCTTCTGGAACCAATTCTGCTCACTTACCCCACATCACTATGCTCTGGGAGAAGAAAGTGATAATATCACAAAGATACTCTATAATGGAGCTAAGACCATTAAACAGGAAAGGAAAAATTATTATTTTCATCAAACTGAAGAAAAACATCAAGAATGTTTTGCTAACAGTGTGTGTATGTGTATGTGTGTGTGTGTGTGTGTGTCTGTTATCTATGCACGCTCACACTCATTTATCTTCCTTCCTGACAAAAAGATGAAAAAATATTAAAAGGTGAATACTTTTCTTCCTATTTTTTTCATATTAAACTTTAAGCAGTCTTCAATAACATATAAGCAAACTAAGTCCAGAAACATAAAAAGGATTATATAAAGTGACCAAATGAGATTTATACAAAGAATGCAAGTTGTTTTCACATCTGAAAAAATAAACTGTACCAATAGAATATTGGACAAAATACATATAATCATCTCAATAAATGCAGAAAAAGCTTTTGAAAAAATCCTACACCCCTTCATGATAAAAAAACAAAAACAAAAAAACATTGGTGGCTAGGACTGGAGAACATTCCTACAACTCAATAAAGGACATCTATGGAAAACCCACAATCAGCATCATATTTAATGGTGAAAAATTATTTCCCCTAAACATCAGGACCAAGGTAAGAATATCTATTCTCACCACTTCTATTCTATTCAACATGGTACTGGAAGTTATAGACAGGGCAATCAGAAAAGACAATGAAATAAAAGGCATCCAGATTGGAAAGGAAGAAGTAAAACTATCTTCATTTGCAAATGACATGACTTGATATAAAGAGACTCCTCAGAAATCTATTAAAAATCTATTAAAACTAATAAAAACATCCTGCAAGGTGCAAGGGATAGATCAATATATAAAGATCAAAAATCAAATATACATTGGGGGTGCCTGGATGGCTCAATTAGTTGGGTGCCTGACTCTTGGTTTCGGCTTAGGTCATGATCTCAAGATCCTGAGATTGAGCCCAGCGTCTGGCTCTCCCTGCTCAGAGAGGAGTCTGCTTGTCCCTCTCCCTTCCCCGCTCCTTCCTCTGCTCTCTCTCTCATTAAATAAAATAAATAAATTATACATCTATGCACTAGAAACCCCAAAATGAAATTAAGGAAACAATTCCACCTATACAGCATCAAAAATAAGAAAATACTTAGGAATAAACTTAACAAAAGAACTGCAAGACCTATGTTCTGAAACTACAAAACACTGCTGAAAGACATTAAAGAAGACTTAAATAAATAGGAAGACATCGGTTTTCATGAATCCAAGGACTTAATATTGTTAAGATATCAGTATTCCCCATATGGATCTACAGATTCAACATAATCCCTATCAAATCTCAGCTGACTTTCTTTTTTCAGAAACTGACCATTTGATCCTAAAATTCATATGGAAATGCAAGAGACCCAGAATGGTCAAAGGAATTTTGGGGGAAAAAATGTTGGGGCCATATACTTCCCAATTTCAAAACTTACTAGAAGTCTACAGTGATAAAGACAAAGTGGTACTGGCATAAGAGTAGATATATAGATCAACAGAATAGAACCAAGAGTCCAGAAATAGACCTTAACAATTATGGCCAATTAGTTTTTGACAAAGGTTCCAAGACAATTCAACAGTGCAAGAAGAGTCTTTTCAAAAAAATGGCACTGGGAAATCTAATATCTCCAGATGAAAAAGCATAGAGCTAGATCTCTACTTAATAGCATACACAAAAATTCACTAAAAAATGCATCAAAGAGCACTGAAAAATGTATATAATTCTTGAATCACTATATTGTACACCTGAAACTAATATAACACTGTATGTTAATTATATCGGAGTTAAAATTTTAAAAATATAATAAATTTTTAAAAATGCATCAAATACCTAAGTAAGTAAGAGCTAAAACTATAAAACTCTTAGAAGAAATACAGGAATAAATCTGCATGACCTTGGGTTAGTCAACATCTTCATAGAGATGACACCAAAATCATAAGTGACAAAAGAAAAAATAAGTAAATAGACTCTATAAAAATAAGAACATTTGTACTTCAAAGGACACCTCCAATAAGTACATAAAAGTAAAAAAATAAAATAAAAAGCTTACCCAGAGAATGGAAGAAAATATTTGCAAATTACATATCTGCTAAAGAATTTATATCTATAATATATAAAGAACTCCTACAACTCAACAACAAAAGACAACTTAATTTTAAAATGGGCAAAGGATCTGAATGGACATTTCTCCAAAGAAGATATATAAATTGCAAATAAATACATCAAAAGACACTCAGCATCATTAGCTATTAGGTAATGTAAATAAAAACCACAATGACATAATCAGTCCACACACACTAATCAAAAAGACAAATAGTAACAACCGTTGGTGAGGAGGTAGAGAAATGTGAACTTCCTGCACTGGTGGTGGTTCTATAAAATGGTGCAGACACTTTGTAAAACAATCTATCAGTTCTCCAAAAGATTAAACACAGAGATTCCATATGATCTATCAATTCAACTCCCAGGTATATATCTAACATAAGTAAAAATATGTGTCCACACTAAAACTTGTACAAAGGAGCATTATCCACACTAGCCAAAAATTAGAAACGACCCAATGTTTGTAAACTGATGAATGAAAAAACAATACATGGTATATCCATATATCCATACAATAATATATTTTTCAGCAATAAAAAGAAGGAAGTACTAGTATATACTACATGGATAAAACTTTAAAACAGTATTCAAAGTGAAATATGACAGTCATAGCATATATTGTATGATTCCATTTATATAAAATGTACAAAATAGGCAAATATAAAAAGATAGAAAGATTAGTAGTTGCCTAGGGTTTAGAAAAAGGAAGAAGTGAGAGGTGACTCTAATGAGTAAGAATTTTCTTTTTGGGGTGATGAAATATTCTAAAATTGATTGTAGTGATGGTTGCACAATTCTGTGAATATAGTAAGAGCCATTGAACTTTATGGTATGTGAATTATATCTGAATAAAACTGTGAAAAAGATTTCAGGTACCACTCTTTGATTTATGAACCTCCAAGTCAGGACAAAGAGCCATTTTCTATCTTACATTATTTTACAATGTTTGTTTCAGACATCTGAAGACACAAGTGGTATTTCCCTGTGGGAAACTTATTGCTTCCAGAAATTATTCACCTAATATTGAAAGAATATCCTTAATTGTCTTTTTCTTCATATAAGACTGAAGCTAAAGAATAAGCTGACTCAAACACTTTGCTGTAGAAAAGGGAGGCAGAAAAATACACAAGAGTTATTTTATTCTGCAGAAGATTTTTTTGTCTGTTTTTTGTCCTGTTGTGGCCACTAAATCATAGTAAATGCAGGAGGATATGAAAGTTCTATTTTCTGACATGAAAACTCCAAGGTCATGCTTGTCTATGATATAGTACAGGACATCGTTAGATACATTCTGTTGAAGAAGGCCACCTTCTCCAGGATGGGATGAAAATACTCCCCCTTCTCACAAAATAGGAAAATAGTGAGGTAGCATTGTGTTTATTTCCAAACTGACCCAGGGTGAAAAGGAACCATTTATTCTCCATTTATTCTGTGGCTGACAGTTTCAGTTAGTTAACGATTTGAGTTGAAAACTTCCTGATTGGCCTACTGTGAGAGCAAAAGAGTGTATAAGAGATTAAGAGAAGGTAGGATGTAGAGGGTTAAAAGAGATGGAAAGATAGCAACCTGAGAAAGTTTGAAGGAGGCAGGCAATAGAGAAAAATCCCAGGAGACCAGAGCTGGAAAAGTGATCCCAGAGGGGAAAATCTGATAAATATATGACCGTGGGTGTCCACAAAAGGGCTCACTTATTATAAGTGCCCCAACACTACTTAGTATCCTTGATGGTGAACCCAACAGGACTGCACCTGCCTGTGTGCACACATCACCTGGGCAGGAACATCTCTGGCCACAACAAGCCACCACCATGTGCAATATGGAAGATAACTCTCTCATCATCTGGATGTCCCTTATGCATGCCTCCCTGCAGTGCTCCAGGGACAATTATAAGACCAAAGAGTGGGGTTAAAGGGGAAAACTTCAACACCCATACTTGAAGGGACTGCAGTCAACAACCTTGTCCGTCAAGTGGATTCTCTGTTAAATAAACGAGTATTAATACAGATTAGGTGCTCAGGGCACACACTTTTTAATATGATTGCTCACTTAAAAAATCCTTTGATACTAGCCCTTTACCTGATATGTCATTTGCAAATATCTTCTCCCATTCTGTCGGTTGTCTTTTGGTTTTGTGGACTGTTTCTTTTGCTGTGCAAAAGCTTTTTATCTTGATGAAGTCCCAATAGTCCATTTTTGCCCTTGCTTCCCTTGCCTTTGGCGAGGTTTCTAGGAAGAAGTTGCTGCGGCTAAGGTCAAAGAGGTTGCTGCCTGTGTTCTCCTTTAGGATTTTGGTGGACTCCTGTCTCACATTGAGGTCTTTCAACCCTTTGGAGTTTATTTTTGTGCGTGGTGTAAGGAAATGGTCCAGTTTCATTCTTCTGCATGTGGCTGTCCAATTTTCCCAACACCATTTGTTGAAGAGACTGTCTTTTTTCCATTGGACATTCTTTCCTGCTTTGTTAAAGATTAGTTGACCGTAGAGTGGAGGGTCCATTTCTGGGCTCTCTATTCTGTTCCATTGATCTATGTGTCTGTTTTTGTGCCAGTACCATACTGTCTTGATGATTACAGCTTTGTAATAGAGTTTGAAAATCTATAAAGAACTTATCAAACTCAACACCCAAAGAACAAATGATCCAATCAAGAAATGGGCAGAAGACATGAACAGACATTTTTCCAAAGAAGACATCCAAATGGCCAAGAGCCACATGAAAAAGTGCTCAACATCATTCGGCATCAGGGAAATCCAAATCAAAACCTCAATGAGATACCACCTCACACCAGTCAGAATGGCTAAAATGAACAAGTCAGGAAATGACAGATGTTGGCAGAGATGTGGAGAAAGGGGAACTCTCCTACAGCACGCTGGTGGGAATGCAAGCTGGTGCAGCCACTCTGGAAAACAGTATGGAGGTTCCTCAAAAAGTTGAAAATAGAGCTACCATACGACCCAGCAATTGCACTACTAGGTATTTACCTCAAAGACACAAATGTAGGGATCCAAAGGGGTACGTGCACCCCAATGTTTATAGCAGCAATGTCCACAATAGCCAAACTATGGAAAGAGCCAAGATGTCCATCGACAGATGAATGGATAAAGAAGAGGTGGTATATATATATAATGGAATATTATGCAGCCATCAAAAGGAATGAGATCTTGCCATTTGTAATGATGTGGATGGAACTGGACGGTATTATGCTGAGCAAAATAAGTCAATCAGAGAAAGACATGTATCATATGATCTCACTGATATGAGGAATTCCTAATCTCAGGAAACAAACTGAGGGTTGCTGGAGTGGTGGGGGGTGGGAGGGATGGGGTGGCTGGGTGATAGACATTGGGGAGGGTATGGTGAGTGCTGTGAATTGTGTAAGACTGTTGAATCACAGACCTGTACCTCTGAAACAAATAATACACTATATATTAAAAAAAAAAAAAAAGAAGATAGCAGGAAGGAAAAAATGAAAGGGGGGAAGTCAGAGGCGGAGACGAACCATGAGAGACTATGGACTCTGAGAAACAAACTGAGGGTTCTAGAAAGGAGGGGGGTGGGGGGATGGGCTAACCCGGTGATGGGTATTAAAGAGGGCACATACTGCATTGGGCACTGGGTGTTATATGCAAACAATGAATCATGGAACACTACATCAAAAACTAATGATGCATGGTGATTAACATAACATAATAAAAGAAAATTTTAAAAAATCCTTTGAAAGAGGATTTTATTTTATAGAAAATATTGATTATGATTTACAGTTGACTCTGATACTTGAGGTAGGATTAAGAATAAATAAATTATTTTATGGGAGAATCCTACCATTTCTTAGAATGTCTATTGAGTGCAAGGCACTGTTAGTCTACATCATTGGTGGTAAAGGTGTTGTTCCTTTTTTTATAAATAAGCTGAATCTCTGAAAGAACAAATGTCTAACTCAGGGTCACACTGCTAATAAAATCTCAGACTCTCATCTTCAACAGGGCTTGCAAAACATATTGTAACATTATTCTTATTTGGTTGACAAATTGCTTCTGAAGAATAAATGAGAAGTAGAGATATCATTTTAAAAAAAGTGCATGGTGATGCCTTTGTAGATAATAAGACAAGACTGTTCTACTGTAGGGGCACAATATGTATTTTTACATCAAATTAATTTTTTTATTGAGATGTGATCATATTGCCTGAAGGAAGAGAAAAGGGCACAGAGCTGTTTAGAAAACCTCTGATGAGCCTGCATGCTATAATCAGAAGCCTTTTGCACCTCCACCAATACCTTGGAATCCCCATTCCTTTGCTAATAATATGATTACACCCTTCCGCTTTGGTGTCGGATCCCAGCAACACCCCCACAGATAACGCAATTCCAGAGAACACCCAAGGTGAAATTCTCTCTCTAGTTTCACTAATAATGAAAGCCATACATCACAGCTGCAAATTGCCAAGGACCCTAGAGTAGGCTAAGAGGAGATATTTTAATGGCCTTAGGTAATTACTAAGCACAGACATTTGCCATAATAGGAAATGAAAGAAGCTGTATCTCAGGTATAATCTGCATAGCAAGAGGGCTGACCCCTCCTTTCCAAAGCACTTTAAGATCAAATCAGCTTTGTTAAAAACAACCCATATTGTAAGGCTGAACAAAGTTGATTATGCAGAATAAACTGAAGTGTAAGACAGCCCCAATGGAAAAATAAAGAACTATACTTTTCTCCACTTACTAATTCATTTAATAAACCTAATAACCAAGATAGCAGTCTAATGCTGGGATTATTATAAGGAACTGCTTTGAGAAGACATAAGGGAGATATCTTAAAACTTAAATGAGACTCAAAAGCATCCTGTATAGAATTACACATATAGGCCATATCTTTAAATGAAAGAATACAAATAAGTAATGTTTAAAAAATCCCTCAGTATCAGCCAAGTCAGAAGTGAGCTTATTTTTAGCTGTCATTGCCTCTCCAGGATGTGATTGGGAATGCAATATGAGCCCTGTGGTTCTCTTAGCTCCTGTTCATCAGTGAGCACCCTGGGCAAATTTCTCATTACTTTACCCAGTATGGCTGGGTACTTCTTCTGAGGCCATGTCCTATATCTGTCTGTGGCCAAGCATTTAGTTCAATGTGACCACCTGGAGTTCTATTACTGAACAGGGGCAAGCTCAGCTTAATTTCCAAATCATACCAGCTTTCTATTCATTTAGTGTCAAGATCCCCAATGATTTTCATATTTTCCAATGGACAGTTCCTGGTCCTTAAAACACATTTTTCACTTGACATCCAGGATCCCAAACTCTCCTGGTTTTCCTCCTACTACTCTGGTTCTCTGAATTCTTTACTGATCCCTCCTCATCAACCTGCCCTCTAAATTTTGGAGTATTTTAGGTCTCATCTGTTAAGCTTTCTATCTCTTCTATTTGCATTCACTCCCTTAGTGATCTCATCTAATCTCATGGTCTTAAGTGTCATTTAAATACATTCACAAATGTATTTCTCAAGTTCTGATCTACTATTTCCTGAACTCCAGACTGTCTTCTGCCTACTCAACATCTTCATTTGTATGGCATATGAAATTTATAAACACGCACATACACACACACATGTATGTGTGTTAAATATATAAAGTAAACACACACACATATATACATATATATGTATATATATATACACAGTTGATCCTTAAACTACATGGGTTTGAACTGTGGGGGTCAACTTATATGCAGATTTTTTTCAGTAAATATATTGGAAAACTTTTGGAGATTTGTGACAATTAAAAAAAACTTCACAGATGAACCACATAGCCTAGAAATACCAAAGAAAAAAACTAAGAAAAAGTCAGCTATTATTGTAAGAATATAGTATATAATACATACAACTTACAAAATATGTGTTAATCAACTGTTTATGTTATTGGTAAGGCTTCTGGTCAACAGCAGGTTATTAGTAGACAAATTTTGGGGAAATCAAAAGTTATACACAGATTCTCATTTGTGTGGGGGTTGGTGGCCCTCACCCCCATGTTGTTCAAGGGTCAACTGTATATCCATTTCTCTATCTCTCTATATCTATAAATGCATTTCATCACTTTCTCTTACAGTCCAAATCCAACCCAGCAATAAATCTCAATGGACTGACCTTTAAAGTATATCCAGAAGCTTACCACTTTTTACCACACCCACCTAGGGATCCAAACAACTAACCTGCTTACCTAGATTAGCCTAACACACCTCCTTATTTTTGGCTTTGTTCCCTTGTATTCTATTCTCAGCACAACTAGAGAGATACGTTTTAAAAGTAAGTCAAGCTACGTTAGTCTTCTATTCAATACCTGCTAATGGTCTTCTATCTCACTCAAAGTAAAAGCCGAAGTCCTTACAATGGCTTAGAAGGCTTTTAACAATATGTGTCCCTCCCAATGCACCTCTCTGACCTCATGCCCTGTGATTCTCTCACAGCTCACTCCACTCTGGCACAATGGCCCCTTCTCACTCTTCACTGAACACCACAGTCAGGCCCCACTACAAAGCTTTGCACTTGGTCTTCCTTCGCCTAAAATGTTCTTGTCTTCCTCCCTCACCTTCTTCAGTTCTCTGATTAAAATGTCACCTTATTTGTGAGACCCTCTCTGACCATCCCATTTTAAATTGTAACACCCTCTCAGAATGACCTATCCCTCTTCTGTGCTTTTTCATTTTTCTTCCTAACACTTGTCATTATCTGGCATACTGTATATTTTATCCTTGTGGATATATTGTCTGTCCCTTCCCATGTATGCAAATTCCATGAAGTCAGGGATTTTTATCTCTTTAAGGCTGTGCTCCAGTTCCTCAAATAGTGCGTGTCAGATCCAAAACAGGCACCCAATATATATTCTGAAGGAATGAAAGAATGATTGAATGAGTGAATTCCACACTTATCCCCTTCATATTTAGTAACATGAAATATTTACTTAATGACTGAGGATCAAACAGCTATAGGGTGCCATGATCCTCAAAATCATCCAGTCCAGTGCCTCTCCCTCTACAGATAACAAGGTAAGGTCTGAGGTAGACTCATGTCCCCTGCTTCTTACTCTGGGTGCTGTCCATGAATGAGTCTCCATGGACCCTGTCCAGGCCTATTTCATAATCTGCAGCTCCATGAGAGCTACAGGGCCCTCCCATTTTCTTCAAGTCAGTTTTCCTGCCATTTTGCATCAATAATGATGATGATGATGTGATAGCACTAGGTAACATTTATTGTTTCCTATTTATTAGTCATTGTGCTAAGATTTTCTTTGCATTATATCACTTAATTCCCACAACAAATCTATCAGGTAGCTGGTATTATTATTAATCCCATCTTACAAACGAACACAAGACTTAGCAAGATTTAGCACTATGAGGGCGCCTGGGTGGCTCAGTTGGTTAAGTGACTGCCTTCGGCTCAGGTCATGATCCTGGAGTCCCGGGATCGAGTCCCACATCGGGCTCCCTGCTCAGCAGGGAGTCTGCTTCTCCCTCTGACCCTCTTCCCTCTCGTGCTCTCTATCTCTCATTCTCTCTCAAATAAATAAATAAAATCTTAAAAAAAAAAGATTTAGCACTATGAAAGAGTTCATATAGCTAATTAGTAACAAGAATCTGGTTATGAACTGAAATCTGCCTAACTTCATAACCCAAGATTTTGGCTCCTACCCTATACTGCCTCCCTCAAGTCTCTGCCTCAGTTGTACTTGGCCCCATCCAGAGATGTAGTCTCCTCTCGTGGTCCTGATCATGGCCACCATGAAGAGAGGCATTTAGAAGCACCCAGATGATCCCTGTTTTGAAGTCCTTTAGGTTGTAAGGGCAGGGCTCCTCTCCATAAATGACAAGAACAGAAATGACTGGCATAATTAATTTTAAGTCATCCATCTGGGTCTAAGCATAGCAAAATTAAATGTTACAAAATTTGCAATAGCAGCCTCTATTTCTGTTTCCAATACTGGCTAAGACATTAGAAGGAAAATTTGGATTTAATGAAACTCTTAAAGCAAATGTACATTCTCTCTGGTTCATAAACAAAAAATAGCTACATGCAACCCTTTAAAGGCTCTTGCCAGCTAGAATTGACTAAATTAATGATCTTAAAAAGCAATTTTGAAAAATTACATAATGAATTTAATTCTTCTTTCATTAAAATATTTATCTGTTTATTCACATGGACAAAACATGTATTCATCCCATGAAGCAAAATCCGGTAGACTATTCAAATCCTGGTTCCAATGCTTATTAGATAATAGATACAGATATTAGGAATGGCTTTTAGCCATGACAGGCCTCAATTTACTCATTTTAAAGGAATTAATGCCACCTACCTATCATGTGTTTTGAAGACTGAATGATGTTATATATAAAAGTACTTCGCACAGTATCTGACATATAATAAGTTCTCAACAAAGGTTAGCTTGTAATTAGGGTCTCTAAACAAGTGTATTAATTGGCAAAGTGCAATGGCATGTTATCACTTGTTAAAGGAGTTTCAAAAGAATTTCTGAAAGGATTGTGTTAATCTTGTCATTTCGGAGGCAGCAAGCCTTTCCATGGGCTCTTGTAGACCTCACAGATCTGTACGTATGAAGATTAGAAGTAAGATTCTGAGGTCCTGGACAGTCACCCACACATTATTATGAGAAACTGAAAATGATTCTCTATGTGCTGACACTAAGCCAAGCCCAGCATGTGCTCTTAGAGCAAATGATGGAGTCAAAATGTCTCATAAAGAAGAACAGTGTGCTCAGAGAAAGAGAAACACCTGATTGTATTCTTTATAATAAATATATAATTGTTTTTAATAATAAATAAGGATTTATTATAAGGAATAAGTTCACATGATTATGGAGGCTGAGAAATCCAAGATCTGCAGTCAGCAAGCTGGAGATCCAGGAGACCAATGTATATATATTTCTGGTCATGGTTCTGCTTCTCTGATTGAAGCCTAAGTGACACATGTTATTATCAACACTGAAGCCTAGACAATGAAAAACCTTCATGACAGTCTATTCTGTCTTTTTTCCAGAAAACCAATTAGACAGCCTGAGGCATACAAGACCATAAAAAACTGATTTATCTGCCAATAGGTAATAGTTTTAAATATGTCCAGACATGTCAAAAGACATAATGAGACTGAGGCGTCATTAAGATTATATGATGATAATATTTCATCAGAGAAACAAGAAATGTTCAAATCCTACTCTTAGCCTACACACCACCTTTTCAAAGCAAGACAAAGTAACATTTAATGGATTATGGACCTTCACAACTCGACTGAGATGATGCATAGATGGGTATATGTGTGGTGCATGGTAAGAGGCGTTGTAAAAGATAATTCAATCTCACCTTCCATAGTGTAAATTCAACAGACCACGGTCAATAATTTAAAATTAACAAGTGCCAACATAAGCACATTAATTAGAAATACAGAGGTAAATATCAAAAGGGATAGCTACAGTAATAGAAAGTGGTTTCCTCGAGAGAGAAAACATAGTGATGAGGGAAAGGGGTATGGTATAGTGTTTTGTTTTTTTTTTACGATTTTATTTATTTATTTGACCGAGAGGAGAGTGAGAGCACAAGCAGGGGGCGTGGCAGGCAAAGGCAGAGGGAGAAGACGGCTCCCCACAGAACAGGGGGAGCCCAATGTGGGACTTGATCCCAGGACTGCGGGATCATGACCTGAGCCGAAGGTAGTCACTTAACCAACTGAGCCACCCAGGCGCCCAAGTGTTGTTTTTTTAATATGCCTTATACACATATGTACATGGTTCTTTAAAATATGTGTATGTATAAGTGATCAAAATTTTAAAATTAATGTAAAAATGTATACACAAAGATTCCCATCATAAGTTCCTCTAAAAATAAGAAAATCTAAATATTCATACTCACAAAATGAGTAACTAAATTACTATATGCTACATAATGGAATATACTACAAATGAAATAATTTTTAGAAGGAGTTTTAGTAGATAAATGCTCAGGTTAATATAGAGTAGCAGGCTTCAAAACTGTACAATCAGCATCATCTCAAATAGGAGAAAAATTAACTCAAGTAGGAAAAAAATTAACTGAATAATGAAAATATCTGGATGTATAAGTGGTGAGGTATAAATGAGTTTGTTCCCTGCTGCTTTTCAAATGTGTGTTCGTGTTTTCCAAAATTGTTACAGTGAACATAAAAGGGAGGAGGGGAAGAATAGGAAAAATCAGAAAAGAAAAGGGAAGAAGGAGGGGGAGGGGGTGGATGGGAGAGCAGGGCAGGGAGGGACGGTGCGCAGGTATGGAAGTTGCTGTGATGCCTTGAGCATGAGCAGGAGCCTGGCTGGTCCCAGCTGGAACCCTAGCTTCCACACCTCCTTGTCAAGTACACAGAATGGGGATGATGGATACCCTGTGCCTTCAGAGCTACTTTAAAGACTATCTCAGACCATTCTGAAGAAATTGAGTATTATTTTTTTAAGGGCGGACTGCCCTAATAATTGCATCATTATACATACTCCTTTGCATTCCCTTTTCTACCTTTTAAAGTACAATTTATGAACAAAATGTACCCTTATAAGTTAATGCTTAGATGAGTTTTGACAAGTGTATACACCTGAGTAAACACCACTACAATCAGGATATAGAGCATTTCCATCACCCAGAAAGTTCTTTTGTGTTCCTTTCAGGAAATACAACACTCCCCTAGGAAATCAGTGCAGTTAACATCTATCTCCCATTTTATGCTGCCTGTTAAATACCTTTGTATAAATGTAAATGCAAAGTACATATTCTTTCTTTGCCTGGGTTCTTTTGCTCAGCATAATATTTTGGGGATCCATGTTGTTGCATGTATTAATATATCACAACTGAATATATCACAATCTGTCCATCTGTTGGTGGCTATTTGGATCCTTTCCAGTTTGACCTATTATAAGAAAATAAAACACTGCTATGAAAAATGGTGTACCTGTCCTTTTGAGGACATATGTCTTCATTTCTTTCCAGCAAATACTTAGAAATGAGATTGCTATGCCATGAGGATAGATAGATGTTGAACTTTTTAAGAAATTGTGGAACTGTTTTCCAAAGAGGTTATACTCTTTTATACTCCCACCAGAAATGTAGAATTACAAGTTGTCTCTACATTTTTACAAACATTTGGTATTGTCAGTCTTCTTAATTTTAGCCATCATACTTAGGTGAAAAGGTATATCTTATGATACTGAATGTGCTTACTTTTTGGCCATTTATATATCTTCTGTGAAATATCCATTCAAGTTTTTTTTTTTGGTCTACTTTTACTGGGTTGTTTGTCTTTTTATTGAGAAATTGTGGGGATTTTTTATGCTCTAAATACGAACCATTTGTCAGAAATATGCATTGCAAATATTTGCTCCAAACAGTGGCTTGCCATTTTTTTAATGGTGTTTTGTAAGAAGCAGGGTTGTTTTTTTCATTCTTATGAGATTAAGCATATCATATTGTTTCTTTTTTAGTTATTGCTTTTTCAGTTCTAAGATATCTTTGTCTACCCCAAGGTTGCAAATATATTATTCTATGCTTTCCTTTAGGTACACTATTCATTTCAAATTAATTTTTGTATATGGTATGAAGAAAGGATTGAGTTTAATGATTTGTTTTGCTTTTCTATATGGCTCGCCAGTGGTTTCAGCAGGTTCATTGAAAATGTTTTACTTTCTCCATTGAATTACCTTTGTACTTGTATAAAAATAAATTTGCTTTTTATCAGGGTCCTACAGGCACAGCTTTCTCCCAGAACAGGGGTGGTCGAGAATTTCTATGTTCACCACTTGTAAGAACAAACAAGAAAGAAAAAAGCCAAAATCATTCTGAAATCCTACCGCTTTCCTGAGATGTTCCCTGATGACCATTAAGTACTTCATCTAAGAAAGGAAGCATTTCAAAGAAGAAGCTACATAATGTAGAGAAATCTAAATCTAAATCTCATACATGTCTCAGATCCTCTCTGGTGCAAATCTTGGTGTTTCTAAAAGTTTAGCAGAGGGAACAAACATTTACTGAGAGTTTATGTTTTGCCAGGTACTTGAGCAAGCACTTTAAGAATATTATCTCAATTAACACTCTTATTGATACTATGAAGTATGTATCTGAATTCCATTACATGGATAAGAAAACTAAGAGCTTGGCACTTACTTGGCCAGTTGGTAGTAGAAGCAGGATCCGACTCTGTGTTTGCTTACATCCAAATCCACAGTTCTTTTGGATATGTCATGTGGCTGGCCATTCACAGAAGAAATCTAAGAACATCCCCATTAGGAGACAAGAAAATAGATGGAGAATATTTGCAGTTATTCTTGACCAACAAGACCATCGATTGTCTTTCAAACTCCTTAAGTTGTTAGAGTTTTCTTCTCTTTTCTAAATTTACCACCTCAGTTTTGGTCCTTGAGCTAAGTTTCAAATAATATAATACCCTGAAGTCCACTAGATTGTGAGCAGATCCCATGAATATTCTCAGGGACAGGGCTGGTAGAGTCAATTACAAGAGCAAATATAGCTTTTATATATTTACAAAGGAATTTTTAAAAATAAATATATTTACCCTAGAGCAAATTTATTGGATGACAAATGGAGAATTTACTTGTAATTACTTCCTTCCCCGTTCATGTGCACATACACCTTAGACACCAATTATTACAAGATTCCCTTGACAGTATTTTATTTTCCCATATAGTAAATAATAATCGTCAGCTATAAATAATCATAAAAAGACAACGTGTGCCAGTTGTACATTGCATAACAGAGTTTCTGTGGTTTGTATGAATGTAAAAGAAATACAAAAGGCAGACGCTTGCCCTAACAATCACAGAAATTTAGGGTGTGCAAGTAAAGTTGTCTTCTGTTAATCTGACAAAATCAGTTACCATTCCTGTATCTTTCTTGCCACATCTTAGAGCGCTGCTAGATTTTATTTGGGGAGTGTTGTATGCAGCCAAACATGTATTTATTAAAGTGCATTTGTGTTTTCAAGTAGACTGAAGCATACAGCAATAAAGCTATTCATATTTGTTACCTCGCTCTCCATGATATTTGCTGGAAATGTGAGAAAACACACACTCTCCTTTTGAAATGATGGCACTGAAGAAAATGTAAGCTTGTGCTGCCATGAGCCTTCCTTTTTTTTAAGATTTTATCTATTTCCTTGACAGAGAGAGAGAGTGAGGCAGCACAAGTAGGAGGAACAGTACAGGGAGAGGGAGAAGCAGGCTCCCCTTTTTCCAATCATTCCCAGGAGAATTTTATAATCCCTAAGAATGAGGATCATCATGAATTGTTTTGACTTGAGAAATAGAGGGAAGCAAAGCACCACCCTAATTTCAAAGAACTCACTATGGTAGCAGGGATAAAGCTAGTGGTTAATAAGTACCTGCTTCTCCCAGGACAGGAAAACTCTTAAACAAGAAAAATTATTTTGGACAATCAAAGGCATTATTACAAAGAAACATTCCATTCTGGAGCTGAAGTCTAGAGGTGAAGTCAGAAGCTGTTTAATGTCCCAACATCAGGCCTAGGAATCTTTTCCAAAATTATTTTCAGGATAATAAAAGAATCTCAGTTTCAATTATAGGCTCAGAACACAGGGGTTATTTTTGGACATCCATCTCCTCTTTGTTTAGAAGAGATCCACCAGCATGGGTTTACACTTGATAAGTCACTTAAATATCAGTGAGACTAGCCTGTCAGACACCTTCAAACTCTGTGTGATTGGATACCCTTGGGAAATTTCCCTTTAGGGGGCCTGACAGCCCTGGAAGTACCAAATAATGATTTTTTTTCCTTTTTCCAAGAATAGATGTGTTGAATAACTGTAGTTATTTTTTTATGTAACATATGCTATAGTCTCTGAACTCTTTCTAAAATATAAGCTACATATCTACAATACTCAGAAAAATGTGTGATCTAAGAAATTCCTCCCTTAAGTTTTCCCTCTATTAAGAAGCCATGCTTGGGGCGCCTGGGTGGCTCAGTCAGATAAGCGGCTGCCTTCGGCTCAGGTCATGATCCTGGGGTCCTGGGATCAAGCCCCGTGTTGGGCTCCCTGCTTAGCAGAGAGCCTGCTTCTCCCTCTCCCTCTGCCTGCCTCTCTGCCTACTTGTGCTCTCTCTCTATCTCTCTGTCAAATAAATAAAACAAAACCTTAAAAAAAAAAAAAAAAAAAGAAGCCATGCTTGCCTGACTTGGGTGTTTCTATAAAAACTGGGGAAGTGTTTGCCCTATGGTATTGGAAGTCAGGTAGGGAGTATTGTGATTTAAGTGCATGTGATCCTTGATTTCTTTTCTGGGAGAGGAAATTTAAAAGGTTGGAAGAAAAGAGCATATTCCTGGAAAGTGTCTACTTTTTTGCAATTTTTGGAAAATAAATAAATGATCAAAACTTGGTCCAGAAAAGGGAGCCACTTCTTAAAACATCCTAGATGGAGAAGATATGGGTAAGATGGAGCATAAGACATTTTTGAGCACTTTCAATAACATAGATTCATGACATTTTGATGCTAGAAAATCCTTAGAGATCATTTATACTTCATTGGTTCCCAAACCTGGCAGACCATACGGATTACCCTAGACTTACTGAAACAGAATTTTCAGGGGCAGGATCCAGGAATACATATTAATTTTTAAATCCCCAAATGCATCTGGGATCATCTAGGGAGATGAGGAAATGGACGGATTAAACGATTTGTTGAAAGTTGCCTATCCTGTCAAGAGCAAAAGCAGTTCCAGAAACTGAGTCACAAATTCTCAGAATTATAAGTATCTTAGAGAGTCTAGCGTATCTATCTAAGAGTGGTCCGTAGAGTATAAAGATTTGTCTGAGGGCTCTCAGACTCCAGTCCCCAGCTGAAGGCATTCCCAAATGCTGACTGACTTGAAGCCTGGAAATACGTATTAGTAACAAGCCTCTTGGCTGATTCTGCAGGAGGTCAGCTCCAGGGCACAATTTAGGAAGTTCTGCCTGTCAGTTGTCTGAGTCCCTCTTATGATGTTTCTTCTCTTGTTTAAATGCATTCCAGTTAAGGGAAGCTTATTGTAAATCTATTAGGAACAGCCTTTATATTTTTTCCTAGAAATCTGCCCCTGAAACTCTCCCCGACAGGATTTAATTCTGCCTTCGTGGGCCATACAAAAGGTTGGCTCCCAACACTGTATGTTAGCCTTTTTAACATTCATACCTTTTCCAAGACTCCTCTTTCTGGGGGAGATTGGGGATTGAAAATTCTAGTCATCTCTCACTTTGTGTCTTCTCTCATGGCCAAAATCCCCTTCTTCCACTAAGCATATTTAAAATCATTTAAAATATTTAAAATAATTTAAAAAAAAGAAAAAAACAACAAAATATATATATATATATATATATATATAGTGGCTCACAGCCATAAATGTCATGCAAAGCCACTGGGTCTGGGTCTGGAAGCAGAAGGACCTGGCTGCACAGGAACACAGCCAAACCCGTTTTCCAACAATTAACTTTTCTCAGTCATAGTCATTCTCTGGGACAAAGTCAAAGGCAGAGTAACCTCCTTCCTCCCTGCAGCTTCCCCAGCCTCAAGGGTGAAAGGCAGCTCAAGTTGGGCACCGCTGGGAAAGCAAGTCTGAAAAGACAGACTCGCCAGGTGCCCTGTTGTTGCTGCCTTTTTTCTTCACGGAGCTTAACCGACAGGTCTGCCCAGCTCCCTGTCTCTGCTCAGCACACTCTTTGTTCTCTGCCTTTCCCAAACTCGCTTACTTCTCTGTGTTTGTTTGCTGTTTGCTTAGAACACAGTGCTTTCTTCCATGAAAGGGGTGGAAGCAGACACACTTCTCAGGGACTCCAGAGAGGGAGGGAGATGGAGGACTTATTTAAAGTTGAAAATCATTCAAGGGCACGTGCAAAATGCCCTCAAGCGTGGAGGGGAAACTAGAAACTGTGCTTAAATTTTTAAGTGTTTGAAGTTATTTGAGGGCACGGACTCATGACAAAGGAACAGGGGAGTAAAGGGAAAGAGGAAGTTCTCAAGACTCAGAGTGAAAAAGACCCCAAAGACACCAGACTTGGCTGTACAGATGCTCAGACATTTCCTCAAAAGCCCTGCTCCTTCTGTCTGACACCTTCCCCCTTGCCTATCTTCTCCCGGGAGACACCAAGGGTGATGATGTGCAATCACAATACAGGTTCTGAAGCTGGGTGGGCAGGGACTTGTGCATCCCTGCTCTGTCAATCACTAGCCATCTACTTAACTAGTCTGCTCTTAAGTCTCATCTGCCGAAGCTGGAGATAATAAAGCCTATTTGTATTAGAGTGGGCTAGGTTCGGCTAGTCCTCTCAAAGGTTCCGGGGCCCTTTTTGCCACTCAAGCTGCATGTCCCACACCAGTCAGCGGGGGGCTCTATCACCCACCATCACTCCCCATTCCTGCAGCCAGGAAGCCTGGGCTCGGTCATTGCCACAGGGGAAGAGAGGTGAGGAGAGCCTGAAGGACTTCCCCGGGGGCATCACACAGCCGTGGCCTCAAAGTGAACTGTGTCCCTACCACTCAGGCGTCGTATTCACATGAACTGGCTTGGGACCTGGCACCTTCTCCAATCACAGTTTAAGTCACTGGGTTTGTGGTATTTTGTTACAGCAGCGATAGGAAACCAACACACTTCAGGATAAGTAATTAATTAGCTGCAGGCACTTAGCAGAGGTGGGAACAAATTTTCATGGAAATCAGTTGATAAGAATTACAGTGACAGGTAACTTGGAGTAAATATATGTGTAATAAGCCAAATTTCCTGTAAACTATAATAAGTACCCTAAAATATATACCAGTAATTTTGATGCAGACCATGTAAAGACAAGAATATGAGTGCTTTTTCTGGAAATGAAAGCAACTAATAAAAACAGAAGTGCACTGAATATCATTTACAGGTTTTACACATATGCTGGGGCATAAAATCTCATGGTTAAGAGCACAGGTGCTAAGGCCAGAATATTTAGCTGTCAGTCATTCATTCTGTTGACCTTGGGCATAAACACTCAAAGTTTGCATTTCCTTATCCATTAAAAAAAAAGGTAATAACATCTACCTTATGGGAGTGATAAAAATTAAATGGGTTAATTCAACATAAAACACAACACAGTACCTATATATAATGAGTTTAAAAATGTCATCTATTTGTATTATATTTTCACTCTTACATTGATAGAATTCTCATTCCAAATGTTGGCACTTTAAGCAAATTATTGTGTTGTTTTCATTAAGACCCGATTAAACAATTGCTCCCAGGATGTTACAGTGTTAGGATTGGGTGGACCCAATGGAAGAATCACCGTTCATATTCAGGTACCACACAGTAGGAAAAGCCAGGTAAGCATCTCTGCTGCCAGAATTTTGTCTTAATGAGTGGTATTTCTGCCTGGGTGAACTACACATTATAGCAGCATCTGGAGCTAATCTCTGCACCCAGCGGGTGTTTGTGGACACCAATGACTCCCATTCCTACCATAAGAGAAAGGAGTGAAGAGTTGAAATCAACAGAAAAGGAAGGTAGCAGAAACACCCGTGGTTCTTGGCACTACTGAGCCTAAACAATGGCTGAATTGCTTCCTTATGAGGCAGCACAGATGCTACAAACTTGCACCTGTTCTTAGGTGTGAAAAAGGAGGGGGGGGGGAACAGAAACAAGAACATCAAGGGAAAAAGAGACCTGTTCTCAGAAATCACTTAGACCAAAACTCTACGATAGGAGAGTCAATAACCTTTTGGGGACCAATACTCCTCACCAAACTATGAGTTTTTCATAGAAAATGTCTTTCTCACTGTTGTGTCCCACACAGCACTCAACAAATATTTATTAAACTGAGTTTAAGGGTGAAATACTATAAATATAAAATTATGAAATGTGTGGTAGGATAATTTAATCATCTATGATATATTTTCCCTACTGCAGAAGAATCAGAAGTGTATATGTATGTATGTATGTGTTATGTATATATATACATTTATATATATATATATATATAAATGACACCCATCCCTAGGGAGAAGATATTAGGCTTTGTATCCTGAAAACCAGAGACTTCCACAAGAGAATTAAGCTGATTTGTTTTTAAAAGCCAAGGTCTGGGGCACCTGGGTGGCTCAGTTTGTTGGGCGACTGCCTTCAGCTCAGGTCACAATCCTGGAGTCCCGGGATCGAGTCCCGCATCGGGCTCCCTGCTCAGCGGGGAGTCTGCTTCTCCCTCTGACCCTCTGCCCCTCATGTGTGTTCTCTCTCTCTCTCTTTCTCTCTTTCTCAGATAAATAAATAAAATCTTTAAAAAATAAATAAAACAAAAGCCAAGGCTTACAGAGACAAAGAACTAAAGTCTACACATAGGGTGTAAGATACAGCCCTGAGATATAGAATGAAAGACACAGCTAAAGGGAGTGTCCTAAGGCAGACGAAGTGAGTTAGGGCTTTGGGGGAGATTTACAAGGATGCCGGAGAGACAGGATCTTTGACCAGGTGGCTTGCAGATGTTGGAAACCCCAACACTGAGAGCCACAGTGGTGAGAGCTGTGATTTTGAGGCCATAGATAAGCCCCCCGGTATAGTGGAATAGAGAAGAGGGATCAAAACAGCCTCATCAGTGAACATCTCTGGTGGGACTGTGATGGATTAAAGACTCATGGCCCCTCATTTCGGGGGTACCATGTAAATCCTCAGATTTCTTGTGGGACTCTAGGAAAGGAGGACAGCAAAAAGGATGCAAAGACTCATTTAGTTTGATCTGGAAAAATAAAAATGTGGCATGCTTCTTTCCATATAGTAGTAGGGCAAAATTCAACACCTATGTACAAAAGATAAGACTACACTGAAGCAGTTATATCTGTTTAGGGTTATTATAAGTAATATTCATTTTTTCAATCATATATATATATTTCTTTTAAAAATAAAAATACAGAAAGTCCACATTCCTACCCTTCTATTCTACAGATAATGATAAAAGGCTTTTTTTTTTTTCCTGGTAATAATGCACCTCGCCTTTCTTTGGAACAAAGTTAAACTTTGTACCTGGTTCTGGCCCTTGAGTAACCGGAGAAGCTGTGATGTTTAGGGAAACCTCTGGCTCCCAAACAGTTTCCATCCTTGAAAAACTCTCAAAAATGGTCTGTTCCAGCCCACATAATGATGCTGTTAGACACTGAAAGAGTACAATGTTCTCCAAGAAAAAAACAAACAGTTCTTCCCTCCACTGGCAACATATCGTCACTGAAATTACTAAAATTTGAAATGTCTCTGTGAGAATCTATAGAAGTGGTGTGTGTGTGTGTCTCTACGTGTGTGTGTCTGTGTGTCTGTGTGTGTGTCTGCGTGTGTGTGTGTTTTAATATGTATTATTTCCAGTGCTCTTTATTTCTTTATGAAGATTCAGATTTCCATTCTGGTAAGATTTCCCTTCTGCTCAGAAGACTTCCTATGAGAGAAACATTTTCTTATATTGCCACTGTACAAGTCTCAAAATCAGGATATTACCACTGATATATTACTACCATCTAATCCTCAGACGCCATTCAAGCCTGCTATCCTAATAAATTCCTTTCTAGCAAAAGGATGTGGTTGCAGAATCATTTTGTTGTCATGGCTCTTTCATCTCCTTCACTCTGGAACAGTTCCTCAGCCTTTCCTTGTCAATGGCACTTTTGAAAATAAGAGGCCAGTTTTCTTTCTGTTTTGTTTTGTTTTTGTGGTAAAAATGTATAACATCAAATTCACCATAGGGGAAAGCATTTTTAATGAGTTCACCAATTTCCAAAACTGAAATCTCCTTGATCTGAGGTATCATCTTATTCCTATATCCTCATACCTAACAAGGTACCTGGAATATGATGGGTTATTAATTGTTGAGTGAACGAATGATATAAACCATCGAAGGTTAGTTAGTGGGCACAGGTTAAGAAATTGTTCTGTCTTCTAGATTAGTTCCTTTATCCATCCCTCAGAACATACTCTCTGACCACCTGCTCTATGCTGACTCTGTTGGTAAAATGATTCTTAATCTGAGGGGGCAGCTAGAAGCAAATCGTAACAATGCCATGACAAAGAGATATGCAGGGGGCTATACAGGGGAGAGCTTAGGACCAAATAAACTGCTACCCAGCCCAGAAAGGGAAGTGATTCACTATGCCTAATGAAATCAGGAAGCGTGTCCTAGAGGAGGTAGCAGTTGACATGATTCTTGAGGGATTAGTAAGTGAAACCAACAGGGAGGACAGAGAATGTGAAAAGCGGTTTCTTCCTGTATTATCTAGCACAACCTTAAGCTTCGAATTGTAACTCGATATTACTGACTGATGAATAAGAGTAAAATGACTAACCAGTAACTCAGTTGAAATGAAGTGAATCCCAACTTTTGTCTATTCCACCCTGATTCAGTTAATTCGAGGACCTCCGCAGATCTCCTTCTGCATGAGGACATAGTTCATGCACATCCTTGTAAAGCATAAAAGCTGCCTCTCACATATTGCCTTGGTCTTAACATTTTTGGTTTCATTTAATTCCCCTGTAATCTCCCAAACTGAGATTTCTTTGTAATGATCAGATAGTCTGTAACAATGCTTGAATAGACTTGTTGCCTTAAAAGTAGATTTGATTTTATTGATTTTCTTATAATGTTTGTAATTGTTCCAGTTTGTTGGAGCTTTTTTCTTTCCTTTCTTTTGTTTTTCCTAATTGCTTTATCTTTAACAGAAAAGATCTGTTTGTGGCTTGTTGATCTTTCTTTGCCTTCATTAAGAATCTATGTTGCAAGCCAGGCTTGGTAAAGAAAGGCAAAACTCTATTATCAAAATTTCATTATGCCCTCTGATATATGTTTCTCTTTCATAAAAACACTACAAGATGTCTTTGTCCTTCACTTCATGAATAATCGTACTCTTTGGAGGGGGGGAATCTATTACGCTCAGCACTTTGATTCCAATGTTGTGTTACTAGTGTTTGGAATAAAACATTTTAACTTGATTATTTGATCTTCTTTGTCCTTCTTAATGCCTCTGCATTATCATTTGCGTTTTAACAAACGAAATCAGTAGCCATCCAAGGTCAATACAAAAACCCTGAGGTAGAGTATTCCTTCCTATGCACGCATTCATTCAACAGTTATTGAACACAAACACAATGCCAAGTAGGTTGTCAATTACTGGGGATAAAGAGAACAAAACACAAGTGTCCGGACACTAAAGCTGGGTGAAATTGCAGAGGGGAATGAGGGCCATCAAAGCCTCTACTTGTGATGGTACACAGCACCTAGGTTTCAACCAGGAACTCTAGAACCACACAAGTTTGAGTTCAAGTCCTGGTTTTGCTATAAAGTGAGTAACCTCAGGCTAATCACCTGACCTGAGTTTCAGTTCTCCTATCTATAAAATGTAGGTATTAGCAGCACCTCCCTCAAGATTTTTGTAAAAACTAAATGAAATACTGCAGATAAAATGCTAATCAGAATGTCAGGTAGAGATATAGTAAGTGCTCAAGGAGTTTTAACTCTAAGATGTACTGGAAATCATGCTTCATTTCCATTAACTTACTAGGCTAAAAAACATAGAAGGTTCCCAAGGGGAAAAGATGGCAGAGGAGTAGGAGACCCTTTTCCAACTGGCCCCCAGAATTGAGCTGGATATCTACCAGCTGAACACCCACTAAATCAGCCTTAGATGTTAGAAGACAGATCTGGATCTCTACAAACAGAATATTGCAAGCGGTTGGTTTTGAGGTATGAAGTGAGGAGCCGTGATTCTACAGGCAGATATCAGAGGATAAATGGCAGTGGGAGGGAGCCTGGCCATGGGGATCCTACACCAGTGGTGAACGATAGCCTCTCACGCTGGGGACAGGGCACAGACTTGCAGACCGGTAGCAGCGGTAGCAGTGGGGAAAGGACTTTAGGGCAACAGCCGCCCCCCCCCCGAAAGAAACCCAGAGCAGCAAGGTCACATGTGCGAACTAGGGGTGGCTGGCGGTTTTAGAAGCACAGAGGGCAGAGACGTGCCCCGACCTGGAGGCAGGACTGGGAGCACTGTGGAGGGGTGCACAACCCAGGATGCTGCAGTTTATAGCAGCACAGACAGAAACAGCGATAGTGTGGCCTGGAGGGCTCACTAAAGAACAGACAGCAATCTCTCTGCTCTGAGGCAAAGGGTTGGAAATGGTCTCTTCTGCTCTGACTCTCAGAAGAGACAAGGAAAGCTGCCAGGGAAAGCCACCAGAGAACAAAAGCCCCCCCAAAACCGGATTTCACTGAGCCCATCCCCTGGCACAAGTGGCAGGGCAACTCTGCCCAAACAGGGTTCCTTAGTAACAGCGCGGCAGGCCCCTCCACCAGAAGACAGGCTAGGAGAACAAGAGGCCAGTAACCACAAGGTCCCTAGAAAACAGGTACATCTTTCTTGGGTTCTGGTCAATAATTTGGACTCTATACATTCCCTCAACCACCCCTCAACAGAATGACTAGGAGGAGGAAACCCCAAAATAGGAAAGACTCAGAGATTATGACTTATGCCACAGATTTACAAATGGATTCAGATATAACCAAGAAGTCGGAGATGGAATTCAGGCTAGCAATTGTGAAGACAATGGCTAAAATGGAGAAATCAATTAACGGCAACATAAAGTCTCTAAGGGAAGAAATGAAAGCTGAATTGGCAGAACTTAAAAATGCTATCAGTGAGATCCAATCTAATTTAGATAATCTAACAGCTAGGGTAAGTAAGGCAGAAGAACGAATTAGTGACCTGGAAGACAATCTAATAGATAAAAAGGGAAAAGAGGAGGCCAGGGAAAACCAACTCAGAATCCATGAAAATAGAATCAGAGAAATAAGTGACACCATGAAACGTTCCAATGACAGAATCATTGGAATCCCGGAGGGGGTGGAGAGAGAGAGAGGACTAGAAGATATATTTGAACAAATCGTAGCTGAGAACTTCCCTAATGTGAGGAATGAAACAAACATTCACATCCTAGAGGCAGAGAGGACCCCTCCCAAGATCAAGGAAAACAGGCCAACACCCTGGCATGTAACAGTAAAACTCGCAAATCTTAGAACCAAGGAAACCATCTTAAGGGCAGTTAGGGGGAAGAGATTCCTTACATACAGAGGGAGGAACATCAGAATAACATCAGACCTATCCAGAGAGACCTGGCAAGCCAGAAAGGCCTGGCAAGATATACTCAGGGTACTAAACGAGAAGAACATGCAGCCAAGAATATTTATCCGGCAAGGCTGTCATTTAGAATGGATGGAGAGATGCAGAGCTTTCAAGACTGGCAGAAGCTGAAAGAATATGTGACCACTAAGTCGGCCCTGCAAGAAATATTAAGGGGGGTTCTATAAAAGGAGAAAGACCCCAAGAGTGATATACAACAGAAATTTACAGGGACAGTCTATAAAAACAAGGTCTTCACAGGCAACATGATGACAATAAATTCATATCTTTCAATAATCACTCTCAATGTGAATGGCCTAAATGCTCCCATAAAATGGCACAGGGTTGCAGATTGGATAAAAAGACAGGACCCAACTATATGCCGTCTACAAGAGACTCATTTTGAACCTAAAGATACATCCAGCCTGAAAATGAAGGGATGGAGATCCATCTTCCATGCCAATGGACCTCAAAAGAAAGCTGAGGTAGCAATTCTTATATCAGACAAATTAGATTTTAAACTAAAGACTGTAGTTAGAGACACAGAAGGACACTATATCATTCTCAAAGGGTCTATCCAACAAGAAGATCTAACAATTGTAAATATCTATGCCCCCAAGATGGGAGCAGCCATCTACATAAGCCAACTGTTCACCAAAATAAAGAGTCATATTGATAACAATACGTTAATTGTAAGAGACCTCAGTACTCCACTCTCAGCAATGGACAGATCATCTAAGCAGAAAATCAACAAAGAAACAAGAGCCTTGAATGACACACTACACCAGACGGACCTCATAGACATTTACAGAACATTCCACCCTAAAACAACAGAATACTCATTCTTCTCAAGCGCACATGGAACTTTCTCCAGAATAGACCACATACTGGGTCACAAACGAGGTCTCAACCGAAACTAAAAGACTGAGATTATTCCCTGCATATTCTCAGACCATAATGCTTTAAAACTGGAACTCAATCATAAGAAAAAAATTGGGAAGAAATTCAAACACTTGGAAGCTAAAGACCACTCTGCTAAAGAATGTTTGGGTCAACCAGGAAATCAAAGAAGAACTTAAACAATTCATGGAAACCAATGAGAATGAAAACACATCGATCCAAAACCTATGGGATACTGCAAAGGTGGTCCTAAGGGGGAAATACATAGCCATCCAAGCCTCACTCAAAAAAATGGAAAAACCCCAAATTCACCAACTAACTCTACACCTTAAAGAACTGGAGAAAAAGCAACAGATGATGCTTAAATCATGCATTGGAAGAGAAATAATTAAGATTAGAGCAGAGATCAATGAATTAGAAACCAGAAACACAGTGGATCAGATCAACGAAACTAGAAGCTGGTTCTTTGAAAGAAATAATAAGATCAATAAACCACTGGCCAGACTTATCCAAAAGAAAAGAGAAAGGACCCAAGTTAATAAAATTATGAATGAAAGGGGAGAGATCACGACTAACACCAAGGAAATAGAAACAATTATTAGAAATTATTATCAACAAGTATAGGCCAATAAACTGAGCAATCTGGATGAAAGGGATGCCTTCCTGGAAACCTATAAACTGCCAAGACTAAAACAGGAAGAAATTGACAACTTGAATAGGCCAATAACCAGTAAGGAGATTGAAGCAGTGATCAAAAACCTCCTAAAAAACAAGAGTCCAGGGCCTGATGGATTCCCTTGGGAATTCTACCAAACATTCAAAGAAGAAATAATACCTATTCTCCTGAAGCTGTTTCAAAAAATAGAAACAGAAGGAAAGCTTCCAGACTCACTCTATGAGGCCAGCATTACCTTAATCCCCAAACCAGGCAAAGACCCCATCAAAAAGGAAAATTTCAGACCAATATCCCTGATGAATATGGATTCCAAAATCCTCAACAAAATTCTAGCTAATTGGATCCAACAATACATTAAAAGGATCATCCACCACGACCAAGTGGGATTATCCCCGGGATCCAAGGGTGGTTCAACATTTGCAAATCAACCAATGTGATAGAACACATTAATAAGAGGAGAGAGAAGAACCATATGGTCTTCTCAATTGATGCAAAAAAAGCATTTCACAAAATACAGCATCCTTTCCTAATTAAAACTATTCAGAGTATAGAGATAGAGGGAACATTCCTCAAGTTCATAAAGTCCATCTGTGAAAAACCCACAGCAAATATCATCCTCAATGGGGAAAAGCTGAGAGCATTTCCCTTAAGATCAGGAACACATCAAGGATGCCCATTCTCACCACTATTGTTCAACATAGTACTAGGAGTCCTAGCAACAGCAATCAGACAACAAAAAGAAATAAAAGGTATTCAAATTGGCAAAGAAGAAGTCAAACTCTCTCTTTTCACAGATTACATGATACTTTATGTGGAAAACCCAAAAGACTCCACCTCCAAATTACTAGAACTCATACAGCAATTCAGTAATGTGGCAGGATACAAAATCAATGCACAGAAATCAGTTGCTTTCTTATACACTAACAATGCAACTGTAGAAAGAGAAATTAGAGAAACGATTCCATTTACAATAGCACCAAAAACCATAAGATACCTCAGAATAAACCTAACCAAAGAGGTAAAGGATCTATACTCTAGGAACTACAGAACACTCATGAAAGAAATTGAAGAAGACACAAAAAAAATGGAAAAACACTCCATGCTCAGGGATCAGAAAAATAAACATTGTTAAAATGTCTATGCTACCCAGAGCAATCTATACCTTCAATGCCATCCCGATCAAAATTCCAATGACATTTTTCAAAGTGCTGGAATAAACAATCCTAAAATTTGTATGGAATCAGAAAAGACCCCGAATCACCAAGGAAATGTTGAAAAAGAAAAACTAAGTTGGGGGCATCACGTTGCCCGATTTCCTTCTATATTACAAAGCAGTGATCACCCAGACAGCATGGTACTGGCACAAAAACAGACATATAGACCAATGGAACAGAAGAGAGAGCCCAGATATGGACCCTCAACGCTATGGTCGAAATGGAAAAAAGACAGTCTCTTCAATAAATGGTGCTAGGAAAATTGGACTGCCACATGCAGAAGAATGTAACTCGACCACTCTCTAACACCATACACAAAGATAAACTCAAAATGGATGAAAGACCTCAATGTAAGACAGGAATCCATCAAAATCCTAGAGGAGAACATAGGCAGTAACCTCTTTGACATCGACCACAGCAACTTCTTTCAAGATACATCTCCAAAAGCTAGTGAAACAAAAGCAAAAATGAACTTTTGGGACTTCATCAAGATAAAAAGTTCTGCACAGCAAAGGAAAGAGTCAACAAAACAAAGAGGCAACCCACAGAATGGGAGAAGATATTTGCAAATGACACTACAGATAAAGGGCTGGTATCCAAGATCTATAAAGAACTTCTCAAACTCAACACCCAAAAAACAAATAATCAAGTCCAAAAATGGGCAGAACACATGAACAGACACTTCTCTGAAGAAGACATACAAATGGCTAACAGACACATGAAAAAATGTTCATCATCATTATCCATCAGGGAAATTCAAATCAAAACCACATTGAGATACCACCTTACACCAGTTAGAATGGTAAAAATGGGCAGGGCAAGAAACAACAAATGTTGGAGAGGTTGTGGAGAAAGGGGAACCCTCTTACACTGTTGGTGGAAATGCAAGTTGGTACAGCCACTTTGGAGAACAGTGTAGAGTTTCCTCAAAAATTTAAAAATAGAGCTATCCTATGACCCAGCAATTGCACTCCTGGGTATTTAGCCCAAAGACACAGATGTAGTGAAAAGAAGGGCCATATGCACCCCAATGTTCATAGCAGCAATGTCCGCAATAGCCAAACTGTGGAAAGAGCTGAGATGCCCTTCAACAGATGAATGGATAAAGAAGATGTGGTCCGTATATACAATGGAATATTACTCAGCCATCAAAAAGGATGAATACCCAACTTTTACATCAACATGGATGGGACTGGAGGAGATTATGTTAAGTGAAATAAGTCAAGCAGAGAAAGTCAATTATCATATGGTTTCACTTATTTGTGGAACATAAGGAATAGCGTGGAGGACATTAGGAGAAGGAAGGGGAAAATGGAGGGGGGGGAATCGGAGGGAGAGATGAACCATGAGAGCCTGTGGACTCTGAGAAACAAACTGAGGGTTTTAGAAGGGAGGGGAATGGGGGGATGGGTTAGCCTGGTATTAAGGTATTAATGGGTATTAAGGAGGGCACGTACTGCATGGAGCACTGGGTGTTAACGAAAACAATGAGTCGTGGATCACCACATCAAAAACTAATGATGTATTGTATGGTGATTAACATAGCATAATAAAATAAAATTAAAAAAGAAGTTGTGATTCAAAACAAAGCAAAACAGATGTTCTTGAAGTTAAAAAAAATGATTAACCAATTTATAAAATAATCATCTAATTGAGTAATTTATTATGTTCTTTTAAATTCACTGTGCTCAGCTTAATAAAAGTGAGTTCTGTGGTTGTTAAAAGAAGAAAAAAAAAACATAGAAAGTTCCCAATAAATGTTTGCTGACTAAAGTCAGTCCAAATATTCTACCCCCAATGCAATCAGATGATGTGACATCAGATATTAAACTGAGGATTTCCACCCTAAGTTGGGGAATTTAAATGGGTATTGGGGGTAAGAGGGTGGGGGGAGAATGCATAACTGTGTACTGCAGTCCAAATCTCTCACATTAACACCAGCCTTAAGCTATTTCTATTCATATAAAGTTAATATGATGGTCAACAAGCAGTCTGCAAATCTGCTTATATTTCACAGTTCCAATTTCTGATTAAAGAAAACATAACATGAATGCTGAATCAGAATATACTTCTTAGTGCATCAAATTGTATCTTCCATTATTCAGGCCCAGCTTCAGTCCTTGACCTTACAGTAAAATGGGCATACCTTTAGAGACACGATACAAAGTATACAGGGTTCTGGTCCACAAGGTGTCACCTCCATGACAAAAGGAACTATAAAAATAATACTCCAGAAAAAAGGAGAATTATATAAATCCATAATGAAAAGTTCACAAAAATTATAACATCTTAAAAACAATCATGGAAAAAAACCAAGTCAACAGTCTTGAGGAGGAACAACCAGTTCCAACAAGAAATCAATAACTAATTATTGAGCACTTTCTAAGCATTCAGCATTTTCCAAAAGCTCATCTAAGAATAACCTTGGAAATTCTCTGTCCATGTAGGTAATGACCTGAACAGGTATCAGGTATAAGAAATGGAATAAACTGAACTCTGCTGAACCAATAAAATCAAATCATCAAAAAAATATGTAGCTAATGTTACATAGCAATAAGGCTTCAGTATAGGACACAGAAAAGTGTTATGGACAAAATCTCTACGGAAGTTAAGAATAAATTTGTTTAAGCAATGTGTTTAAGGCATATCCTGTCAAAAACAGCACATAAGAAATGTAGGTAGTGACTGTGGTTTACAGAATTCTCCTTTTTTGAAGGTTGGTATTTACCATCATCCTGATAAATGCTTCTTTACAGTCTATTCATTCCTTGTTGGCCCATATCCCCCACCGCTAGTATTTATTGCATAAAGGAATATTTCTCAGACTATTCAGAGATAAATCTCTTCATTGATGGAGGGTTTTCACACTGCCTATTATGTGCCTATCTAGACTCAGCCAACAATTTATTACCAGTTGAAAAAGGAGGCAATGAGGTAAAAGACTGAATTGTTTTTATGTCTGTGTCTGTATTTCTTAAAGAGTAAAAACCCTTATAAAAGAAATTCATCCTGGAACCACATGAACCACCATTCATTTGGAGTAAAGTGAGCTTGTTATAAAATATTGAAAACAGAATCAAATTCTATGAGGCTGTCACTATGTTTTACTACCAGGAGCTATTAAAATCTCCACCCAGTTATTTTCTGCCTCTTAACAACTAAAATAATGCTGTGAGCTTCCAGATATGAGTTCCTGGAAACACCACAGATTATTGGCTAGAATCAACACATAGCATTAGAACACAGTCCCTCATATCGCTCTCATTTAGGGAGAGTCCCCTCTACTGAATGTGATATGCTGCAGTTTTATTAGCCTTTAAGTATATAGCATGGTACAGTAGAAAGAGTATTAGAATGAGTCACACAATCTCCATTGTAGTCCCAGGTCCATCACTAACATACTTTGTTAACTTGGACAAGTCATTTAACTTCTCTTCTCATTTTCCTAATGTAAAGAGTAAGAGGGTAGATGAAATAGCCTCCAAGATCCTTTTATTTAGGTTCCACATTACTTGAGTCTGTATTTATCAACCAATGCAAATGGTGTCCAGGCACCAGCCTGCCTCTCCACACCAGATCCACTATTGAGTAATGTACTTTAAGGGGGCTGCCTACACATATGCTTTAGTGAGCATTTTCCAAAGCAAGACATAATTGAGCAACATCTATTTGAGAACATAAAGTTTTAACTATGACTAAATGTAACTTTACCAATAGCCATTTAAATTCAGTTGAATGAACAGTTATCATAGGGCTATTATTCTCCAATTGCTGGATAAAATAACCAGACCATTGGCAAAAATAAACAGATTTCTCTTTTCTTCCCATCCACAATGTAAGTGTTAGGATGTAATCACTATCCTGAATCTCAAAGGACAGATTCTAATGGGATCAGCACTGCCAAACCATGGGTTAAGAGTATTTAAGTATCAATTAGATTTTTGTGCCAAACAAATCAACAGAGACAATCTTATCAATAGATAAATATGTTCATCCTTGACTTGGAGAGAAAAGGCAAGGAAAGGCAAGGAAACGTAGAGCAAGGAAAGAGAATACATCATTTTTCAAGTTACTGTTGCTGTAATTCTTACCGTTCTGGCTGCACCATCCCTGGCCCTTTCCATTTTCTGAGAGATCCATTCATTAGCACTAGATGTCTTTGTATGACACTAGAACACCAGAGGATTATAGTCCATTCTGACTGTATATTCCTGCAATAAGACATATGTGGCCCAAACACAAGCCCTGAGGAATAGGCAGAGTGTCCTGATAAATACTCTCTTCAGGGAAGAGACAACTCATGTGCATATATAACCATGGGGATGTCTACCAACCTCATGAGGTCCCCTCCCATAGGTCTAAGAAGAAGGATATCTTAGCAGCAATATTTCCTGGTTCGCTGAGATCTGTAAGAAGGCATACAAAAGATTTTGGATCCTCTGGCTCATGGCTGAAAGTAATTTTATCAATTTAAAAATATTATCTAGTTTTATTAAAGGGTAATGGACAAGCCACAAAATTGGCTGATTCTAAGTACACAGATTGATAAGTATTCACAAATGTATACCATAGTGCAACCACCACCACAATCAAGTTTGGGACACTTCCATTACCCCACAGGTTACTTTATGTCCCTTTGCAGACAATCCCTACCCTCCAACCCTAGAAAACCTAGGATACCCTGTCATTATGGTTTTGTCCTTTCTAGAATTTCCTATAAATGGAGTCATCATACAGTATTTAATTTTATATCCATCTTCTTTCATGTATGTTTTTGAGATGAATTCATATTATCAGTATTAATATTTTTAACTCTTTTATCACTATACAATTTCATACTATGACCATGCCAAAATTTATTTATCTGTTTGCCGACAGATGGACACTTGATCTATTTCCAATTTGGGGCTCTTATGAATAATGCTGCTCTGAAAAATATTGTAAAATTCTGCATGCAGACATATGTTTTCATTTTTCATGAGTAGACATAAAAAAAAAAAAGAGTGGCTGGGCCATTTGGTATGTGTCCATTTAACTTTGTAAAAACTGTCAAACCGCTTTCCAAAGTAGCCATAGTGTTCTTCATTCCCACTAGCAGTAAGGATATGAAAGTTCCAGTCATTCCACATCCTTGACAAGACTCATAATTTTTAGTCGTCTTAATTTCAGTTTTTCTAGTGGGTGTCTGATGGGATCGCACTGCAGTTTTAGTTTGCATTTCCCTAGTGACCAATTATGTTGAGTATCTTTGCAGGTTTCTTGCTATGTGCATTCCTTTTGAATGTATGTGAAATGTCTGTTCAAATCTTCTGCTCATCTTTAAAATGGGGCTATATGACTTATTATTGAGCAAGAGGATTTCTCTATATAACCCTGATACAATGTCCTGGTCAGATATGTTTTCTGCAGATGTCTTTTCCAAATTTGTGGCTTGTTTTTCATTTTCTTAACAGTTTTCAATAAACAAGTTTTAATTTTGATGAATCTATTTCATCTTTTTTTTTTCCTTCTAGGATTTGTGCTTTTTGTGTCCAAACTAAGAAAACTTTGCCTAGGGCACCTGGGTGGCTCAGTCGTTAAGTGTCTGCCTTCTGCTCAGGTCATGATCCCAGGGTCCTGGGATCGAGCCCCGCATCGGGCTCCCTGCTCAGTGGGGAGCCTGCTTCTCCCTCTCCCGCTCCCCCTGCTTGTGTTCCCTCTCTCGCAGTGTCTCTCTCTGTCAAACAAATAAAATCTTAACAAAACAAAAAAAAAACCTTTGCCTAACTCAAGTAAAAAAAAAGATTTTATCCTGTTTTTTTCTAGAATTTTTATGGTTTCACATTTTATGTTTAATCTGTAGCCCATTTTTAATTAATTTTTCTGTAAGGTGTGATAAAAGGATCGAGGTCATTTCTTTCCATGTGGATATCTTGTTATTCCAGTTCTATTTATTAAAAGTAGGATTCTTTCAATACTAAATTACCTCTGCACCTGTAATTAAGAGTTTGACTCCATTTTGGAGGTTAAACTGCCGACAGCTTTCAAGCCACACTTGACTCTTCCCACTCTGCCCCGTAACTGGGCAGGTACCAGCAGGAAATTCAGACCTTCCAAAGCTCTAGCCAGCATACAGACACTTTTCCCAAGGGCAACCCCCAGCCACTATAAAGTTCCAAGCACTCTCTAGACCTCACCCAAGGCAGCCTGAACCTGCTTGGGCCTTACCTGCTCTCCCCAGGAGTTCCTTTTGTAACTAATAGCTTTTCCCTCAAATCCTCTTAGCACAGGTAGTGTCATCATATCCCACCTATTAATTGGGAGGTGATCCATTCACCTTCTGTCCTGTCACCACAAAACATCTTTCTCAGAAATCAATGGACTATATGAGTATAGGTCCATTTCTTAATTCTCGATTGTTTCACTGATCTAAGTGTCTATTCTTCTGTCAAAACCATATGTTCTTGATTAGTAGAGCTTCATAATTCATTTTAAAATCACATAGCATAAGTCCCCCAACTTTCTTTTTTCAAAGTTGTTTTGTGTATTCTAGGTGTTTTGAAATTTCATATAAATTTTGGGATCAACATGTCAAGTTATAAAAAACAATTACTGGGATTGTGATATAGATTGTATTAAATCTAGACAAAAATTTATGGAAATTGCTATTAATAACACTGATGTTTTTCAAACCAAGAACATCATGTAATTCTCCATCTGTTTAGATCTTTATCTCAGCAAAAGCTTATAGTTTGAAGTGATAAGATCTTACACATCAAAATTTATTCCTAAGTATTTTTTGTTTGATGTAATTTTCAAATTTTTAGTTGTTAGCATCTACAAATAAAATATATTTTTGCATATTAATCTAGTACCCTGTGACCTTGCTAAATCCATTTATCAATTCTATTCCCAAAGGTTTTCAATAAATTTGACCTTGTCATCTTGAAGAAAGGCATGTTTACTTTTTCCTTCCCAATATGTGTGCCTCTTTTTCCCCTTTCTTTATTGTACTGGCATGGTTTTCCAGGTCAATGTTAAATAAAAGAGGTGAGAGTGAATCTCCTTCCCTTGTTCCTGATATTAGGTAGGAAGCACTCAGTCTTACATCCTTAGGCAGAGTAGACTTAATGCATTCTTTGCCCTACTCCACCTTTCCCTCTATCTACAACCTTTCCAGTATCATCTTACAGTATCCTACTACTCTAACCCTGCACCTAACCATGTGACTTTTCTTAAATCATATTTATTTAAATCCCGTTGGTCAAGGTGAGGTTGGAAAAAGTATTTACACATTTCCACTTACTCTCTTGCCCCTTCTCTTATTTCAATAAAAACATGTCTCAGCCTCCTAGAAATGAAGGACACGTGGAACAGAACCAAGTTGACCTGAGCATCCTAGCCACATCTATTTTACCCCATCATTCAGTGACCTCGAGACATACGAGCAATCCCAGCCAAAACCAGCCAAACCACCCAGTCAAGCTCCATCTGACTTCAGGTTTCTGAGCAAGCCCATCTGAGAGTACCTGAGCCGTGTCAAAGCAGCTAGAGCTAGAGTTTGCAAATACATTTATTCTGCCACCGAAATTTTATGTTTGTTATGCAGCATTACTGTGCCTCTAGTTAACTGACACAGTGGATTAGAATCAGCTTATGCCAATCCCATTTGATTTAATCTAAGAATACTGTCATATCTGCATTTCTTCCATATTCTCAAAGCATCAAACACAGCCCTGTTCTTTCAGCAAATGTTTCAGAGGAAAGGGCATGAGCTATTAACATCTCAGTTTCAATGAATTTTTCATATTTGGAAGCTTCCTGCAATAATATTTACAGTGTCCCTGAAAACAGCATTTATATGTATTAGGGCACAGAGAAGGGAATACATAGCATAGCTGGAGAGAACCAGGATTTGATAATATCAAATAAATTGGGGCATTGTTACATGCCAAGAGTGCTAGTCACCTGCCACATTTCTTCTTCCAGCTCCAAAAGCAGCCCCTCTTCCTTGCGCTCCATCACGAGAGGAGTTTTGGCAATAGAAATGCAACATTCCTCTTGCGATTTCAATTTCACAGTTGAATAAGGAACAAGCATGAGCAGAGAGTAGCCTAAGAAAGGCATGACAAGCATGGCAGATGGGGGAGCCTAGTCATTTATTCTGCATCCTTCCTCCTTTCCTTAGCCCTTTCACTTTGTACAACAAAAAAAAATTGAAAGTGGGCTTCAGGTCTTGGTGAGGTACCAGATACAGCCTTTAACTTCCCCAAATGACTAGATTCCAATCAGGCAGAAACATGGGGTTGGTGTCCTTCCATTAATCTCTGATTGTGCTTCTGCTTTAAGGTTTATTTAAAGAAAAAGCTTCTTCCCCAGGTCTGTGCCACTGGAGGAGAAGGGAAGAGAGGACAGTGAAAGTGACATCTGTCGCCTAGCAGTAATTAAGCAGAGATGTGTCAAGTTTCAGTGCTCTAAATGGTCCCGTTAAAGCGTTGATGAGCAGTGAAATGTCTGATTAAATTTTAAGCACGGATAAATGGGCCAGCCCCACCATAGGACAAGGCTAATGGAGTAGTAGACTGAACAAATTAAACGAACAATGTGTCAGTGCTAGAGAAGGGACAAGCTGGCACAAATATGCCTCCTCTAGGGTCTAAACATAGCCTCCTCTGCATGATCACAAAGAACAGATCTTCTGCAAAGGACCCCCTGAGCTTCAGAGTATGTCAGTGTAGTGGAAAATGCATTAATTTAGATATTAGGGGATGAGAGTTCCAGTTCTGGCTCTGATGCCAACTAAATGACCTCAGGCAAATCATATCACTTCTCTGGGCCCCAGTTTTTTCATATGTAAATAGGGGGTTAGTTCACAGATAGTCTTAAAGCTCTAAGAAGCTAGGATTTAAATTTCTTAAACGATTTAAGAAAAATCTGAAGTAGTGATCCACAGCTTTTGTAGTATACTTCAAAGCCTTAAAAATCATGGCAATAACTGCAGGGACAAGGTGGAGACATATTTTTTGTGGCTTCAGGACTTCATTCCATCATTGAACCACAGCAGGTTTTCTCTCATCTGCTTTAAGTTTTGGGTTCTGTGCACATTTTTTGTAACAGGCAAAGATTCTAATAAACAAACTAAAAATCACTACATTATTTTTTTCTGATTTTCTGCTCACACATTTTAAGGGAACAGGCAAATATGAAGAGGAAACAGGGATCAGAATAGAACAACAGAATAGTGAATTGTGCACTGATGGAATCTTGGAGAATAATCCATTTCCTCTGACACTGAGTCAGGAAGACCAGAAGCAGAGTGTCTCATGGCTTCTAATGACAAGACTTCAGAATTTGCAAAGGCACATGAGATGTCATTATGTACAAGAAATGCTGAAGATGCTTGTTTTCACTCTTACTGATCAGAAAAGCACTCAGATATCCAATGGAGGAGTAAAATAATTGCAAAGATCTAGAACTCAACAGGACCCTAAAGATGACCAAATCTGAATCTCCTATTTGGAGTTTCTCTCACTCTCTTATTATCTGCAATTATGATTTCACACCTTCTCCATTCTCTTACATTTTCCACCTCCTCCTATTCTCTCTTTCACATGAATGACTTTACCTTATACTTCATGAGAAAGTAGAAATTATTAATCATGAACTCCCACAGGTCTCACCACAAACATGTCAGCACCTTCACGGTTCCTTTTGTTTTTAACAAAAGAAATCCCCCAAACCTCCTATCAAAAGCCTTGGGTCCCCTTCTCCCTTGACTCTTCCAGTAATGTCAGTTCTTAAATTATTCTCTCTTTCTTATATCTTGTCTCTCTCCCTATGGAATCATTCCCATCAACAATAAACATTCTCTACTATTTATTATTTAAAAAACAATCCATTGGGTCAGCCCATACTGCCCCCTTCTAGGTACTGATATTTCTGTTAATCAAAAATTTGTGCAAGTGTGTGTGCACACGCACATGCATACACACACACACGAGTCACTATACCATTCACACAACATATGGATGGATGGATGGATAGATGTATTTTACTGCTTCTCTCTTACATTATGGCATTTCCCTCATTTTTTTAAGTCAGATTTCGCTTTGAGAAGGATTCCTATTATTAAAGCAAAAAATCCAAGAGAAAGAAACCACTGTTTATATCAATTCTCAAAGCTGACACTTTTAGAGTATATAAACATACAATTAGTTTTGAAGGGCAAAATTGGTCAAGAAAGAAATTGAATTTTCAAATTCCAGAAACTATCTCTATAGAAAATAAAGCTTTTGGTCTGAAAGTGAAGTCTTACCAGGAACCATGGATTAGAGAGATGGAGGATATTATGTGAGCAAGTTTTTATCTCCCCGCCTGACAGGAAGTGGAAGATGAAAGCCAACCTAGCAGGTTCTAGATAGGATAACCATGGGAGTGAGGGAGCAGGTGAAACAGTAAATACATGTGTTCCAGCCCTCCATTCCGGGTCAAAAACCCATAGATAAATAAGCGTTTAAAATAAGGCTGTTTAAGGGGCGCCTGGGTGGCTCAGTCATTAAGCATCTGCCTTCGGCTCAGGTCATGATCCCAGGGTCCTGGGATCGAGCCCCGCATCGGGCTCCCTGCTCAGCAGGGAGTCTGCTTCTCCCTCTCCCACTCCCCCTGCTTGTGTTCCCTCTCTGGCTATCTCTCTCTCTGTCAAATAAATAAAATCTTAAAAAAAAAAAATAAGGCTGTTTAAAATATCCATAAAATTTGGATGCAGAGCAGATTTGAGCTTATTTCTTACTTCTCTGGTCACATATTGGGAAAATTCCAGTTTCCTTTAAAGAAGTACTGGGTTCAATAAGCTGCTATATAGGCTACCAGATAGCTGAGGGATAATTCTAAGAGAACTGATCAAAGAGAGTGCCACTAGAGTCTCCCTTTCCATCCATGGGTTTGGATGGTATCTAGAAATTCCTATGCATTCTCAGTGGAGGAAGCCAAAGATGGCTGAGTCAAGTGTAGGGCCTATCATGGAACTACCTTAAAAAGTCATGAAGCGTCTGATAGTAGAAACTGAAAGGTGATAACTGTATCCATGCATAAGATAGAAGGTGTTACTAAGCTTGAGACTGTCTGCTATGCCAGCCAGAGATGGCGCCAAGGGGAGAGGTATGGGCCCTGACAATGCCATGACAAAAGACTCGCTGCTTCATTAGTAGCAGGCCTCAACATCAGATGCCATCGGGATGCCCAATGACCAGATGGATTAAAGGACATCTCCATGAAATTTACCAAGGATTCCCAGGACGGTGTAATAAGTTACACATGATCTGCTGACCTTTCCCCACATTTGGTCATGAGAATACATATGTGCATCTACACTAAACAAGCAACTTGTCTAGAAGAAAAGTAAATTTGTGTCGGACTGTTGGAAATGCAATAGGCATCTCTATTGTGCTCCATTCTCATATAGCCAACTACTAACTTGACATCTTTACTTGTATGTCCCAAAGGCATCTCAAACTTATCATATCAAAATAGAAATTCTTGACTTTTCCTTCCTGTTCTGCTCCTCCTTCAGATTTCAACTTCTTATTAAATGACAAATGGCACTTTGTGAACCCATCTATTCATACACTTGGGAGACATTCTTGAGACTTCTTTTATTCTCATTCTTAGAAATCTCATGAGGGAATCTACTGCTCTCTGTTTTCTACTGCCACCTCTCTGATCCAAGCCAGCATCATCTCTTGTCTGGGCTATTGTCCTCAACAATGAACTCAGAGAGTTTTATTCTATTTAAATGTGGGATTTCCAGACATGCACGGTGGAATTTAAAAATGTGTACATAGCTTCCCTCTCGTCAAGCCCATCTTAACTGAGAAATGAAAGAAAAGATGTATGAGTAAGATCACAGACTTCTACATGATGGAAATATGTTGGAAAAGCAGGCAGATCACAAAGAGCCAATTAGTCAGTGCCAGCCGAGAAGAATGCTGATGAGAAACCAACCAATTCAGCAATTTGTACTATAAACACCCCTGAGAAGCTCATGAGTAACAGGTGGCATGCTGGTAAGTGTTAAGCAACTAGCTTGTTTTGTAAAAACAAACAAACAAACAAAAGCACTGACTTGTACCATTTGCCGATTTCCACGATGCAAATATTCTGTGGTCAACTTCAAGTTACTAATGTAATGTTACTGAATGCAGACTTGAAAAGAAATGTACACAGGGTGCTTGGGTGGATCAGTTGGAAGAGCATGCGACTCTTGATCTTAGAGTTGTGAGTTTGAGCCCTATGTTGGATGCAGAAACTACTTAAAAATAAATAAACTTTAAAAAATAGAAATGTACACAATCTGTTAATAGAGATGATAGAATCCCTAAATGATATCCATGGAGCACAAAATGTAAGGGTTATATAATTTTTCCCAGGAAGACCCTCAGACATTTGCTCTAGCAAGATGAAAGAGGATCCTGAAAACAGTGACTCTATCTCTGGTTAGAAGTGATGGGAAGTCCTAAGAAAAGAGCTGTGCAGCAGATCCTAAGACCAAGTCTAGAATAAAGCAGGAAGCAGGAGAACCCCAGGAAGTAGTGCTTGAAGAAAAAATGAAAAGGAACCAACATATTCTAGTGCTTAATAGAAATTATACAGCTTGGGAACAATAAAAAATTTAAAAAGAAAGAAAGAAAGAAAGAAAGAAATTATACAGCTTGGGAAAAAATTGGGTTTGGGATAAAAGAATTGGTGATAGAGGTAGAAAATTAATAGAGTGAATTAATGAAGAACTTATTAATGCCAGGTAACATGAACAGCTATGCACAAAAAAGAAACGTAGTCAGTGAACAATATTTATTTCGTAAACAATGAGTACTTATTTCAACCGTGTGTAATATTACTGTATTAGTAGAAAGCACTGGGGAGGGTGGTGATATCAGTATCATTCTCCATAGTTGAAACACAATATATAACATCTAAAAGTAAAAATAGAGAAGAAGGAGCAATTGAAGTAACTAGAGAGACTGCCTCTCAAAGGATAAAAGAAGAGAGAGAGGCTGCTATTTTTCTCTTCTGGAAGCTTTGTCATCAGTGTGTGTGATGCTGGGGTTAAGAGCATGGGGTTAAGAGCATGGAGTCTGGCATCAAACTGCTTGAATTTATCACTCTGAGACTAATAGCTATATGACCCGGATGAGTTAAACACTCTCAGCCTCAGTTTCTTCAATTTTATAATGGGAATAGCAAGACTATGCATTCCATAAAAGTAAATGTGAGGATTAAATGAGATAATATACATAAAATGCCCAGAACAATATTTAGTACATAGTAAAGAATCAATAAATATTAACTTTTATGATTACTATTTGACATTTTAAAATTACATAGCCAAATTACTCTTATAAATTAAAAATAATAAATGTGATGGGTTGTAAGACTTCAAATGAAGTAGGCTCTATGGAACAAAGTTTATGTATGGGAGGGTCTCATCTGAGGTAGTAGTTTGGGTTTTTGGGGGGAAGAGCATGAGAAAAACTATAAATATGCAGGGTTTTGTTTCCTGGGTGGGAAATGGGAAACTCTGTAACCAGAGATCTTCCCAGGGGAAAAGGTTAAGACCCTAAACCATTCTTCCCAAAATTCAAAGTCATTAAAATTTGTCTAAGTGTGTTGACTTGACCATGATCTAAACCCAAAAACACAGAAGGGCAGTCCATCTCCTAATATGAATAATCAGTGTGAAGGAAGAAAAAGCACTGTGGGCAGGTTGGTACTAGCACTGAAAGTTTAGAATTTTGATATAAGAAAAATATTTATCCAAAGACCACTATCCTTACACAGTTATTATATGGGCTTTTCCTCATATGCATATGGTTATGTGGTCACCATATACATATAATAACTTTGCTAGGTAGTCTTATTGCCATTTTTTTAATAGCTTTATAATATTGCTCTGGACAGTCGTTCCAGAAGTTATTTAGTCAACTCCATAATGAAAGGTATTTTATTTATTTCTAACTGTTCACTATTATAAATAATTCTGTAATAAACTTCTTCTTATGTGTATATTCTAAATATATTTTTAGTTATAGATTTGGCATGCTAAACATTTTCAACTTATTTTGAAGCAAAAGTGAATTTATGATCTACAAAATGTTCATTTTCTCACCAATATACAAAAATATTCTCTTTTTAATCAGCCAGCATTTGTGTATTAATACCTATTATAATAAGGTCCTGATTATATTTTCATGGTGTCAGATATTGTACTATGAACTTAGCATATATACAATTGGCTATATGAATAGCCCATTTCACCAATACCCTATAAGCAAATATCCTCAGGGTTTTCCTAATCATGAATTATCATGCAAATCATACAAAAAAAAACCGGATATAAAAGGAGAAGCATACTCTCAGGCCTGTCATCCAATCTCCTTTATGTACTTAGAATTGAACGAGCTACTAGGCACATGGCCTGGTACTCATATCCATGGCTATAGCAAAACACCCTAGGGGAACTTGGAAGCATGTGCTATGAATTAGCTGATATGTAGGTCCCATCTTTCCATCTCTGTTTTCTGCTATTTGGTCAGGGCTCCTGGGCTCCTGTGCTAGAAACTGTGCTACCCCTCTGTGGTGACAAGCAGTACCCTAAGTAACAAATGAGCCTATTACTGCTTTACAGTAGAGGAGACAGGTTAACCCTTTGTCACATCCCTGTGCATGGTGTCCTCTTCCTTGTTCCAATTACTAAGGAAGTGATGGCACTTTCTCATCCACAACCTTTCAACACCTGCTGACATGCATTTAGGACATGGCTGGGTCTGTGAGTCTTAAGCACACTGTGTTCAGAAATTCTCATGGAAAATAAAAGAAACAAAGGCACATAAGAGACTGAGATCCAATACTTTCTAGACTCAGGTGACACCCACTTAAAAACCAGAGGAAGAACTAAGACAAGTGGAGATTCTTTTTCAATCAAAATATGTATTTAAATCCAGAAATAAAATAATTACTGAAAAAGAACTGGTCATAGAACATAGAATACCACCATTAGCCAACATCTTGATTTTTACTAATGAGGAAGCTGATTTCCTAGGAATCATAGCAACTTGCCGAAACTAGTTTGTGGCACAATTCCTCTGGAAGATACGCCCAGAAACACCATTTGCCTTTTTTCATCATTAGCAATTCATATTTCCTCATTGTAAATAGATTTTTATTCATTCAACAAATAACTTTTGAGTGTCTTCCATAAAATTACTACAGTAGGCACTAGGGATTCAGCCAAGGTTGAAATGTAATGATGCTGGGAATGTAAAATCAAAAGTCATAGTTTGGCAAGGAGATAGGATTACAGACTGGTAATTAAAATGCAGTGTGATGAGTAGAATCAAAACAAATGGAACCCATAGAAGTGAGCTCCAAAGTCGGCCTGCAGGACTCAGGGATCTTCTCAAAAGAGGTGGCCCTTGGAGAAGCAAGATGGTGGAGGAGTAGGAGACCTAAATTTTGCCTGGTCCCAGGAATTCAGCTAGATAGGGATCAAACCATTCTGAACACCTACGAACTCAACAGGAGATAGATGAAAAGAATAACAGCAACTCTCTGAACAGGAAGGTAACCACGTTCTGGAAGGTAGTATGTGTGGAGAAGTGAATCCGAGGCGATATTCGGGAAGATAGATGGTCGGGGGAGGAAGCTTCCGTTGGCCACTACTGGCAAGTGATAGAGCAGCGGAGCACAAAATCAGAACTTTTAGAAGTTGGCTCTGCTGAGGGACATCGCTCCAGTGGCTAAGTGGGGGTGGAAACCTCGCTGGGACAATGTGGTCTCAGGACCCTCGGGTTCACAGAAAGACCAGGGATGCCTGAGTGTGGCAGAGCTCCCAGGTATCGGAGCAGGGAAGCCGGTGGCAGAGACGGAGCCAAGGAGTGGGCTCTCAGCTCGGGGTTACCATAAACCATGATCCGCCACACAGTCGGGCCACTGCTCTTCCAGCAGGAACCCAACAAGTGGCAGATCCAGGGAGACTCCCCTTCTTCCCCTGGTAGGAGCGGCGCAGGAGCGTACTGCAGGGATCTGCTGGGTTTGGAGACTGCAAATGGGGTCTGTGCCAGAGATAGAAACGCTTGATCACAGGCAGGGTGAGCACCAAGTGCAGCCAGAGATGGGGAGACGGGTGTGATTGATTACTTTTCTCTAGGGGCTCATGGAGGAGTGGGGCCCTGAGTTCTCAGCTCCTCCAGGGTGGAGAATGTGAGGCCGCCAATTCACTCTCATCCTCCAAAGCTGTACGGAAAGCTTACAGGGAACAAAAGCTCCCGAGAGCAAATCCAAGCAGATCACTTAGCACTGACTGGCAAGGGTGGGGCAATTCTGCCTCTGGCAAAGACATCTGGGAACCATGGCAACAGGCCCCTCCCCCAGAAGATCAGCAAGAACAGCCAGCCAAGACCAAGTTTACCAATCAATGAGAACGGCAGAACTCCAGAACTAGAGGAATACTGCACATAGAATCCATGGCCTTTTACCATGATTCGTTAGTCTTTCAAAGTTAATTTTTAACTTTCTTTAACTTTTTTTTTATTTTTTCTTTTTCCCTTTTTCAACCATCTTATCAATCCCTTTTTTAAAAAAATCTTTTTTATTTTTCATTTTTAAACTCATATCCTATCCCTTCATAGTAGTTAACCTTATCTTTGGTATATATACATAAGTTGTTCTCTCCTTAAAATTTTACGATACAATTTCTTCTAACAGAACAAAATATACCCTAAGTCTCTAGTGTATGGCTTTCTTCTATTCTCCTAGCTGATCACATTCTCTCCCTTTTTTTTCTAAATCCTCTTCTTTCTTTTTTCAAACAATTTCTTATCTTATCAACTCCTTTTATAAAATCTTTTATCATTTTCATCTTTATAGTTATATTCCATCCCTTCATCGTATTAACCCTCATTTTTGTATATACATAAGTTTTTCTTTCTTTAAAATTTTGGGAGGAACTTTCTTCTAACAGACACCCAAAATCTAGGGTGTGGCACTGATCTATGCACCAGCCTGATCATATTTGATCATATTCTGTTTTTTGTTGTTGTTCTTCTTCTTGTCTGTTTGTTTGTTTTTATCTTTTTTTTTTCCCTTTTCTTTCTTTCCCATTATTTTCTCCCGGTTTCAGGTCTCTTCTGATTTGTTTAGTGTATATATTTCTAGGGACGTTGTTATCCTGTTAGCATTTTGTTCTCTCATTCATCTATTCTTCTCTGGACAAAATGACAAGATGGGAAAAATCACCTCAAAAAAAAGAACAAGAGGCAGTACTGACTGCCAGGGATTTAATTAATACAGACATTAGTAAGATGTTGGAACTAGAGTTCAGAATCACGATTTTAAAGATACTAGCTGGGCTTGAAAAAAGCATGGAAGATATTAGAGAAACCCTTTCTGGAGAAATAAAAGAAATAAAATCTAACCAAGTCGAAATCAAAAAGTCTATTAATGAGATGCAATAAAAAATGGAGGCTCTAAGTGCTAGAATAAATGAGGTATAAGAGAGAATTAGTGATATAGAAGACCAAGAGATGGAAAATAAAGAAGCTGAGAAAAAGAGAGATAAACAACTACTGGAACAAGAGGGCAGAATTTGAGAGATAAGTGATACCATAAGACAAAACAGTATTAGAATCACTGGGATCACAAGAGAAGAAAAAAGAGAGAGAGGGGCAGAAGGTATATTGGAGCAAATTATACCAGAGAACTTCCCTAATTTGGGGAAGGGAACAGGCATCAAAATCCAGGAGGCACAGAGAACCCCCCTCAATATCAATAAAAATAGGTGTTTTTGTGTTTTTATTTTTCTCCTTTTTTCTTTCTTTCCCTTTCTTTTCCCCTGGTTTCAGGTCTTTTCTGATTTGTATACAGTATATTTGCTGGGGACATTGTTAACCTGTTAGCATTTTGTTCTCTTATTCAGCTATTCTCCTCTGGACAAAATGACAAGACGAAAAAAATCACCTCAACAAAAAGAACAAGAGGTAGTACCGTCAGCCAGGGACCTACTCAATACGGACATTAGTACGATGTTGGACCTAGAGTTCAGAATCATGACTTTAAAGATACTAGCTGGGCTTGAAAAAAGCGTGGAAGTTATTAGAGAAACCCTTTCTGGAGAAATAAAAGAACTAAAATCTAACCAAGTCGAAATCAGAAAGGCTATTAATGAGGTGCAATCAAAAATCGGGGCACTAACTGCTAGGATAAATGAGGAAGAAGAGAGAATCAGCGATATAGAAGATCAAATGATGGAAAATAAAGAGGCTGATAAAAAAAGAAACAACTACAGGATCACAAGGGCAGAATTCGAGAGATAAACAATACGATAAGATGAAACATTAGAATAATTGGGATCCCAGAAGAAGAAGAAAGAGAGAGAGGGGGGCAGAAGGTATATTGGAGCAAATAATAGCAGAGAACTTCCCTAATGTGAGGAAGGAAACAGGCATCAAAATCCAGGAGGCACAGAGAACCCCTCTCAAAATCAATAAAAATAGGTCAACACTCCGACATCTACTAGTAAAACTTATGAGTTTCAGAGACAAAGAGAAAATCCTGAAAGCAGCTCGGGAAAAGAGATCTGTAACCTACAATGGTAAAACATTAGATTGGCAACAGACCTATCCACAGAGACTGGCAGGCCAGAAAGGACTGGCATGATATATTCAGAGCACTAAATGAGAAAAATATGCAGCCAAGAATACTATACCCAGCTAGGCCGTCATTAAATAGGAGAGATAAAAAGCTTCCAGGACAAACAAAAACTAAAGGAATTTGCAAACACAAAAACCAGCTCTAAAAGAAATATTGAAGGGCGTCCTCTAAGCAAAGAGAGAGTCTAAAAGTAACATAGACCAGAAAGGAACACAGACAATATACAGTAACAGTCACCTTACAGGCAATACAATGGCACTAAATTCATATCTTTCAATAGTTACCCTGAATGTAAATGGGTTAAATGCCCCAATCAAAAGACAGAGGGTATCAGATTGGATTAAAAAACAAGAACCATAAATATACTGTCTGCAAGAGACTCATTTTAGACCCAAAGACACCCCCAGACTGAGTGTGAGGGGGTAGAAAACCATTTACCATGCTAATGGACACCAAAAGAAAGCTGGGGTGGCAATCCTTATATAAGACAAATTAGATTTTAAACCAAAGACTATAAAAAGAGATGAGGAAGGACACTATAACATACTTAAAGGATCTATCCAACAAGAAGATATAACAATTGCAAATATGACCCTAACATGGGAGCAGCCACTTATATAAGCGAATTAATAACAAAAGCAAAGAAACACATCGACAACAATACAATAATAGTGGGGGACTTTAACACCCCCCTCACTGAAATGGACAGATCATCTAAGCAAAAGATCAACAAGGAAATAAGGACTTTAAATGACACACTGGACCAAATGGATTTCAGAGATATATTCAGAATGTTCCATCCCAAAGCAACAGAATACAAATTCTTCTCTAGTGCCCATGGAACATTTTCCACAATAGATCACATCCTAGGTCACAAATCAGGTCTCAAATGCTAACAAAAGATTGGGATCAGTCCCTGCATATTTTCAGACCACAATGCTTTGAAACTAGAACTCAATCACAATCACTTCTCAGCCTTTTGGCTAAGATTGAGTGTAGAACTCAATCACAAGAGGAAAGTGGGAAAGAACTCAAATACATGGAGGCTAAAGAGCATCCTACTAAAGAATGAATGGGCCAACCAAGAAATTAAAAAAGAATTCAAAAAATTCATGGAAACCAATGAAAATGAAAACACAACTGTTCAAAATCTTTGGGATGCAGCAAAGGCAGTCCTGAGAGGAAAGTATATACCAATACAAGAATTTCTCAAGAATGAGAAAGGTCTCAAATACACAACCTAACCCTACACCTAAAGGAGCTGGAGAAAGAACAGCAAATAAAGCCTAAGCCCAGCAGAAGAGAAATAATAAAGATCAGAGCAGAAATCAATGAAATAGAAACCAAAAGACAGTAGAACAGATCAACAAAACTAGAAGCTGGTTCCTTGAAAGAATTAAAAAGATTGATAAATCCCTGGCCAGACATATCAAAAAGAAAAGACAAATGACCCAAATAAATAAAATCATGAATGAAAGAGGAGAGATCATAACCAACACCAAAGAAATACAAACAATTATAAGAACATATTAAGAGGGGCACCCGGGTGGCTCAGTCATTAAGCGTCTGCCTTCAGCTCAGGTCATGGTCCCAGGGTCCTGGGATCGAGCCCCGCATTGGGCTCCTGCTTGGCAGGAAGGCTGCTTCTCCCTCTCCCGCTCCCCCTGCTTGTGTTCCCTCTCTCGCTGTGTCTCTCTCTGTCATATAAATAAATAAAATCTTAAAAAAAAAAGAACATATTATGAGCAACTATATGTCAGCACATTAGATAATCTGGAAGAAATGGATGCATTTCTAGAGATGTATCAACTACCAAAACTGAAACAGGAAGAAATAGAAAACCTGAACAGACCTATAACCAAGAAGAAAATTGAAGCAGTCCTCAAAAATCTCCCAACAAAAGCCCAGGGCCAGATGGCTTCCCAGGGGAATTCTACCAAACTTTTCAAGAAGAATTAATACCTATTCTTCTGAAACTGTTCCAAAAAATAGAAATGGAAGGAAAACTTCCAAACTCATTTTATGAGCCCACCATTACCTTGATCCCAAAACCAAAGACCCCATCAAAAAGGAGAATTACAAACCAATATCCTTGATGAACATGGATGCAAAAATTCTCACCAAAATACTAGCCAATAGGATCCAACAGTACATTAAAGGGATTCTTCACCACAACCAAGTGGGGTTTATCCCTGGCTGCAAGGTTGCTTCAACATCTGCAAATCAATCAATGTGATACAATACATTAATAAAAGAAAGAAAAAGAACCATATGATCCTCTCAATAGATACAGAAATTTGACAAAGTACAGCATCCTTTCTTGATCAAAACTCTTCAGAGTATAGGGATAGAAGGTACCTACCTCAATATCATGAAAGCCATCTATGAAAAACCTACAGTGAATATCATTCTCAATGGGGAAAAACTGAGAGCTTTTCCCCTAAGGTCAGGAACACGGCAGGGATGTCCACTATCACCACTGCTATTTAACATAGTACTAGAAGTCCTAGCCACAGCAATCAGACAACAAAAAGAAATAAAAGGCATCCAAATCGGCAAAGAGGAAGTCAAACTCTCACTCTTTGCAGATGATATGATACTTTACGTGGAAAACCCAAAAGACTCCACCCCAAAACTGCTAGAACTCATACAGGAATTTAGTAAGTGGCAAGATATAAAATCAATGCACAGAAATCAGTGGCATTCCTATACACTATCAACAAGACAGAAGAGAGAGAAATTAAGGAGTTGATCCCATTTACAACTGCACCCAAAACCATAAGATACCTAGGAATAAATCTTACCAAAGAGGTCAAAGAATCTGTATTCAGAAAACTATAAAACACTCATGAAAGAAATTGAGGAAGACACAAAGAAATGGAAAAACGTTCCATGCTCATGGATTGGAAGAACAAATATTGTGAAGATGTCAGTGCTACCTAGAACAATCTACACATTTAATGCAATCCCTATCAAAATACCATCTACTTTTTTTCAAATAAATGGAGCAAATAATCCTAAAATTTGTATGGAACCAGAAAAGACCTCGAATAGCCAGAGGAATGTTGAAAAAGAAAAGAAAAGCTGGCAGCATCACAATTCCGGACTTCAAGCTCTATTACAAAGCTGTAATCATCAAGACAATATGGTACTGGCACAAAAACAGACACCTAGATCAATGGAACAGAATCGAGAGCCCAGAAATGGACTCTCAACTCTATGGTCAACTAATCTTCGACAAAGCAGGAAAAGAATGTCCAATGGAAAAAAGACAGTCTCTTCAACAAATGGTGTTGGGAAAATTGGACAGCCACATGCAGAAGAATGAAACTAGACCATTTCCTTACACCACACACAAAAATAGACTCCAAATGGTTGAAAGACCTCAATGTGAGACAGGAGTCCACCAAAATCCTAAAGGAGAACACAGGCAGCAACCTCTTTGACCTCAACCGCAGCAACTTCTTCCTAGAAACATCACCAAAGGCAAGGGAAGCAAGGGCAAAAATGAACTATTGGGACTTCATCAAGATAAAAAGCTTTTGCACAGCAAAAGAAATAGTCAACAAAACCAAAAGATAACATGGGCGCCTGGGTGGCTCAGATGGTTAAGCGTCTGCCTTCAGCTCAGGTCATGATCCCAGGGTCCTGGGATCAAGTCCCGCATCGGACTCCCTGCTCCTTGGGAGCCTGCTTCTCCCTCTGCCTCTCTTTCTCTCTCGATCTGTCTCTCATGAATAAATAAATAAAATCTTTAAAAAAAAAAAAAACAAAAGATAACAGACAGAATGGGAGAAGATATTTGCAAATGACATCAGAAAAAGGGCTAGTATCCAAAGTCTATAAAGAACTTATTAAACTCAACACCCAAAGAACAAATGATCCAATCAAGAAATGGGCAGAAGACATGAACAGAGATTTTTCCAAAGAAGACTTCCAAATGGCCAAATGCCACATGAAAAAGTGCTCAACATCGTTTGGCATCAGGGAAATCCAGGTCAAAACCTCAGTGAGATACTACCTCACACCAGTCAGAATGGCTAAAGTTAACAAGTCAGGAAACGACAGATGTTGGCGGGGATGTGGAGAAAGGGGAACTTTTCCTACACCGTTGGTGAGAACGCAAGCTGGTGCAGCCACTCAGGAAAACAATATGGAGTTTCCTCAAAAAGTTGAAAATAGAGCTACCCTACGATCCAGCAATTGCACTACTGGGTATTTACCCCAAAGATACAAATGTAGGAATCCAACGGGGTATGTGCACCCTAATGTTTATAGCAGCAATGTCCACAATAGCCAAACTATGGAAAGAGCCAAGATGTCCATCAACAGATGAATGGATAAAGAAGAGGTGGTATATATATACAATGGAATATCATGCAGCCATCAAACGGAATGAAATCTTGCCATTTACAATGACGTGGATAGAACTGGAGGGTATTATGCTGAGCAAAATAAGTCAATCAGAGAAAGACATGTATCATATGATCTCACTAATATGAGGAATTCCTAATCTCAGGAAACAAACTGAGGGTTGCTGGAGTGGTGGGGGTGGGAGGGATGGGGTGGCTGGGTGATAGACACTGGGGAGGGTGTGCTATGGTGAGCGCTGTGAATTGTGTAAGACTGATGAATCACAGACCTGTACCTCTGAAACAAATAATACGTTATATGTTTAAAAAAAAAGAAGTAGAAGAAGATAGCAGGAAGGGAGGAATGAAGGGGGGAAATCGGAGGGGGAGACGAACCATGAGAGACTATGGACTCTGAGAAACAAACTGAGGGTTCTAGAGGGGAGGGGGTGGGGGGATGTGTTAGCCTGGTGATGGGTATTAAAGAGGGCACGTACTGCATGGAGCACTGGGTGTTATACACAAACAATGAATCATGGAACACTACATCAAAAACTAATGATGTAATGTATGGTGATTAACATAAAATAAAAAAAAAAAGAGGTGGCCCTTGAGCTGACTGGAAGGATGAACAGGAGTTAACAAGGAATGAAACAGGGAAAAGCATAGGAAGCAGAGGGAATATTATATAAATGGGATAAAGTATTTGAAAAGCTACATATAGTTTGACCTATTTCTTCACCTCTGATTCATCTTATTTTTGGTTTCCGTGGCACCTTGTTTGTGTCCTCTTTCTCAGCTTGACTGTCAGTATTCCTAAGAGGTCTGTCCTCAGCCTCATGTCTTTTCTCTACACACTGCCTTGTCTTTCATTGCCTTGTATATATCTCCCAGGTCTCTCTCTTGATCTCCAAATTGACAAATACAACCATATAATGGAAATATTCACTTAAATGTAACATAAACACCTCAAACATTAAATGTCTGAAAATATTTCCAACACTTTCTCTACAAAAACCCCATCCTTTGTTATCTCAGTAAATGGCACCAACACCAGGATAATTACCCAAGAAAGAAACCTCAGTATTACTTCTGACTGTTTTCTTTCCTTCACTCCTCACATTCAATCTGTCCCCAAATCAGCCAGAATTCTTCATGACATCTATTCCACTGCCCTGTCCCAAGTCAGTAATAGAACTCATATGTACTACAGCAGAAAATTTAATTAGCCTTCATGCCTCTAGTTGTATCACCATCTAAAACTATCTCTCCACACCAGCTTAATTTCTGAGAAGCAGAACTAATCATGTTACCCGGTCCTGAATACTTAAAACTCTTTGACAGATTTGCAATTACCTTAGTTCCAATTCCAATTTCTATGATCCGGCCTCTAACTATGTTTCCCACCTCATCTCTTAAAATTACCTCTTCACCTCCTGTGATCCAGTGTTATTCTAACCTGCTTATTCTACTCCATCACATGAGATCATTACTCATATTTCCCCTACTATCTGGAATATATTTCCTTTTTTCTACTTTGCATATTTAACATATTCTTTGACTTTAGGTTTCAGATTAAATGTAACTTCCCCAAGAATCCTTCCCTGATGATATCCTAACTCTCCTTCTCATATCATATTATTCATCAGATTTTGTTAAGATGTTTCAAATGTCTGTCCCATTTCCAGCTAATCAATAGCTTTCTGTTGCTATGGATTAGTTTGCATTTTCTAGAATTTTATATAGGTGGAATCAAACAACAGGTACTCTTTTTAGTCTGGCTTCTTTCACTCAGAATGATTTTTTTTTGAGACTTTCTAATGAGTTTTCTGGCATGGACACATTCTTACCAAGAAAAAGGATCAAGAGAATACAAACTTTCAGATGAGTCAATATTGATTAGAGAGCTAATCAAAAATTGCCTTTCAGATTTTTTATTAATATATTTAAGAAAAGAGTGGAGAATTTTGGCAGGTAAGTGAAAATTATTTTAAAAAATGGGTTCACAGAAGTAAACAATACTATAATTAAAAGTAGGAGCTCAGAATAGCTTGACACAGTTGAAGCGTGGATTAATTACATTTTTTATAAGTCCCTAGAAAATGTCCAGATTAAAATATAGAGAAAAATGAGCATAAAAGGGAAAAAAGAGACATATGGATACAGCAAAAAAATTTAACTCAGGTGTAACCGGAGTATGATAAGCAGTGGACTATAAGAGAGGGCAAGAAACAATTTTTGAAGAGATTATGGCAAAAAATTTTGTGAAATCCATTAAAAACATCAACTCATGGGGCACCTGGATGGTGCAGTCAGTTAAGCATCTGACTCCGGGTTTCAGCTCAGGTTATGATTTCAAGGTGCTAGAATGGAGCCCTGAGTCAGGCTCCGTGCTCAGCGTAGAGTCTGCTTGAGATTCTCTCTCGCTCCCTCTCCCATTGCCCCTCCCCACTGCATGCTCTCTATCTCTCTCAAATAAATAAATCTTAAAAAAATAAGCAGCTCACAGTTAAAAGAACCATAATGAAACCCAAGCAGAATAAAAAACATAAATAAAACCACACTTGGACATATCATAAGTGCTAAAAAGTAAAAGCAAAAAAGAAAATCATAAAAGCAATCAGAGATAAAAATGCATTACTTAACACAGAGCAACACTAAGGATTACAGATGACTTCTGGACAGAAATGGTAAGATTAAGAAGACAACAGAATTACGTTATTTAAATACTAAAAGTGTCAACTTAGAATTCTACACCCACTGAAAATCCTTCAGAAGTAAGAACCGAATACAAACATTTCCAGAAAAACAAAGATTGAGTGAATTAGTTACCAGTAGTTCCTCACTAACAGCAATACTAAAAATATAGTAATTTTTCAGGAAGAAGGACAATGACCTCAGATGTAAGTGAGGGAATACAACAAGAAATTAAAGTAGCATTAGGTATTAATATGTAGATAAACATAAGTAATCTTTACAATGCACAAAAGCAATGTCATGTGGTAATTTTTTTTAAAGATTTTATTTATTTATTTGAGACAGAGAGAGAGCACAAGTAGGGAGGAGGGTCAGAGGGAGAGGGAGAAGCAGACTCCCCTCTGAGCAGGTATCCCAGGACCCTGAGATCATGACCTGAGCCAAAGGCAGACGCTTAACTGACTGAGCCAACCAGGCACCCCTCATGTGGGATTTATTATATACATAGAATTAAAATGCAGAGTGACAATAGCACAAAAGATAGAAGAGAGTAAATATAATTAAAGTTTTATAAGATACAGCCAGAAGAGGGGCGCCTGGGTGGCTCAGTTGGTTAAGCAACTGCCTTCGGCTCAGGTCATGATCCTGGAGTCCCGGGATCGAGTCCCGCATCGGGCTCCCTGCTCGGCGAGGAGCCTGCTTCTCCCTCTGACCCTCTCCCCTCTCATGTGCTCGCTCTCTCATTCTCGCTCTCTCAAATAAATAAATCTTTAAAAAAAAAAAAAAAGATACAGCCAGAAGAAATAATAAAAGTATAAATTCATATTAAATTATAATCAATCAAGAATGTATGTCATAATGTCTCTAAGGCAAACATTAAAAGAAAAAGAAAAGAATTTATTATTAACAAACCAATAGAAGAGAATATTTAAAACAAAATAATCTATAAATTTAACAGGAGAAAAGACAGAGGAAAGGAATCATAATAAGCATGAGATAAATAGAAGACAAATGGTAAAATGATATTTATAAACACAAATGCATCAGTAATTATATGGCATGTAAATGGACTAATACTCCAGTTAAAATACTGATTTAAAACACCATTTGATTAGAAAGTGAAGCAGAAGCCCCTTTTTAGAAACATGCAAAATAAGGAAAAAGGGTTTCCCATGTCAATCATCTTACCAGAGAAAACTTGGAATAAGATGAGAAAGTTGACCAAAGCAAACCATGTATTTATCTATTGTAGAGTGCAACTACTGAATAACGTATCACCAGCTTTGGGGCCACCCAAACCAGGACTAGAATCTTGACTCTTCCTATTACCAGCTGTGAGATTTTGAGCAAATCTATCACAACATCTTACGAAAGTAGCTCAATGGATTTAACAAGAGTTAGAGTCTGTTTAGAATAGTCTGATATATCATAGGCCCACATAAAATCACATCGGGATGGTTCAAATGGGGTAGTCATTTACTGTCCATGGTAACTAACATAAAAGCACAGAAAAATGTCAGTGTGCAGGAAGACTAGAGAAAAAAAGATTAGACAGATGAGAGAAGCAAGAAAAAGAGGGAGAGATTGTCAGGGTTAGAAAAAATAAGGACTGGTTTCAAATATTAGCTCAAAGTTAAAGATAAATGCTCTAGACTGCAGGTAGTGATTTGTGATTGAGTTACTTCTCACATAGACAACCCTGTGTAGATTACTCCCTGATGAGTAGCAGCAAGAACTGATTTAATATTATTACATTTACTACTTACTCTACAAGCTTTTATTGGTATACACTCAGTGCCAGGCACTAGGCTAAACATAAAGTCAATGTAAGAGATATGTCTCTAGTTTTCAAGCATCCAAATTAGAAGACATGACTAGCATACAGGAAAGAAGCAGAAATAATCATTTTACGACATAGTTGGAGAGAGAGAAAACAATACAAGGGCCTTAGAAAAGTCATCTCCTCATTAGCATAAGTTCTATTCCTCAGGAAGTCTTGTGATTGCTCAATATTACCCATTAATTGTGATTACATTTAAATCATGGAAAAGTCATAGAAAGCTCGATTATAGATCTGTATCTAAGTTCCATTTACCAAAATAGCTCTAATCAGATAAAGCTGAGATTTTATGGCTTGCCTGGATGGAAGACCCAGAGCCTCATCTCTGAGGGCTCTGAGCACTTGTTTATCATGTTGTTCTCAGATCGCAGCTGTTGCTACACTTGCCATTTATAGTTAAAACTTGGCATGGTAGTGCCAAGAATATGTCAAATATATGCCTCCCTGCTCCCATGCTATGGTAGCAGCCTTACTTCCTCATGGTGATCAGGGTCAATTTCCTCTTCTAGATTGGTAACTCCATCTGTTCCTGCTGATATATTGGCATGAGAAGCCCAAGGTGACCAGACAATAGCCCTAACTTTAAGTTTACTGAGACTCTCAATAGGCCTTGTGTTGGAAGCATCTCCCTACTAGGAATAAGTACTCTGCATCTACAGAGGCTAAAGTTGTTAGGATGGGAACAACAAATTCCCAAAGTAGATCACTGGGAGTGATACAATGGCTGTTGGCTTAAGGGGACATATTACATGTGCTCTCTCCAAGTGGCCCCACAGCTGTATCTTCAAGGGACCATACCACTTCTCTATCAGGCCAATAGTTTCTAGATGGAGTGGCATCATAGATCCAGCTGGTCTGAACCTATGGTGATGTGCCCAGTGATGTACCTTCATTACTGTAATGTGGGTCCTTTAGTTCAAGGAGAAGTTATAAAGAATCCCATGTTGGAAGTGCTCTCAGACCATGACGTTGACTGAGTACTATAGCCAGAAAAGGCAAACCATTCCTCGAATACAGGTCAGTCCAATTCTGGGGAATTTCTACCTTTTCCAGAATGGTAAGGAGCCTAATATAATCAACTTTACACCGAGTGAGTAACTGGTCTCCTCCAGGGAAGGTACAGTATTAAAGACTCGGTGTCAGTCTCTGGGACTGGAAAGTTGATACTTGGCAATGCCACTAACTAGATCAGCCTTGGTAAGAGGAAGCCCAGGTTGTGACCTATGCAAAGCCTCCACCTCAGTCACCGTGGCTTTTTCTTTCACTAGTCCACTGTGCAATCAAGGGGTGACAGAGGACAGAGACCAGCTAACATCTATGGTAAGATTCTTACATATATTCAGTTTTTTTTTTTTAATTCTGCAAAAAATACTCTGTGGTGAGCATTAATGTGGAATACAAAGATCCCCATAATTTTTACTTGCTCCCATAAGTCCAGCCACATGACATTCTCCCAGGCCTCCTTGTCATAGATCTTCCCACCTTCTCTTTCAGATTCCTAATCAACCAGGAAAGCAATCCATCATAGCATCTGAGTCTGTGAACTTCTTTGTCCATACAAAGTGATGACCAAGCACATTAACTGAAGTTTTTCCACTCTTCCCTTTGGGAGGATTTCCACTCACTACTATTTTAGAGGGCCACTCACGAGTAGGGCTATCCTGCAACCACATTCTATTTTTGGTTTACATTAATATATGAGGGCCAACTTCTGCATAAACCAAGCAGTTTGTTTGTTTCCTCCCCTATCAGCTGATCATAAAGAACTCCCCAGGAGGCCACAGGTATGAACCGAGGTTAGGGTCATGAGTGCAAGAATAATGACTGACATGGAAGTCAGGGCCACCTCTTGATGCAGCTTACCTGTGACCTCTGAAACCAATTCTAGAAGTACTATGGCATCTTGCAATGGATTGTTGATGGGTCCACTAAACCTTAGACTCGGTGGGTCTAAGAGTACACAGTTTGTGATGAACACAGCTGGCTTCACACTCACTTGATTCCCCATGGTCACATAACTGGTTTCTACCAGAGCCCAGTATCATTCTAGCAGCTACTTTTTGAATAGAGTAGAGTTCTTTTTTGCAGATGGTATGGCCTTCCTCCAGAACCTTAGGGAGTCTATGCTGTAACTTTCCTATTGGGGCTTGGCAGAGATACCAAAAAGCATCTTTGCTCAGCACAAATACCTCTGGTAACATGGGATCCTCCAAGCCATATGGCTCAAGTGACAAAGCAACAGCCTGGACCTGCTACAAAGGATTTTCCGACTCTAAGCCCCATTCAAACTAATTAGCCTTCAACATCACCTAAAATGGATGAAAACAGTATTTACAACTGCAGAACATGCTCCTTCTAACACCCAAAGAATCCCGGTCATCCACTCAGATTTATCTCTAGGTTTCAGGAGATTATATTTCTTTAAAAGTTGCCAAGAAGGCCATCTGAATTTCCACACATTGCTTCAAACTGGTGATTCACATATAAGCACTTGCAATTTTCTTCAATGCATCAGTGGTGATTTGCACCACCACCCAATTCCACCATTCCTATGGTTATTGTTCCAGTGAAATTCCAGTGAGGTTGCAAAAGCTAATGTACTCCCTTCTACCTATAGCCTGTCCCAGTTCCTCACAGATGGAAACCTAAGCAATTTTACTGCTGTAGCACGATACCAGGGCCCATCAATAATCCAACTACCACCTGTGATGGGGTCCTCACTGCTATTCCATCAGCAGATGATTCAACTCCAGAATCCCAGTCTTTAAAGTTAGCTTTCTAGGATCGCTCCTGGTCTTATATCAGATTCCCTAGAAGCAGAGTCTGAGATGGGGTTTTTGTGTGAATGATTTATTGAGAGAATATTCTCAAAAGAAAACTGGAAGAAAGAAAATGAGGACACAGCAGGGCAAGAAGCTCAGCAAAGACGTGATTTTGCTGAAATCTAAGCATTAGACTGATCTCTTGGTGAGCTCTAGAATATACATACGCCTACAAAGTTGTCCCCTTTTGAGACTCTTGCACCCCATACTTGTGAGGCATTGACTGCAGACCACCCCAGAGGATGGGTATAATCTCCCAAATATTTTTATATAAAGAAGCTCGTGTCAGCTAAGGAAAGTTCTCAGGAGATGGATAGCAGCCAACATCTTCAGCAACTAGAAAATAAGTGCACCAGTTTAGTAAAGCATATCTGTATGGGCCACCAAGAGTTTACTGCAGAAAACATGAGTTCCAAGATGCCTATCACTGCACTTTACCCTTGAGTCAAGTAATCAACTACCCTGCTGGCTACCTGCCTAGACTGCCACATGCCACCTTCACCATACTTCCCAAACATCACCCATTCACTGTGTTGTCTGGTACTGCCTGGTATCAACCATCTTTAGATTCTGCCACAATCAGAGAACATGTCTCATCAACCAGCATCGTGCCTAAGTATGAGTCACGGGAGGTCATCACACACAAAAAAATATTTTGTCGCCTTCTCCCCTTTAAATTTTCTGGGTGGGGAGACTTTTTTAATTGCTTCTAAGCGCAAACTCAGGTGGACTCTAGGATTTTTCTCACCATTGTTAAGCAGACTAGAAATTAAAATATCCAACCCAATAGTCAAAATTACAAATTAGCCGAATAGTTCAAGACTCTCCCTTCCCTCCATTTGTTTCCCTAAATTTGGGGAATGGGATGTGGTTTGTTTCCCTTTACACATTGGTGCTGAGGAGGGAGGAGAGGTAAAAAGGTAAGGCAAGAGTGTTCTTACTTGACTGACACTCTAGTGGGTTTCTTTGTACTCTCTAGGCTCACTGTATATAAAAGCTGCCTTTCTCTGAAAGGTACTGTCATGGGTTTTTTTCAAAAACATGGTATTCATCATGGAAATTTTCTTAACTGCAATTTTCTTGACCTTGACAAATAAACCTTATTTCAGCTGGTCGCTTACTCCTTTGTCAGTCCCTAGGAATCTGGTGACAATGTCAGTTTCTGTTGGCTGAAGAGTGTTTACCTATTCATGCAGCCCTAATGGGAATCAAATCCCAGCTCTACCCTGTAACTGGCCCATGGAAAACACATACTCATTCTTTCTTCTAAACCACAGGAATGTAGGCTGTGCCCTATGCTACAGTAACACTCCTTTGCTCCATTCCAAAGCAGGTGGCTGGTCATACTCTTGCCTTTTAGATTTCTCAAGTAGTTTTTAGAAACAGCCCACTGTGTCTTCCAAACCAGAGGGCAGCTGTTAGATACTAACTATTGAAGACACTCATTATGTTTGTGATACAAGTCAGGGAACTTCTCTCTTGCTTGGGGTGAGTGACGGGATTCACAGAACTACAAAAGGTTTCTCCAGAGTTCCTCTTTACAAAGTCTCTTTCCATTTTCACTTTTTCTGTCTTGTATACAATAAGCTCTAATGTGGGTAATCCTCTACTCCAAGAGTTCTTTAATCAGCTCCTTGGCTAAATCTTTCAAAAGTGCATCTGTATCTTGCACTTCACTTTGAGTATGGTGCCCTCTGTATCTCAGCGTTCCCACAGCATTTCACCTTACTGTCACAGCTGACTTTTGGTTCCAGGTCTGACCTCTTCAGCTCTCTCTCAAAGCTGACATTCTAAAATCATGCTCTTTCACCATTTCTCTACACGACTTTTCCATCAAGTTGTTTCATCTCACTTAAGCACAATCTTAAACAGACTTATTGAATAGCCAGCTGTTGATCTAAGATCAATTGCAGGCTCCGTCATTTATTGGTTGTGTGGATCTTAGGTAAGTTACTTAACCTCACTGACTCTCAATTGTAAAACGCCTGCCTTGGAAAATTACTGGGATGATTAAATGACATAGTAGCTATAAAATGCCAGTACCTAGTAGAGGCTTAACGAATATTAGGGTCTCTTGCCTTGACCCATAATTTTCCTTCAGGTTGTTAATTAAGATTTTTGCCACATAGAATCCAGTCAAATCCCAGCATCTTCTTCCTTACCATCTTCCCACACAGCAATCAGAAATTAACTATTTTCAGGAGTGATGTCACCAAGATGGAGGAGTAGGAGACCCCAGTTTCCATACCCCAACCCCACAAAGAACAACTATTTGACAGCTGTCCATGAACACACAGCTCTGAGAGAGCTCAGGAGTCCATTTAAGAAACTTCAACAACAGAGTTGAACAGAAAAATAACTGCACAAAAAGGAAAGGAAAACTAGCTTCATTTTATCCGCATTATCCCACTCCCCAGACAGGCAGTGCTCAGTGTCAAGAGGGAATTCCTCACCTAGAAAGAAATCCCCTCCCTGAGAAGGGAGAGAGGAGTGAGCAACAAGCTTCCTTGGCTTCTTGGGGCACTACACAAGTACCCACCTTGGTATCACCTCACCCAGAGGGCAGCAAAGCTGACATGTACAGAGATGGCTAAGAATAAGGATAACCAATATCAACCTCACAGTGGGAGCAATTGCAGTTCTGTGACTTTCCAAGAAAAAGAAAGAGAGAGAGAACTCAAATAAATAAAATGAAAAATGTAAAAGGAGACATTGTAACTGATGCCAAAGAAAAAGGAACGTTCTTTGGAGACTACTATAAACAATTATACCCAAAATAAATTGAACAACCTGGAAAAAAATGGATAAATTCCTAAAACATAAAATCTACCATTTTGTTCTCGCATTCATCTATTCTCCTCTGGACAAAATGACAAGACGAAAAAAATCACCTCAGCAAAAAGAACAAGAGGTAGTACCGTCTGCCAGGGACCTACTCAATATGGACATTAGTACGATGTCAGACCTAGAGTTCAGAAACATGATTTTAAAGATACGACCTGGGCTTGAAAAAAGCATGGAAGTTATTAGAGAAACCCTTCCGGAGAAATAAAAGAACTAAAATCTAACCAAGTCGAAATCAAAAAGGCTATTAATGAGGTGCAATCAAAAATGGGGGCACTAACTGCTAGGATAAATGAGGCAGAAGAGAGAATTAGCGATATAGAAGACCAAATGATGGAAAATAAAGAAGGTGAGAAAAAGAAAGATAAACAACTACTGGATCACGAGGGCAGAATTCGAGAGATAAGCGATACGATAAGATGAAAAAACATAAGAATAATTCAGATCCCAGAAGAAGAAGAAAGAGAAGGGCAAAAAATATATTGGAGCAAATTATAGCAAAGAACTTCCCTAATGTGGGGAAGGAAACAGGCATCAAAATCCAGGAGGCACAGAGAACCCCTCTCAAAATCAGTAAAAATAGGTCAACATCCCGACATCTAATAGTAAAACGTACAAGGCTCAGAGACAAAGAGAAATACTTGAAAGCAGATCGGGAGAAGAGATATGTATCCTAGAATGGTAGAAACATTAGATTGGCAACAGACCTATCCACAGAGACCTGGCAGGCCAGAAAGAACTGGCATGATATCTTCAGAGCACTAAACGAGAAAAATATGCAGCCAAGAATGCTATATCCAGCTAGGCTGTCATTGAAAATAGAAGGAGAGATAAAAACCTTCCAGGACAAACAAAAACTAAAGGAATTTGCAAACACGAAACCAGCCCTACAAGAAATCTTGAAAGGGGTCCTCTAAGCAAAGAGAGAGCCTAAAAGCAGCATAGATCAGAAAGGAACAGAGACAATATACAGTAACAGTCACCTTACAGGCAATACAATGGCACTAAATTCATACCTTTCAATAGTTACCCTGAATGTAAATGGGCTAAATGCCCCAATCAAAAGATACAGGCTATCAGATTGGATTAAAAAACAAGACCCATCCATATGCTGTCTGCAAGAGACTCATTTTAGACCCAAAGACACCCCCACATTGAAAGTGAGGGGGTGGAAAACCATTTACCATGCTAAGGGACACCCAAAGAAAGCTGAGGTGACAATCCTTATATCTGACAAACTAGATTTTAAAACAAAGACTGTAATAAGAGATGAGGAAGGACACTATATCCTACTTAAAGGGTCTATCCAACAAGAAGATCTAACAATTGTAAATATCTATGCCCCTAACATGCAAGCAGCCAATTATATAAGGCAATTAATAACAAAAGCAAAGAAACACATTGACAACAATACAATAATAGTGGGGGACTTTAACACCCCCCTGACTGAAATGGACAGATCATCTAAGCAAAAGATCAACAAGGAAATAAAGACTTTAAATGACACACTGGACCAAATGGACTTCACAGACATATTCAGAACATTCCATCCCAAAGCAACGGAATACACGTTCTTCTCTAGTGCGCATTGAACATTCTACAGAATTGATCACATCCTAGGTAAAAATCAGGTCTCAACTGGTACCAAAAGATTGGGATTATTCCCTGCATATTTTCAGACCACAGTGCTTTGAAACTAGAACTCAATCACAAGAGGAAAGTTGGAAAGAACTCAAATACATGGAGGCTAAAGAGCACCCGACTAAAGAATGAATGGGTCAACCAGGAAATTAAAGAATTTTAAAAATTCATGGAAACCAATGAAAATGAAAACACAACTGTCCAAAATCTTTGGGATACAGCAAAGGCAGTCCTGAGAGGAAAGTATAGAGCAATACAAGCCTTTCTCAAGAAACAAGAAAGGTCTCAAATACACAACCTAACCCTACACCTAAAGGAGCTGGAGAAAGAACAGCAAATAAAGCCTAAACCCAGCAGGAGAAGAGAAATAATAAAGATCAGAACAGAAATCAAAGAAATAGAAACCAAAAGAACAGGAGAACAGATCAACGAAACTAGGAGCTAGTTCTTTGAAAGAATTAACAAGATTGATAAACCCCTGGCCAGACTTATCAAAAAGAAAAGAGAAATGACCCAAATCAACAAAATCATGAATGAGAGGAGAGATCACAACCCACACTAAAGAAATACAAACAATTATAAGAACATATTATGAGCAACTCTATGCCAGCAAATTAGATAACCTGGAAGAAATGGGTGCATTCCTAGAGATGTATCAACTACCAAAATTGAAACAGGAAGAACTAGAAAACCTGAACAGACCTAGAACCACTAAGGAAATTGAAGCAGTCATCAAAAATCTCCCAAAAAACAAAAGCCCAAGTCCAGATGGCTTCCCAGGGGAATTCTACTAAACTTTTCAAGAAGAATTAATACCTATTCTCCTGAAACTGTTCCAAAAAATAGAAATGGAAGGAAAACTTCCAAACTCATTTTATGAGGCCACCATTACCTTGATCCCAAAACCAGACAAAGACCCCATCAAAAAGGAGAATTACAGACCAATATCCTTGATGAACATGGATGCAAAAATTCTCACCAAAATACTAGCCAATAGGATCCAACAGTACATTAAAAGGATTATTCACCACAACCAAGTGGGATTTATCCCTGGGCTGCAAGGTTGGTTCAACATCCGCAAATCAATCAACGTGATACAATACATTAACAAAAGAAAGAACAAGAATCATATGATCCTCTCAATAGATGCAGAGAAAGCATTTGACAAAGTACAGCATCCTTTCTTGATCAAAACTCTTCGGAGTATAGGGATGGAGGGTACCTACCTCAATATCATAAAAGCCATCTATGAAAAACCTACAGCGAATATCATTCTCAATGGGGAAAAGCTGAGAGCTTTTCCCCTAAGGTCAGGAATGCGGCAGGATGTCCACTATCACCTCTGCTACTCAACATAGTATTAGAAGTCCTAGCCATAGCAATCAGACAACAAAAAGAAATCAAAGGCATCCAAAGAGGCAAAGAGGAAGTCAAACTCTCACTCTTTGCAGATGATATGATACTGTATGTAGAAAACCCAAAAGACTCCATCCCAAAACTGCTAGAACTCATACAGGAATTCAGTCAAGTAGCAGGATATAAAATCAATGCACAGAAATCAGTGGCATCCCTACACACTATCAACAAGACAGAAGAGAGACAAATCAAGGAGTCGATCCCATTTACAATTGCACCCAAAACCACAAGATACCTAGGAATAAATTTAACCAAAGAGGTAAAGGATCTGTACTCAGAAAACTATAAAATACTCATGAAAGAAATTGAAGAAGACACAAAGAAATGGAAAAACGTTCCATGCTCATGGATTGGAAGAACAAATATTGTGAAGATGTCAATGCTACCTAGAGCAATCTACACATTCAATGTAATCCCCATCAAAATACCATCCACTTTTTTCAAAGAAATGGAACAAATAATCCTAAAACTTGTATGGAACCAGAAGAGACCCCGAATAGCCACAGAAATGTTGAAAAAGAAAAGCAAAGCTGGCAGCATCACAATTCTGGACTTCCAGCTCTATTACAAAGCTGTAATCATCAAGAGAGTACGGTACTGGCACAAAAACAGACACATCGATCAATGGAACAGAATCGAGAGCCCAGAAATGGACCCTCAACTCTATGGTCAACTAATCTTCGACAAAGCAGGAAAGAATGTCCAATGGAAAAAAGACAGTCTCTTCAACAAATGGTGTTGGGAAAATTGCACAGCCACATGCAGAAGAATGAAACTGGACCATTTCCTTACACCACACACAAAAATAGACTCCAAATGGTTGAAAGACCTAAACGTGAGACAGGAGTCCATCAATATCCTAAAGGAGAACACAGGCAGCAACCTCTTTGACCTCAGCCGCAGCAACTTCTTCCTAGAAACATCACCAAAGGCAAGGGAAGCAAGGGCAAAAATGAACTATTGGTATTTCAACAAGATAAAAAGCTTTTGCACAGCAAAAGAAACAGTCCACAAAACCAAAAGACAACCGACAGAATGGGAGAAAATATTTGTAAACGACATATTAGATAAAGGGCTAGTATCCAAAATCTATAAAGAACTTATTAAACTCAACACCCAAAGAACAAATGATCCAATCAAGAAATGGGCAGAAGACATGAACAGACATTTTTCCAAAGAAGACATCCAAATGGCCAAGAGCCACATGAAAAAGTGCTCAACATCCCTCGGCATTAGGGAAATCCAAATCAAAACCTCAATGAACTACCTCCTCACACCAGTCAGAATGGCTAAAATTAACAAGTCAGGAAACGACAGATGTTGGCGGGGATGCAGAGAAAGGGGAACCCTCCTACACTGTTGGTGGGAACGCAAGCTGGTGCAGCCACTCTGGAAAACAGTATGGAGGTTCCTCAAAAAGTTGAAAATAGAGCTACCATACAATCCAGCAATTGCATTACTGGGTATTTACCCCAAAGATACAAATGTAGGGATCCGAAGGGGTACTTGCACCCTGATGTTTATAGCAGCAATGTCCACAATAGCCAAACTGTGGAAAGAACCAAGATGTCCATCGACAGATGAATGGATAAAGAAGATGTGGTATATATACACAAAGGAATATTATGCAGCCATAAAAAGGAATGAGATCTTGCCATTTGCAACGATGTGGATGGGACTGGAAGGTGTTATGCTGAGTGAAATAAGTCAATCAGAGAAAGACATGTATCATTTGACCTCACTGATATGAGGAATTCTTAATCTCTGGAAACAAACTGAGGGTTGCTGGAGTGGTGGGGGTTGGGAGGGAGGGGGTGGCTGGGTGATAGACATTGGGGAGGGTATGTACTATGGTGAGTGCTGTGACTTGTGCAAGACTGTTGAATCACAGATCTGTACCTCTGCAATAAATAATACATTATATGTTAAGAAAAAAAAAAAGAAGAACATAGCAGGAGGGGAAGAATGAAGGGGAGTAAGTCGGAGGGGGAGACGAAGCATGAGAGACGATGGACTCTGAAAAACAAACTGAGGTTTCTAGAGGTGAGGGGGGTAGGGGGATGGGTTAGCCTGGTGATGGGTATTAAAGAGGGCACATTCTGCGTGGCGCACTGGGTGTTATGCACAAACAATGAATCATGGAACACTACATCAAAAACTAATGATGTAATGTATGGTGATTAACATAACAATAAAAAAATTTAAAGAAAAAACCTCCCAACAAAGCAAAGCCCAGGGCCGATTGGCTTCACTGGTGAATTAGACCAAACATTTAAAGAAGAATTAATGCCAATCAGCCTTTTTAAACTCTTCCAAAAAAATTGAAGAGGAGAGAACATTCTCAAATTTATTTACGAGGTCCCCATGACCCTGATAACAAAGCCACATAAGGGTTCTATAACTAGAGGTCAATATCCCTGATGAAGATATATGCAAAAATCCTCAATCAACTATTAGCAAACTGAATTCAACAGCTCATTAAAAGGATCATTCATCATGATCAACTGGGATTTTGCTAAGCAATCTTTGGAAGAAGCTGGAGGCATCACACTTCCTGATTTCAAACTACATTACAAATCTATAGGTGTGAAAACAGGATGGTACTGGCAGAAAAACAGACACATAGACCTATGGGACAAAACTGAGAGCCCAGGAATAAATCCATGCATATATGGTCAGTTAATTTGTTAAAGATTTATTTATTTATTTTAGTGAGAAAGAAAGAGAGTGCAAGCAGTAGGGAAGGGCAGAGGGAGAGACAGAATCCCTGAGCAGACTCTCTGCTGAGCATGGAGCCGGACATAGGGCTCCACGTGGGGCTCAATCCCAGGACCCTGAGACCATGACCTGAGCAGAAACCAAGAGTCAGCTGTTTAACTGACTAAGCCACCCAGGGCCCTTATTGTCAATTGATTTTTGACAAAGCTGCCAAGGACACTCAATGGAGAAAGGATTCTCTCTCCAATAAATAATGTTAGGAAAACTGGATATTTACATGAAAAAGAAACAAACTAGACCCCTATCTTGCACCACTCCCCCCAAATTAAATTAATGGACTAAAGAATAAATATAAGACCCAAAACTTTAAAACTCCTAGAAGAAAACATTGGGAAAAAGCTCCTTGACATCAGTCTTGGCAATGATATTCTGGATATCACACCAAAAGCAAAAGTAAATAAGTGAGACCACATCAAATTAAAAACCTCTGTACTGCAAAAACAAACAAACAAAACAGTCAGCAAAATGAAAAGGCAACCTATGTATGGAATGGGGGAATGGGAGAAAATATCTGCAAACCATATATCCGATAAGAGGTTAATATCCAAAAGATATGAGGAAATCATACAACCTTCAATAGCAAAAACAAAAAACAAGAAACAAAAACACAAATCATCTAATTTACAAAATGGGCAAACAACCTGAATAGATATTGTTCCAAAGAAGTGATATTAATGGCCAATAAGTACATGAAAAGGAATTCAACATCATTAATCATCTGGGGAATACAAAGCAAACTATAATGACATATCATCTCATACCTGTTCGAATGGCTATTACCAAAAACACAAGAGATAACAAATGCTGGTAAAGGATTGGAAGAGAAGTGAATCCTTGTGCTCTGTTCACAGCAATGTAAACTGGCACAGCCATGTAAACTGGCACAGCCATTATGAAAATAGTGTAAAGATTCCTCGGGGTGCCTGGGTGGCTCAGATGGTTAAGCGTCTGCTTTCGGCTCAGGTCATGATCACAGAGCCCTGGGATTGAACTCCACATCAGGCTCCCTGCTTGGTGGGCAGCTTGCTTCTCCCTCTCTCTCTACTGTTCCCCCTGCTTGTGCTCTCTCTATCAAATAAATAAATAAAATCTTAAAAAAAAAGATTCCTCAAAAACTTAAAAATAGAGCTACCATGTGATCCAGCAATACAACTTTTCTGTATATATCCAAAGAAAATAAAATCACTATCTCAACAAAATATCTACACTCCCACATTCACTGCAGCATTATTCACAACAGACAAGATATGGAAACAACCTAAGAGTCCACTGATGGTTGAATGGATAAAGAAAATGTAGTATAGATATATATAATGGAAAATTATTTAGGCATAAGAAAGTAGGAAATCCTGCCATCTGTGACAATGTGGATGGACCTTCAGGCTATTATGCCATATGATCTCACTTATTCATTCTTCTTACGTTTTTACCTTTTGACCAACCTCTCATTTCCCCCACTTTCTGGCCCCTGGCAACCACTGGCTCTGCTTCTATGAGTTGAGCTTTTTTCAGATTTCATGTTTGAGTTCTGGGCATCTAATGCACAGCATGGTGATGACAGTGAACAGTACTATACTGTATACTTGAAAGTTGCCATGAGTGTAGATCTTAAATGTGTTCACCATAAAAATAAGAAAGTAACTATGTGAAGGATGTGTTAACTGATTTCACTGTTGTAAACATGCCACAATGTACTTGTGTATCAAATCATCACATTGTATACATTAAACTTACACAAGGTTATATATCAATTACATCTCCATAAAGCTAAAAGAAAAAATAACTATCCTATTCTCAAGGAGAGAAATATCTCCCTAGGATTTGAAACTATATGCAAAAATTTCTGAATTCAGGGTAAATGAATGAGTCAGGGTTACTGAAACAGGACCAGCTACATAGTTTGTAGAGCCTAATGCCAATCGAAAATGTGGGCCTTTTGTTCAAATATCATTAAGAACTACAAGATATCAATAGCAGAGTATTAAAGCAAGCACAGGCCCCTTCTTTGTGCCAGGCCCCATAAAGCCAGCCCTTCACAGAGGTCTGAACTCTGTGACTGAGCCCTGACCCCCCGTTTCCAAACTCCCTGCTGCATGAGCAAAACTTACATAGACAAATGAAATAAACTTGCTCCAACTTCGACTTAATTGAAGCTGATCAGGCAAAACCTTAATGAGCGAGATAATGACCCTCCCTGACTCTCCTTTGCAGAAAGAGGGAGTTTTACATGATTACCTGCTAGGCTCTATTCAGCTGACAGGCAGTATCAAGAGGCAAATTCTTTGCAGACCTTGCTACTATTTTAATGTCTCTATCATTCCAGGAAGCTTGTAGCTAAGCAACCTGAGGTCTCTGTTGTGACAGGGAAAAAAAAAAAAAAAAAGGAAAGAAAGAAAAGGAAATGAAAGGGCGGAGAGAGAGAAAGAAGGAAAAAGAAGCAGGACAAGGAGGCAGAGAATTGTAGACCTCAGCAAAAAACAGGCTGAGGTCCCTGAAAGATTCATTCCCTCACCTACATAAGAGGAAATTTCTGACTTGTATCAGCTGTGTGTCAAAACACCAGAAGATTCTAGATCCTTCCAACTTGACCACTGCCCATAGGTCATGCACCATCAACTAAGGATGATTCCGCTTGTTCTGTCTGGATAATGGCAAGAAAAAGTGACAAACACTGTGAACCCGCCTTAATGTGTACTTAGATCTGAGCAGTTTTATTATAGGTATGGTCTAGTATAGCAATCATGCCAAGGGAAGAAAAAGGGCCACCAGATTTTGTATTTCTGAGCTAGACAAGATCACTCAGGTTCTCCAGTAAATGAGGTTGGGCATCATGAACCATACACACATTATTTTGCAGAGTTTCTAAAAGTTTTATAGAGTCCACAGAAATCACTGAGTCCCAAAACATCCTCACAGGGCAAGGGCTACAGAGTCCCTCATAGTGTAACCTCCCTAAGTCTTTTCATTACCAAAATAGAGACAATAATGGTACAACATGAGTGAACCTTTAGGAAATATCCTATGATAAATGAAATAAGTCAGTCACAGAAAGACAAATGTTACATGATTCCACTTCTCTGAGGTATATAAAATAGTCAAATTCATAGAATTAAAGAGTGGAATGATGGTTGCCAGGAGCTTGGGGGAATGGTTGGGAGTTATTAATCAATGGGCATAAAGCTTCACTTAAACAAAATGAATAGTTTTACATGATATAAAACATGGTACCTATAAGTCAACAATAATATATTGCACGTTTAAAAATTTGTTAAGTGAGTAGATCTCATGTGCTCTTAGCACAATAAATGGTGATGACGATGATGATGATGATGATATCCACTTTACAGGGTCATTATAAGTGCTGAATAAGATAACTTAAGAAAAGTGCTTAAAATGCACATGATGGGCCTCCCTCCTCTTTATCTCTGACCTTATGTTACGTTGTATGGTGCATGTCCTGTGTACTGCTAGACCTCCCTTCAGGACTTATTCCCCCACTGTCACCGTGTTGGCAGCAGATAGCAAGCAGGGGAAGCTCTCATCTGATGGGGGTCTCCTCTCCCAAGATCATACATCCTCCCTGCAGAAGTTACAGTCCAAGGACTGGCAAATGCAAACACAGAAAGGCCTGGTTCCATTGCCTCCTTTCAATGCAACTCTAAAAAGCACTCCTAGAATCAAAGCTTCTGTAGCATTAGCTGAGGACTTTGTTGAGAATGGAGCTCAAGTCAACTCTAATACTGCTTCTTTCATGCCCCTAAAAGGACTTCTCTAATAAACTTATTGCATGCAGGTCTCCAAATTAGAGTTTGCTCTGGAAAACCTCATCTGTGACTGTCACCTCCAGAGCCACATGAAGAAAAGATACGTGAGTCCATGGTCAATAGATGACTTCCTAAGAAAATGGGAGAAATGGCAAGTAAACATGCAGGTTCATGAGTGGCCTCAGGTCCATCAGAATAACGGAGGATGAGACTAAGGACAATAAGATTTCAATCCCTAGGAGAAAGTGAAAGCCTGGGGAATGAATGAACTGGATTCTTAATCAAGGCCACTGACTCAGGTACAGAGCAAGGAAGAAAAAGGAAAGAACAAGACAGCTTGCCTCATGCAGGAAGCTGATTCTTAGAAATGGAAAGCAAGGCAAAGTAAGCAAAATGGTAAAAAGCTAGGATAAGAAGCTGGGCCCCAGCACTCTGGACCCACCACCCATCCTGCTAGGGCGATTCACTGATTTCGGGCAGAACATGCCAAGTGAGAGCTCCATGGCAGGGACTGGTGAAGTTTATGAATAAGGGGCTGAGCTGACCATGAAACTTAGGGACTAATTAATTCATGGCAGCAACCAGGTTTTAAACTTTAATAGGACCTGACATTGATGAAGACAGATGTCCCAAGGATATAGAGTTATATGGTTCCTCTCTGTGTACATTTCCTCCTCTGCTCAAACAAGATCTTACCAAATGCCTTGTCATTCCTCTGACCGGAACCAAAATTATCATTATTTTCTTATGGCTGTGAAGTCTCCCTTTCATGTTAACTCCTTTCTTATGGTTTTTTGATGCGCTAACATAACTTAATATATACTTAATACTTAATTTAATAAAACTTAATAAATACAAATATCAATGTGATTAACAGAGCCTTAGGAGGTGTTATTGATAGCATACTACCTCACTCACCTCTTAAATGGACATTCTGAACAAATCCTGTTTTACAAATAAACACTTCCTTCCCAGCATTTGCCCCTTGGAGCTTCACCCTGATTTGGAGATGTTTGTATTGGGAAGTCTTATCCCAGGTTCTCTTTGTGAGCAGCTCTCATTATCCTGTGCTATTCATCTTGCCATCTTTGTGCATGGAAACTTCCCCAGTGTGGGGAAAACTGAGGGCAAAAAACTGAGGGCAAAAAAAAGTAGATGTGCCAAATCAACTAGAGAAAAAGCAAAGGATTCTATGACAGAAGGTAGTAGATTTTCCCATTAGTGACTCTATTTAATAAAGAAATACAGATAGCTGAAGAACATAAGACAGTAATATTAAACTTTGAGTCCAGGCCACTGCTATCTAAGAGTCCAAAAAGTTTACCAATTCCAACAGAAGCCATCCATAATATAGTATGACGACACCTGGAGACAGACAACTGAAGGCAGAGCTATTTCAGAAAGCTGTTATTTTGTTAAGGTTACTCAAGGGGAGTGTGAGCCCTTGATAACCATGTGTTTTTCTCTTGGTCATCTCCAATTTGATCATTAGCACATAGCAAATTTTTTCATATTTATTTCGTTTTTATAAAGAACAGATTCTGTTCTGGGATTGGATAAGGATTGGCAACTTGCAAAAGAAAAACATAGTAGCTACTTTGAATTTCTAAGGTCTTAATCTCACATTCTATAATCAGACAATATATCCTGGCCTGGAGTTCAGTTGTTATCTAATGTGCTTGGGAGAGAGATGCGAGTGTGCAGGAAGACAATTATTCCTCAGTCTTCCGGTTTCCAGGAAAAAAAAATTTTCCTAAACGCTCCTGGCTTCTTTTCAAATTCCCTTGCTCCTTCCTTAGAGATAGAGACATACTTGGTCAGATTTCTAGGGCAGGGATTCAATATTAGAAAGATCAATGTTGCCTCACACACCTTATTCTTTAATATCAACTTTATTAATGATAAAATTGATAGTCGTTTCCAGTTGCCTATTCTTTTGTCTTATCTCTCATTTAGCTTAAAATTCAGAAAAGTACTACTTATCCAGCCCCATCAAAATCTACCATTAAATATAGGATACTGGCTCAGGGCAGGTGGAAAGATGAAAGTAAATGTTTTGAACAGTTGTGAGCTATAGCCAAAGAGTGGCATCTCAATAGAGTCCATGGAGGGTATTTCTTACAAAAAAAATCCTCTAGACTAGGAACTTTTAGAAAACCTGAGTTGTAAACTCAGTATTTGTCAATTTTGCCTCTACTCAGAATAAATGAGAATAAATGAAGTAAAATTTATCTCAATCTCTGAACTAGATGATTTCCATGTGTCTGTTGAGCTTGTATTCCTGGAAGACATTTATACCATTGGGTGCCAAGCATTAAGGTAGGCACATCCACATACCTTGCTCATTTAATTTAATTAAGATCAAACCCAGAATTTAGCATCGAAATTTCCAGCACCATATTTACCTATAGAAACTAATATTTCAAATGGCCCATTAACACACTCCATTAGCTGCTTGATTCTGATTTTCTATTTGAAATGATGCCTCCTAGAGTGTGGGGCTGATACTTCCTCTAAGCGAAGACCCGCATATTCCTAGCAGTTAAATTTAGCTGCACCACTTCATTGCATTCTCTTTCAAGGGCTCAGCCAGTCTTCTCAGTTAGTTGGAGCAAGTCTGAGCTAGTCTGGTAACAAAGACTCATTGTTCCACAGTCCCAGAACTAGTTCCTAATGGCCTCAAGACTTTTGTGTAATTCTTATCTGATGGAGGTAGAGAGAGGAATGGAGGAGAGTGAGAGGCAGCCCTACAGATGACCTTGGAGCAGCATGAATGATGTCTAATGTTCAGCAGTTATAGGCTATCAGACACTAATATACTCTCTGGGCTGAACCGAATAGGCCCATTACTCTCAACTGCAATTCGCCATCTGTGAAGTGAGCTGGTGGCTTCAGACAAGACTACAAATTGCACCTGATACTGAAAAAGACAGGGAGGGGATTATGATGTAAAACCAAGGGAAGAGTAGACAGAGACCTAGACTGACCAAAGGCCATATGAGGATAAGAAGAAATAAAACTTAGCCTTCAGAACAGCTCCCAAATGACCCCGACCATTCACAAGATTGAATTCATGGATCCTAACAGACTGTATGGAAGTTTCTGAGATCAAAGGTTTAGTGTCATTAGGAGAGATGTGCACAGCTGGGGCTGACAAAACCCTCCCACTCTCAGGCAGCTCCTTTCAGTCTGTTGTCACAATTCATTAGCTCCTTCTGACATTCATTTGACATCATTTCAGGAAAGAGATCTAATCGCGGCCAAAGAAAGGAAGGAGACTTTGAAAAATATGATGGCTATAGATACAGAGCAGTTTATCGTTCTGACTAACAATGATGAGGATGATAATGACAATCCATCATGCTGACCAATGACACGTTTTCATTACCATTATGGGCAATGCCACTTGGCAGATGTGGCTTTAAAATTGTACATGAACACGTTTCAACCCTGACTCTACCATTACGAGCTATAATGGACTGAACTGCATTTCCCCCAAAATCGGGATGTTGAAGACCTAACCCCCCAATGTGACTATATTTAGAGATAGGGCCTCTTACGGGGTATTTAAGGTTAAATGAGGTCCTAAGAATGGGGCTCTACTCTGACATAACTGGTGTCATTATAAGAAAAGGGAAGATGCACCAGAGATCTTTCTCTCTTCACATGAACACAGAAGAAAGGCCATGCGAGGACACAGAGCGGGGATGGCCATCTACAACCCAGGAAGAGAAGCCTTTCCAGAACTCAACACTCTGGTACATTGATCTTGGACTTCCAGCCTCCAGAACTGTTAAAAAAATAAATGTCTGTTATTTAGGACACCCAGTCTCTAGTTTCTTGTTAAGGCAGCCCGAGCTGACTCATACAGGAGCAATGCTGGCTCAGACAAGCAATATCTTGGGCAATTTGGGAGCATACCCAATATTTACTGAATAGTGAGGGCTGAGCATAGCGGCTGGCACATTGTAACTGGTATCTCTCAGCACCTTCCCAAAGACATTCCAAGCAAAAGGACTATGTTGAGAATGCATAAGCTCTGATGTTCTTCCGAAACTGTAGTCACCAGGTACCAGACATCTATGAAAGCTCAGCCCACCCTGGGATACAGGAAAGGCCTTTTCAGTCTACCTTAAGAAGTATGAAAAAGGACCTTCATTCATTGAGCATCTCTATGTACCAGATACTGTAATAAGAACCTCTATGTTCATTGTCTTATTCTTATAAAAACTCAGTGAAGGAAACAATTACTGCTCTGAAAACTTAGGGGGCTTGTCTAAGAATGCATAATTAAGGAGCGGAGATGAAAACCCCGATCTCACAGACTGCAGAGTCATCTAGTATGATCCACATGGCCCCTCCAAGGTAAGCTTAAGTCCAGAGGACACTCGGCCTGGAACAGTGAGCCTCTCACCTGAAACACACCCGGGGCTAGCAAAGAGAACACGGCAGTAAGTATGATCAGTCAAGCACTGTGGAGAACTTAACAGCTATCTCTTCCATACTCAAAGGAAGAGTATTAAGTGAAAAGCAGCATATACAACTTTTAAAAAGTATGATTCCACTTGCATGTATTATCTATGTATACAGATACATACCTATGTATGTTGTACATAAACATATGTATATTCATTAAATTTGTTTGACATGCATGAGACATTATCTCAGGAAAAAGATACATCTTGTAGTATGCACTTAGATATGTATGTCTTCACATATATAAAAGACTGGATAAAACATACCGAAATGTTTATTTCATAGGAAAAAAAATTGGGCCTCTTCATACTTCCAATGTTTTCCATAAATTTAAATAATTATGTATTAACTTTTTTTATTCACTGAAGTTCATACATTAATCGGATTTCGTCAGTTTTAACCTAATTTTTTTTTCTGTCCTAGCATCCTATCTAGACTATCACATTACATTTAGTGGTCATGTGTCCCTAGGCTCCTCTTGGCTGTGACAGTTTCTTAGACTTTCCTTGTTTTTGATGAGCTTAATGGTTTTGAGTACTGTTTAAGTATTTTGTAGGATGTCCCCTAATGGATATTTGTCTGATGTTTTCTTGTGATAGACAGGGGATATGTGTTTTGGGGAGGAGGACCCCAGAAGAAAAGTACAACTTTTATCACATCCCATCAAGGGATCATAATAACAACATAACTTATTACTGCTGATTTTGAGGTAGTGTTTGTCAGATTTCTCCGCTCTCAAGTTACTCTTTCTTTCCCTTTTCCATGCAGGTCCCTTTGGAAGAAGTCACCCCGAGCCTGCTCTTACTAAGAGGGGAGTTACGTTCCACTTTCTTGAGGGCTGAGTACATAAACTATTTGGAATTCTGCATGAGAAATTTATCCGTTTTTCATCATTAATTCCTTTATTTAATCATTTATTTGTACCGGTATATGCTCATGGAGATTTATTCACTATACACTCATGGATATGTAATCCAATACTACTTAATTTTATTGCTCAAGTTTTTCCAACTTTGGCCACTGGGAGCTCTTCAGTTGCCTCCTGTGTCTCTGACATATTACATTATTCTGGATATTTCATTTTGTTTTTTAGAGCAGTTCTTTACTCTCTGGTACTAAAAGATGCTCCAGATTCATCTCATGTATTTTCTGCATTAGTCTTATAATCGGCCATTTTATCCACTCTAACAGTCTCTGCCTTTTAATTGGAATATTTAGGCCATTCATATTACAGTGATTATTGATATAGTTGGTTTAATATCTACCACATGTTTAGCTGTTTTCTATTTATTCTATTTATTCTTTCTTTCCCCATGCTCTCTTCTTTCACTTTCTCTGATTTTAATAAAGCACTTTATATGGTTGCATCATATCTCTTCTTTTACACTTCTCAAAGTATTTACTGGTTACTATAGTTTCTAATGTACGTTTTAAACTAATCTGATTCCACTTTGAAATAACACTGTACCACTTCACGTATAGTGCAGGTATTTTAAAATAGAGTATTTCTAATTCCTCCCTCTCATTCTCTGTGACATTGCTGTCATTTATTCATTTATTCATCTGCTATAATTGCCTAGTTCATTGTTACTATTACTACTTTAAAGCTATCTTTTAGATCAATTAAGACTAAGAAAAATAAAACATTTCATTTTACCTTCATTTATTACTTCTCTTATACTTTTCCTTTGTTTATGGAGGTGCATGATTCTGACCTATATAATTTTCTTTCCTCCTTCAGAGCAGTAATTAACATTTCTTACAGGGCAGGTCTGCTACTGATGAATTCTCTCAGCTCTCATCTGTCTGCAAAATTCCTTGTTCCTCCTTTACTCTCAAAGGATCATTTCACTGGATATGGAATTCTAGGTTGGTGGGGTTTGCTCTCAACACTTTAAATCCATTCTCTTCTTGCTTGTATATTTTCTGATAAGAAGTCCACTATAATTCTTATCCTTGTTTCCCTATAGGTCTTTTTTTTCTCCAGCTTCTTTCAAGATATTCTTTCTTTTTGGTTTTCTGAAGTTCAATATGATATGCTAAGTGTTGGTTTGTTTTGTCTTGATATTTATTTCACTCAGTGTTCTCAGAGCTTCCTAAATGTATGCTTTGGTGGTTTTGAAATCATTGCAACCATTATTTAAATATTTCTTCTGCTTCATTCCCTCTTCATCTTTTGGCATACACACCTTTGAAACTGTCCTATAGTTCTTGAATGCTCTGCTCTGTATTTCTTTTTTCACTTTTGTACTTTCCATTACAGCTTGCATTTCAATTTTGAGAAGTTTCTGTTGACGTATCTTCAAGCACACTAATAGTTTCCTTGGCTGCATCTAGTCTACTGATAAGCCCATCAAAGGCTTTCATTTCTTTTTGATTTCTACCATTTCCTTTTAGTTATTTCTTAAATTTTCCATTTCTTTGTATGTATTACCCATCTCTTCTTTCATGCTATCTACTTTTCCCACTAGAGCCCTTTAAATATTCACCACAGTTACTGTAAATTCCCTAATGACTCTACCATCTATGTCTTATCTGAGTCTGGTTCTGATGCTTGCTTTGCTCCTTCAGACTGTGGGGCTTTTTGCCCTACAATTTTTTTCATAAAAGTTGGATCCAATGTTAAACTAGGCAATAGGAAATGAGGTAAATAGGTGCTGATGATTTTATACAAACGATTTATTTAAATCATTTTATGGGTGATGATTTATATAAATCTGGCTAGGAAGTGGGCTGGGTTTAATGTTTTCTGAAGCTGTAAGTGCCAGAAGCTTCAAATTCTTCTAATGTCCTTGTTTTTGTCTCTCCTCCTGACTTTCGCCTTCCCTAAGTACTCCTCCTCAGAGAGGGTTTGTGTCTTGCAGCTCTTTTAGCTGGAATCCACTGTTACTACACTAGAATCCTATTGATACAGTCGGGAGGTGTTGCAGAAAAGAAGCATTCTATACTCTTACGATTAAATCTTGGTCTTCAATGGGCCTGTGTTCTGGGTTGTGACCTTCACAAGTAATGGTCCAGGGTATAGTTTCCTATTCCCCACCACCACCTCAGCTGAGACAGGAAAGTTAGAGGGTCATAAAATAGGAGGAATGCCCTTCCCCCAGTTGGGATAAGACTCTCTGTAAAGTCCTTTCCCTTGGAGACAGTTCTTTGTTATGCTGAATACATTTCACAGTGATTACTTTATTCCTTCCCCTGCCAGACCCATGGAAGGATCTTTCTCAGATCTTGCCAAGAGAACCTGATAAAGTTCCTGTAGGTAAAGTCAACATAAGTGTGCCTGTCACTGGAGGCAGCTTATCAAAGTTATCATTGAGGTGTTCCTACCGGCTATGGCTCTAGTGCCTTCTTCTCCAGGTAAGCAGACCTCAGCTATTACTTTCTGTATTTACCTGTCTCTCTAGATTACAGGGGGATGGTTTGCCTTACTATCTCAGTTCTCTGATGGGTCCAGTGTCATTGATTTTCTGTTTGTTAAGCTTTTTCTTGTTGTAAAGACAAGAGTGATGACGTCCAAGATCTTTACATATAAGAGCTGAAGCCAGATATCCATACATGCTTTTGTAAAAACAAACAAACAAACAAAAACATGTTAAAAGAAAGAAAAGGAAAAAAAAACTTTCACTGCAACCATTGGTTTAACAAAACCACTAGCCTCAATTTTAACTACTCTTCTGGGGAGAAAATTAACTACTTTTATTTTTTAAAGTAAATTCCTATCTTCTATGGCCTGGGTCATACCCTATATAGCAGCCTAAGCCAGACTCTATATAAATTTTCAGTGTAGCCCCATTGTGGGAGCATGATGTTTGCCTAAAAACACATTCATATTTCTGCCACCTACGAGCTGGGTCAAGTACTTAACCTTTCAGATTCAGCCTCTTTATTTGCTAACTTAGGATAATATTTATATCTTAAGGATGTTATGATAGTCAAATTACATAATCTACATGAAAAACACTGCATAAACTTCAGACTTTTATTCCTAGACAAATAATTGATCGATCAGAAGCCCTTTACAAGTATGGATTCTCACACACACACACACACACACACACACACACACACACACTTCCTAGAGCTGTGAAGATCCATCTCACTGGAAAAGAAAATGCTATTCACCCTTCCAAGGTGATCCCAGGATGATAACATACCACCATTTATAGACTGCTTTTTGGCCCTTCTTTGGACAGAATTTTGTTTCATGAATCCAAAGGCAACCATTTGTCAGGTTCCCAACTATCATGTCCATGGAGACAGAACAGAGAAGATTAAAAAAAAAAAAAAAAAACAGTGTGGCCTGAAAATGAGTCACTGGGATGTCCACCTAATCTCACAGCAAGCACATCATAAAGGCAAATGATGACAGACCTAAAGGATTTTGTAACCCACCTTTTCTGGCACTTCCCTAACATCAGACATCCCTCCTGTCATCTCTCCAAATATTTTCTTTAAGGCTGCCAAAGAAGTAGTGTCTGGGAGTCTCCAATTCCAATTCCTCATGTAGCACAGGCTAAGCTTTCCAAATAAACAAGAACCTAAGAAGTCCCGAGTTCATTAAGAAGGCATCAGCGCATTGGTAATAGTGTGAAAGGTTCAGTGGCACAGAAGCAATTCCACATGTAATGTATTTGGTCTCTTCCCTTAGAAATGGGTGCCCAGGTTTTTTGAGTTAGGATCCAGTGGCCGAGAAAGGGAACAATATGAAGAAACAGCTCCCTTTCTTACTGTCTGTATATACCTCTTGTTATAGACACAATGTCATTGTTGTGTTGGATAAAGAGAAAGAGAGAAGAAATGGAATAGTGTTAAGGTGAAGGCCATAATCTTGTAGTCAAGGACTGGGTCAACTGGAATGTTGATCATCTGGAAATGAGGGGTATCTTTTAGACAAAAATTCTCAGTCATTATAATGAGGCTATTTCCCTAACGTTTCAATTCTCAAATTGGTTGCCCATGATTTGGAGAATTTCATAAAATCCTCATCCTAGAGGTTCAGGATTTAGTGAACAAATCCTTGTTTTTACATTATCCTAATCTACATTATAAGCAATACTGTAAGTTTCACACACATCAGTTCTGCTCCTATGACCTCGGCACATGAAAAAAAATCTCAATACCTAGTAATACCTAATGTCTATTTGGTTCATTCTGCTACACACTAGTTCCCCAGGGTTTGGAAACAGAAGAACTGCTCCTTATTCTTCTTTGGTTCTCTAATTAATCTGCAATAAATGAAGCCTCCAAGTGTTTTATGGCACTTCAATTTCCCATTCCCCTTTGACATTTGGAGGAAAAATGGAATACACAGGAAGACCTCTGAACAAGAAGTAATAGTCATTAAATTGAAACACGATGCTCTTCTTAACCATGAGTTCATAATATGTGTACTCATGGAAAGTGATGTGCTTATTGCCTGCAGCAAAACCAGATGCTCTCTGTTTTCAGTTGACCCATATTGCTATGGGGTTGGAGTTCAATGTCTGAATTCAAAAAAGAGAATAAAAGGGACAGTGTGATAAATCTATCTTCAGAGGTCACACAATAATCGTGATGAGTAAAAATACAGTGCGTTTTGGATTCCATGCAGTGGAATCTAGCATAGAATAATGCAAAAATAATTACACTCATAAACTGAGACTTGGGATTGTATTCCAACTTCACTGCTTCCCAGATATTTGAGCTTAGGTAAGAAGAATAACTATCAAATAGCAAAACTGTGCCATTTAAATAAAATAATATATATATGGACACCATCTAGTACCTGCTCAATAGAGGTTGTATGCTGAAGAAACATGTGAAATGGACATTGTAATATTATGTTTAAATATCATAGTTTATGTGTTGTATCTAGAGATTTATTAGTCAGCTGGGGCTCCCATAACAAAATACCACAGACCAATAGCTTAGTAGAAACTCATCTTCTCACAGTTCTGGAGGCTGGAAATTCAAGATCAAGTTGCTGGAAGGTTTGGTTTCTCCTGAGGCCTCACTCCTGAGCTGGCAGATGCTGCCTTCTGGCTATGTCCTCACATGGCCTTCTCTCTTTGAATAAGCAGCTCTGGTATCTTTCTCTTCATGTAAAAATCACCAGGCTTAGTGGATTAGGGTCCCACCCTTGGGACCTCATTTAACCTTAATCATCTCCTTTAAGGCCCCATCTCTAAGTAAATCTATGTTGGGTCTAAAGCTACAACATATAAATTGTGGGGGCACAGTTGAGTCTATAAGAGAGATATTATAAATACTGTTTGATATAATATTCTAAATACCACTTGAAAATAAAAAATCAAATCTAGCTTGTCTCTGAAAAACAATAAAGCATTTTGCTCCTACCCAATCTCTATTTCTGCAAAGTAAGCATCACTTTTAGTTTCTGAAACACCTGGATGTCAGCTTCTCTGAATGACTCTGACTGGGAAGCATCCCAGAAAAAAGGTAAGCTGACCAGACCTTCTCTTATTGAAGTCAGGGTTCCCTTTTGTAGTGCCCTGCCACTAAACTAAGAATTGAAGGACAGAGAGATTCCCAGTAATGAGCTCAGATGCTGGGAACATACGAACAACATGGGGAATAATTCTATTCCCTAGAGGACGGATGTATACATATATAGCTATTTATAGATAAATATAAATATTTAAGCCCATCCTCTCCCTTATGTAACCAATTGCACTTATTGCTGCCAAAGCATTTTCCAATGCCATTTAAATCATTCCACTTCTTCCTACAAAAAAAAAAAAAAATCAAGAACCTATTAGGGCCCTCCCTTATTTTTTTTCTACTAAATTTTTCTCAAATTTCTCAGGATGTCCTCTGAAATCTTTCCCCCAAATGCCGCCACCCAGATCACCAGATCATTTCTTAGTCCCCCATTCCAACCCCCACTACCAGGAGAAAGAGTCCTTGTTCAGACATTGCCACAGAGCACTTTCTGGCAAGTATGCATCAGGCCAGAGCTCCGCTTGCCCAGGGACTTTGTCTTTTCTCCACTGACTGCCTCATTGCACCCAGCACAGGGCCTAGTACATAAAAGGTAAATAAAAGATAAGTGATAAAGGAAGGGAATAGTTCCTTTTTACCTAGTTAAAATCCAACCAGCCAACCAACTCACCATTTTTTGACTGTTAGGCCCCCATCTTCTTTTTTCTTTTTTTGGAGGTAAAACATAGTCAATTTTACTCTTCTTAAACCACAAAATAGTCTTTGGTTGTACAAACATTAGTAGTTACAGTCTTGCCAACAGGTCCCAGCTGGGGAGGGGGGCAGTTAGCAGACAGAACTCCTGAGGGTTCTCTTTGAAATGCTAACACCTGGGGGCACCTGGGTGGCTCCCTCAGTTCAGCGTCAGACTCTTGTTTCAGGGCTTAGGTCATGACCTCAGGGTCCTGAGATTGAGCTCCCAGCCCATCTCCCAGCCCACAGCTCAGGAGGGAGTCTGCTTATGGATCCTCTCTCTCTTTCTCCCTCTTCCCCCTAATAGTGCTCTCTCAGAAATAAGTAAATAAATCAATCTTTGTTTAAAAATTTTTTTAAAAGTTAAAAAAAAATTAAATGCTAACACCCATGTTAAAAGACTCCAGGCAAGGGTGGTGGTGCAGTTGGCAGGGCCCCATCCCAAGTTGGGGTGTGGTGCCCCATTTTCATACTTTGGTTAGACCCTGGTGACAAGCACTTATTGACAAGTTGCTTTAAGAATGTCTTTTCGTTAGAAAGCCATTTATTAGGAATGTTCCAAGTCACCCAAAAGGAAGAATGAGCCTTTGTGCACGGTACACTCAAAAGTTATATTTAATCAACAAATTAATAATTAACTCATTTTCATAGCCCATACCACCACTTACTTCTGAAGGTTTCAACAAAGCCAACAGACACAACATTTATTACTAACCAATGTTTTAAAGTGCTTCCTTTGCCCAGGAATTGGACTGAGGACTACACATGCATTATTTTCCATGATCCCCACAAAAATCTTTGAGGGAAACTGAACTTAAACCAGTTTACCCACTAACCCAAGGCCACAAAGAGGACCACGGAGTCAGGATTCAAACGCAAACCATGTGACTCCAGAACCTTACATGTATCCCTTTATGTTTATGTTTTGCTGTCTTTAAAATTAGATTGTCTACTTATTCCTGTGCCAAAACATGATCTTACAAGATGTTTCTCCTTCACACATTCTACAAGGAAAGAAATCAATATGAAAACAATGGGTCGTGGATCACCACATCAAAAACTAATGATGTATTGTATGGTGACTAACATAACATAATAAAATTAAATTAAATTTAAAAAAAATAATAGGGGCACCTGGGTGGCTCAGTCATTAAGCGTCTGCCTTCGGCTCAGGTCATGATCCCAGGGTCCTCTTTCTTTAAATCCAGCTTAATATTTTTCAAGTCATTAATTACAGATCCTTTCAATCTTTGCCCTGGTGAGAGGAAAAGATTAAAAACCACATGGGCACACCAGAGGAGGTGCTTTCAAGAAAATGCAAAGTTTATTCTTCAAGAAAGAGCTAGAGAATAAAAGGAAATGTTTTTTAAATACATCTAAAACCAAGAGTTCTGATTGAAGTCTGGTTGGGTGTGATTACAGGGAGTTTCTGATTCCACAGATGAGTTTTAATCCTGTTGGCCAAGGGAGATGGGGCCATACATTTGCTGATTTTGTATGTAGATATTTCACTGCTCGCTTTTTCATTTAAAAGATACAGAATGAGATATTTCTTTTTTGGAACAAGTTGAAGTTGGAGAAAAAGAAGATATTCTGAGTTTTGAGATCCTTTATTAATAGCTCCAGGGAATACCTAGCTATTAGAAAACTAAAATGGTATCACAAGGAGTAAAAACATCTATTTACATAGTGTGTGTGTGTGTGTGTGTGTGTGTGTGTGTGTGTGTGTTAGTTTCATTTACACACTGTCAGAATGAAGCATAAAGTCAAGCAGGGCAAAAACCTTTCATCTTAGCAAGTCCTGGGGTTGGACACTGAGTTAAGCTCATGTAGAAAGATAAACTTTCAGGATCTCACATTAGCCCCATCAAGCCACATCCCAAATATCAGGACTTTAGCTGAGAAAGATTTCAGGTACAAAACCGAGGAAGGAGGTGCTTCAAGAGTGGGAGAAACTGGTATATTCATTCTCCACAAAATGCCAACTTGACTTTTTCAGTAGTACAAGTTTGGAAAGGGAAATAAAAAACCAGGAATAAACAAACAAGCTATTCGTTTGCATGTGACTTTTGCATGTCCCTTTGCCATTTGACTTTGCAGTCCCCTCTCGCTTACAGGTGCAATGATCTTCCCCACCCCTTGTCTTTGTGATGTGTCATGTAATTCGCCTTAACCAATGGAAAGTTAGCAGATGCTACACAAGGAGAGGCTTGAAATGCACTTGGAGGGCTGTGCTTTCACTCTCATGCTTCTGCCACTGCCATGAAAACATGTCCCAGGTGGGTCACCAGACCCAGAAGGATGAGTGACACCAGGAGCAGATCTGATCTGAAGTCACGATCTGGAGCAGAGTCCAGGTGGCCCCAACAGACATCAGCAGAATGACCCTGGCTGGCATACAAGCATGTAAGTGAGAACAAATTATGGTGGCTTAAGCCACTGAGTTTTAGAGTAGTTTGCTATATTGCATTTTGTACAATAATGGACTAATAGTTAACTTGTTTTTGTTCAAAGATTTCTTTGAGAATATGTTGAAAGCTGTGACCTTCCTCCTAGGAAAAGCATATGCATAAATTTAAAATTTTGTGTGCAATTTCAGAGTATTCATTGGCCTCCTAAATCATCCAAGAGAACTGGTTACTAAAAATGGTTTATCATATGTCTAAATAAAATGTCTGAGCAAAATGATAGTTACACTTAGAATGATATTCAGAGGAAAAAAAATGTATCTGTTTTGTTTTGCAAATGATTTTTAACAATTTCTTTAAGCGTGTTCTCTTTGTCCTCAGCACCCACATTCAATCCATGAACAAGACCTACTGGTAGCACTTCAAAAGCATATTTTGAAATTTTCCACTATTCTCCACTTCCACGACTACCATCCTAGTTCAATCCACCATCATCTTTCACCAAGATGATTGCAAAAGCTTCCTAACTGACCTCTCTGCTCCAGTCTTGCCCCTCTACGATCCAGTCATCCCCCAACAGCCAGTTTTTTCAAAGATTTCCCTCAGGGATATTTTGTTACTCTAATTCAAAGGGCACTATGCACTTATGTCAAGAAATCACTTCAAAATTCAGTTAAGAAGTGAAGTTATAGTCTGCCCAGCATGCACAATAGGAAAAAGGCATAATGCTTTTAAAATAGGTTACTCATCTATTTATTCATGTGCCTAGCATAGTTCATATAAAAATAAATAAGACAGTAAGAAATCTTACAGAATGGAATGGTTTGTGAGTCTGCATGTGTGCTCATGCAAAAAAAATTTTTTTAAATCTATAAATGAAGGGAAATTTAGAAAAATCTATAAAATGAATGCACAACCTAATATTAATTGGGCAAAGCCAGTAATGTGTTGCTAGCTGGGAAAACTCAAACCTACAAAGCCATAGCACATATCTGGGATTCTCATCAATTTGCAAAGTTTCTCACTAAGAAAGAATTAGAAAATAATTTTGTAGCATATTTGCATGCATTTCTGATTACAAAGGCCTTACCAATAGGCACAGTTTACAAATGTATAAGATACAATAAAAAAAAAATCAATTCTCCTGACATCTGCAAATCTCACTCTTCTAGAAGCAATGTCTTGATACATGTTTCCCTTCTTTTTGGCCATTCCATCTTTTGGAAGTTAGAGGAGGCAATAAGACTATCTGGATTGGATTGTGGGAAAACCACTGGTGATATGTAAATCACGGGAACTCAGGAAGATAGTAGGTCATTATGTAATATCATAAGTTAAATTATCCAACCAACAAGATATGACATTATCAGATATTTCCTACAATTTAGGAAGGCAGATTTCTAAAGTTTCAAAGGAAAAATATATGATCCTAGGGTCAGAAACCCTCAAAAGGAAAAATTTATCAAAATAGAAGAGAGAATATATAAAATGAACATCTAGCTTTGCAGTAGTTATGGGTATAGAGGGAACTCTTTGATAGTCTCAGAACTAGACAGTGATTCTAGTGATGATCACATGAAGTGTCCCTTGCTCAAGTCAAAGCCCAAGAATGTTCCTTGAACCTTTTATTGTCCTACCTATAGCATATAACATGCTTTAGTCTTGCACATATAGCTTTATGCCAATCTTTTTGACACCGTTAATAACAGGTGTCCTGTCATCTTCATACACAGCTTTCAAAAATATGAGCCTATTAAAAATGCTGAAGACAACAGACAGTGCTTCTAATTTATCTTTATTATTTATTTTACATTTTTATGTATATATATTTACATAAATAATATAACAAATAACCACTCATCTACTTGAGGAAGGTGGTATAATGGTAACAGAAAATATAAGAAAAAAATTCAACATTCATTTCACACCTGCTTTGTGCCAAACATTTTGGTAAACTCTGTGGATATAGCAACAGGGGATACAGAAACTGCATGTGTCACATTCTAGCAAGAGGAACTATTTCAATATAAATGGTCAAGGTAGACCTTTCTGATGATGAAATTTAAACTGCTGCCTGAATGGAAAGAGAAGGAAATCATAGGAAGAAGCGTGATCAACTAATACAAGGCCTAGGGAAGTTACAAATGGGGCATGTATCAGAAATAGTTTAATACCATAAACAGCTGAAGCATGATAAGGGTAGACATGAATGAAATAAAGTCCAAGAGTCAGACAGAGACAGATCCTATGGAACTGTCCAAAGTATTTGGAATTTATTCCAAAGGCATGGGAAGTCACTACGTGATTTCAAGCAAGAAAGTGAGTGACATGATATGATTATCATTTTGGAAAGATCAATCAACTGCTGCCCGAAAAACCGGCTGTAGAAGGGCAAGGAAGGTGGGGCAAGGGGACCAAGTCAAGAGGTCACTAAAATAAATCAGAAGATAAAGACAGTTTAAACTATCTTGGTAGTAGAAAAATGAAAAATGTCAACAGATTCTAAACGTGATTTGAAGGTACCTCCATCAGGTCTAAATGATAGATTAGATTATGGGGTACAAGGAGAAGAAAAAAAAACTGAATAATGATACCAAGGTTTTTGGTAACAATAAGAGCAAATGATAACCAATCGAATAATGTAGAAACGCATGTGTCAAAACTGATATAAATAAGCAAATTAAAGAATGAGGAGAGAATTTATTTACAGTGGAATGGCAACTAATAAATGTTGCAGGAATGAAATTTAAAAATCATCATTTGGCAACCAACATAGTAATGATATAGCCCAAAGTACCAATAGATGCTACAACTTATGGGTAAAAATTTGCATATTTACATAGTCTCATAGTACCTTCCAAAAATACTTACTAATACAAAGTAAGAGTCACTTTAGACATAACAATAAAAAAAATTAAAAAAAAAAAAATGTCACTTTAGAATGGTGGAACTGATCAACATTAATATCGTTAATAACCAGACAAACTGAAACTTCATGCAACCTAATAGGATGCATGGGTATCCATGCTAAAATTGCATAACCACTATCTAATCCTGAGGAAGCATCAGAAAAAACCCAAATTGAGAAATATACAAAATAACTGGCTTGTAATTTTTTAAAAACATCAAGGTAATTAGAGCTAAGAAAAAAACTAAAGAATTTTTTCCAAATTAAAAGAGGTTATAGAAAGAACTATGACAAATAAATAAAACACATGATTTTGGAATGGATCCTAAAGAATATTATTGGGATAAATGGCAAAACTTGAATGAGTTCTGTGGATCAGGTGGTAGTTACTTACTTATGTCAACTTCCTGATTTTGACAGTTGCATTGAGGTTATATAAGAGAAAGTCCTTTTTTATAGGGTTTACACACTGAAGTACTCAACGGTTTTGAGGTATTATGAGTGCAACTTCCTCTCAAATGGTTCAGAAAAAAATTCTTTGAACTACTTTTGCAATCTTTCTGAAAGTCTGAAAGCATTTTTTAAAAAACAGAAAAAAACCCAGCCCAATTACTACACTACTGTAAATTTATTTTGCTTTCAGTTTTTGTTTTTGTTTTGTAGAGAATGGTCTTTAAACTGAATTGAGAAATAGAGGGTAAGACAAAGGAAAAGATAGTAAGAATCTCTGGACCAGAAGGAACTAGACAAAAGAATACTGAAACCCAGATACGTTCGAAGAGTCACTGATTGAAACCTCTGAAAATTTACAACAAATGGAAGAGATGCCACATTACTGATGGGGAAATCCCCTCTCCGACCCCATTGTGGATTTGAAAACTACAAACCTATAAACCTGATATTTATCCCAAGCAACATTTTGGAACAGACTATTAAGGATATGGCTTGAAGCATTTTGAAAAGGACTAGTGATCCTTTGGAACCAAATGAACTAATTAAAACCATGTCATGGTTCCCTTTCCTGTTCTTTAGACAGGTGATTTTAGGTTGATAGATCATGGTTTTCTTGCAGTTTTTCTATTCACTGAGGACATGGGTGTCATCTTCATCATGTGCTAAACTAATACTCTGCAGAGATATAGTAGGCTGTGGATGGCATAAGGGTGAGGATTCTGCAGTAGGCTGAATAATTACCCTCCAAAAGATGCATGTCCTAAGCCCTGGAACTTATCAATATATTATCTTATATAGTAAAAGGGACTTTGTAGATGTAATTAAGTTAAAGACCTTAAGACTGGGAGATGATCCTGCAATGTCTAGATGAGCCCAATGTATCACAAGAGTAGTTATAAGAGGTTGATAGAAGGATCGGTGAGAGAGAGATGTAATAATGGAAGCAGAGGTCAAGAAGAGAAAGCTGCTGGCTTCGAAGATGGAGGAAGAGGCCATGAGTCAAAGAATGCAGGTGACCTCTGGGAGCTGTAAAAGGCAAGGAAACAGATTCCCCCTACGGGCCCCAGAAGGAACACAGCCTGCTGATGCCTTGATTTTAGCACAGGAGAGCTGATTTTGGATTTCTGACCTCCAAAACTGTAAAATAATAAATTTGTGTTGCTTTAACCTACCAAGTTGATGGTACTTTCTTACAGAAGCAATGAGAAACTAATACAGACTCTATCATACATTTCCCCCCAACACTTAACCCAAGCACTTGCTCAAAATACACATTCAATTAATAAAATTATTAGATGAAAAAAATGCTGTCCTGCTATATGGAGATTGAAAGCCAAAGATAGGAGTGATAGAGGTGTGACTAATATCATAGGGAATCCTGAATGATCCTGAGATGAACTCTAATATGAGCTGGGGGTCAGTAGCAATGCAGGGAGAGTGACTATTTTTCTTGAAGAGCAAAAAGAGAAGAAAGAGCTGAAAATGATTGGCTAGATGAAAGCGTTCTCTCTCCAAAGGGAGTCAGTGACCATCTTTAACAAAAAGATGTTTTCACTGTCCTTCCTTCCTGCATCCCTGCATTTACAGCTTCTGCCTTTACTCCCTCCTTCCTGTGTGAAGAGCAGAAGACCTCTAGGCTCCCAAGTGCAGGGTGGGAGGGAGGAATAAGTAGAGGAAGTCCAGAAGAGAGCTCTGCCCACACTAGTCCTTGCTTCCCCTTAGGTGACATTTCTGTTCTGGTCAGCAGCCTGGGGTAGTGTTTCATTTCAGAATCATCATCCACTGAGGCACAGCCCAATCTCCAGCACTGAAAGCAAGGCCGGGTCCCTCTCATGCAATGAGAGAAGGGAGAAGCCTGAGCCCAGTAGTCAGAGATCCATTTATTCCTACACCATACTGGGAAGGCTAAAAAATTGCTTACCACATCCTGGCCCCTTCTAAGCTGCAGGATGCCCTTCCAGATGTGCCCTCGCAGGAGCTCAATCAGATGGCACCCACCTGGCAAGACCTCAAAACTCCAAGCTAAGGTATCCAGATGTTGAGGATCTGCCACAGGGAGACTTGCAAAGACCAGGAAACAACTCCTTGACATCCCAGGCAAAATTGTCAACCAGAGCTTACGGCAATGCTGATGACCACTTCGGCCTGCCTTGTGACAAGGGGAGGGTTGCAGGACTCAGAGAGATGGAAAGGAGACTATTAGGTCATTCATAAGTGAATTCCTGGGCTGAATTTAGTCCTGAATGCCTGAAAAATGCAGAACCTAGAAGAAATGGTTTGGCAGGCCCAGAAAGCATCTTATGCTCTCCTGTCTTAAAGGGGAGTATTGGAACCAGCTTGGGAAGGCCCTTCTGGTACAAACTCCATACCAAACTCATCCTCCTCACTGTGTAAGAACAGAGACAGGCAGAGATTCAGAGTCTGCTGGAAAGAACTCCTCAGAGTAGGTAGGTGGACCAAATCAGACAGCATCTCCTCCACATAGCTCTATTTTTCCCTCTTCTGTGCCAGCTCAGCAATAATAATAACAACTAGCATTTCTACTTTCACTGTAGCATTAGGTCACTTTTCACATGATTAGACATGGATTAAATATGATTAAATAAGGCCCAGAAAGTCTGTCACATGTCTAAGCTCTTGCTGGTAGCAGATGTGAAAATCTGATCCCTTTGACCCTGGAAATTCTTCGCTCAACAAACACTGTATTAGCTCTCTCCTGCCTGCCTTTATACAGCTGTTTCTCATCTTAAACCACTGTAATTTATTCATAGTAGTCTGTAAGCTTGAGGGCAAGAATGAGATCTTATAACCCCACCCATCTCGCACAGTACCAAGCACAATGTAGCAGCAAACACGTACAGAGCGCTTTCTCTGTGCCAGGCACTATTTCCAGAACTTCGTGAAAATTAATTCATTCAGTGCTCTCAACAGTTCTATGGTGGTGATGCTATAATTTGCCCCATTTTATGGAGGAGGAAACTGAGACACACAAAAGTTAATCAACATGTCCAGGGTCACAAAGTTCATAAGTGGGGGCCCTGCGAAGACTGGGTCCAGAGTTTGTGCTAACTCCTATATTAACTCCTATATGACTCTGCCTTTGAAATCAATAAATGGCTGTAGGTTGCATATTTACCCTTTCAGCTCAGCAGTATTTCTCAGCTTTGCTTCCACAAAGCAGGTGCCCTATCCAGGGTACATAGAGCCAAGGCATAAGCCTGGTAAAGTGTTCAGGTCAGAAAACAAAATCTAACCCTCACACTCTGTACCTCTTCCCCAACTCCATCAACAAACCAGCATTCACTTTTGTCATCAACTCTCAGGCTTTTGTCATGAATGCTTAACGTTATCGCTTATATTTCTATAAGACTGAAGCTCACTTCAATTACTCAGAATATCATTTGTCTGTTTCCTAGGTGTCAGAGAGCTAAATGTTACCCAAGAGTCTGGAAGAATTATTGAAGAACTAAGAGGTTCAATGCAAAAAAGTCCTGCTTGACCCTTGGGTATCTAGCACTTATGTTAATATCTTTATTATAAATCTGGTCATGTAAGACAGAAGGCCCCAAAGTGCATTATCTAAAACATTGGTTTTGCAGACTATAATAGATTACTTATATAAGAGATTCTGTGATCCAATAAATTTGAGAAATCCAGAGTTAAAAAGCAAAGGCAGATTCCTTCCTGCAGGACTTCTCAGAGCCATTAGCATACCTTAAGTATGTACTGTGATTCTCCTGGCCTGACCTACATAAAATGGCTTTTCAGAAACTGGCCAGAAAGAAATGGGGACATTGGGTTAGAAATAAGACTTGCAATTACAGTCGCATAGAGCATAAAGGAGAAATCATGTTATACATTGAATAGAAGATAACATTGTTTATGGCATATTTATAATTGGGATTTATCCTGAATCCTGGAACCCAATCAGCACATACAGTGAATGATCAATATTCAGGTAAACACTTAAAGGAACAAAAGTAGACATATGAGTAGCTGAGAAGAAAAAGGATTATCTGTTAGGGCTGAAAAGTTCAAAAAATTAAAGACACTGGATTTCACACCTAAATTATCTGCTCTGAGATTGATACCTAGAAATTTATCTGCAAATGCAAGCATATCATCTGTCCAAATTCCAGATCACATAATGAGTACTACAGAGGGAGTGCATGATGGTTTGATGATAAATCCTGATTGCTACAATTCTCACCTACAGGGTTACCTCACCTCTAGATCTTCAATAGATCTTAACTCATAACAAAACTAACTGTAAAATAAAAACACAATGTTCTGAAGATTTTATAAAATCTTCTAATGGTTGCTCACTGCATTTTATCTAAAATCCAAACTTCTTACCTTGATATTCAAGGTCTTTCATCTGGTGACCTGAACTTTTTCTACCCCACAAGGACTCCAGTTGGGAGCTGCTCTCTCACCGAACCCCTCCTCCCAGTCACACCAAACTGCCTGCACCAAATCACAGTGCTTCACCATCCCTCTACTCTTTCTCACAAGTGGACTTTCCGTCTAGACACAACCCCAGTCCCTTCACTTCCTGCTAAAAATCAGTTCTAACATTCCCGTCCAGGGAGTCTTTCTTGACCACAGACCAAGATCATGAACTCATCTTATCAGTTCTCATCACCCCACATGAGTAAGCCTATCATCACATGCATCTAATTCAATCTCCACGTCCTTAAAAACTAGCATAACACCACATGGCACACAGCAAGGAGTAATATAAGTGTAATTAGAGCATCCCACTTTACAAATGGGGTGGGAACCAGAGCTTCCAAGTATGGCTTAAATTCATGCCATCCACCTACCGTAAGCAAGAAATCTAGTCTTTCTCTATGTAACACTTACCCTACATGTCCCATAACCTCCACCTCGAAAAGGCTAATTTCTTTGTCTCAGGACAGGAACAACCCCTCCCCGATCAGTGGTGCCCCCTTGTGTCTGGCACATCCCACAATAACTAGAAAGTAGGGTGCTTGGAAAAGAGCCATCAGCTAATTGTTCTGTGCCAATCATCTCATCTAAAGCAATGAGTTTGAGGCCAGATCTCCTGCTCTATTCCCTGAAGCTCGGACAATTCCTTGCCAAGAATACAAATGTTCTTCAAAGCATGAGAAAGAAAATTTTCTCCCTGTATACCTGTCATGCCTGTTCCACACCCAAACTGACCCAGGTTTCCAGTATCACAACCCAGGTTCCAGTATCACAACCCTGAAACAGTTTCTCTCTCCTTTTCCCTGGGGCACAAGTTTACCATAAGAAGGTAGACAGAGATAGGAAAGTACCTGGCCCATCATTTTGCCAAAGACATTGACTTAATTCTTCCCCTTTCTTCTTTTAATGGCTTCAGTGCCAGTTTGCCTGCCGCATCTCTCTTCTCTCCCAGGGAGATATTATAATGGGAAGCCTTGGGGCGCTGGCTGCCCTGGGAATTTGGTCAGGGCTAACCCAGTCTACTCACCTCAAGAGATTCCAGAAACCTTCCATATTAGATGAAGAATTAGGATCTCCATCCTTTCTCCCAACCCCTTATGGAAATGGGTCCACATAACACTCTCATGAGCATATATATTTTTTTTTCTTTTTTTTTTTTTAAGTGAGGGAGAAATCCAACAGATCCAAGCAGCAAACCACACAGGAAAAAAAAGGGGTGGGGGGCAGAATGACGGAACATCAGGAAACACCTCCTCCTCTCACATACCTACTACTCCCTGGAAAAGGTTTCTTGGTTCCATAACCAAATTCTCCCCAGAGTTAGGAAAGGTTGATCCAGGCTTCCATGCCCTGAGCCCAGCCAGTGCTTGCGGAATCAAGCCAAAGGTATTCCCACCGGGTTCCAACACCCCTTGATTGTTTCACTTTAAAAATGCATTGACATATCTATTTCTCATTAATCAGTTTTAACATATTTTACAAACTGTCCTCACACAATCACCAATCCTCTGGTGAGGAACTCACCTCACTTACTAAATATCACGTTTGGCAGAACATGTGTCATTTTCTACAAATATTGAAAAGTCAATAATTGCTGCCAGAAATCCTGTATTTGTTCAAATCCCGGGTGAGATAAATGATGAACAGAAATACCATTCTCTTTTAAAATTCAGAAATAAGACAGATCTGATTGCTTATTCTTTTGATGCTTCTACAATGTGCCTGGCTTCAATAATCATAGGCACAGCCTGCCGCCCTGACTCTTCCTTCTGCTGTATTTTTATTATTTTATGTCTGTCTCTAAATGAACAGTTAGATTTAGCATACCACCCTCATCATGCAGGGATAACAGACATAGGTATATACTGGGAGCAGATACACAAAGTTGGCTGGGATGGGAAGGAGAGTGGAGTTAAGTACAGACACACTGTCCTAAAGTGATGAACCAGCAGTACAAAATTTTGAGTTCTGTCTCTGTCTCTCTCTCTCTCTAATGTATAATATATTTTGTATATTATATTAAATACAAAAATATATTTGTAAATAGATTTATGGATTTAGCATAATTTATATATTTAACATAAATATATTATAAATATATTTATATGTGTAATACAAATATACATATCTCTATATTTAATATGTTGTCACGTTAAATATGTACTATATATTATATTAAATCTGTTTTAGTTATATACATTCATTAAATACTGTCAAGATGTACAGCAAGTATTAGGAAAGTTTACTCTTTATATATTTCAGAAAGAAAATGAGATAAAGAAGGTATAATATATATACATACTATGGAATATTATTCAGCCACAAGAAAGAAGGAAATCCTACCACTTGCAATAACATGGATAGAACTTGAGGACATCAGGTGAGATGAAATATGCCCGACAAATATAAATCCCCCATGGAATCATGTATATGGGGAATCTAAAGAAAGACAAAGTCCTAGAAACACAGCAGAAAAGTGGTTGCCAGGGGCTGGGGGAGGGAGGGAGATAGGTAAAGGTTAATAAAAGGGGACAAATGTTCAGCTATAAGATGAAGAAGGCTGAGGACCTAATGTAAAACATAGTAACTGTAGTTGATAACACTGTATTATATAAACTGAAGTGTGCTCACTTATTTGTATAAATAAGTGAGGTGAGGACCATACCGTTAACTAGATGAGGGCAGTCCTTTCACAGTGTATAGGTATATCAAATCCCCACAATGAACATTTTAAATATCTTCCAATTTTGTATGTCAGTTATATCTCAATAAAGCTGAAATTTTAACAAAAGAAAATGAGAAAAAACACAAGCTGAAATATATTTCTCGGTTCTCCCAATGGGTTGTCTTGCATACGACCTGGCTCACAAGCCACTCAGCATCCACTAGTTTAAACTCTTTTCTGTAAAGGGCTAGCAAACTTTCCCTGTAAATGGAGTGTCAACATTTTGTCCTTTTTGGGCCATGTGGGCTGTGTCACAGCTTATCAACAATGCCACTGTAGCATGAAAGCAGACACACACAATGCAAAAATGAGTAAGTGTTGTTGTAGTCCCATAGAACTCCACTTACAAAACGAGGCAGCAGGCCAGATATGGCTCTCCTTACCGGCCGGCTGTAATTTGCTGATCCGTGGCTTAGAATATATATAATGAAGAGATGCTCAAAGAAGTAGTGTGGAGGCAAGCTCAGGAGGACTACTGAAAAAGTCATTAAAGCTGCCAATTTTTTTCTGTATTTATTCTCCCCAGAATTCTTTTCTTCTTCCTAGCTCCAGACCTGCTGCCCCTGATTTAGAGCCTGGATCTGAAAAGGACAGAATAAGATCAACACATATTTATACAAGTGGCATAAAGAGGATCCTGACATCATTTCAGCACCTAGGTCCAGCTATCCCTGAAATCAGAAAAACCCTAGATACACCTATACTTTCCCATTCTTTCTTAGGTTCCCAGCTGGGTCTCTGTAACAGAAGAAAGATTAACAAAAGAAAATATAAATTTATTTAATATAAGTTTTACATGACATAAGAGCCATCCTAAGGAAATGAAGATCCAAAGAAACATTTCAACCTGAGTGTTCTTATACTAGGTTTGATGAAGCATAGAAAGTCATGGAAAAAATGTGATAGGACAAAGGAGTATGAGCTAAAAGTAGTAAACTGGGGGGGGTTAACTTGGCAAAACCTGTTCATTCAAATTCCTTTTAGCATCCCTGCATCTTTGGAGATAGGAGGCTCCTTTCCTCCACATATAGGGACCCCCATATGAGGGTCTTAGGACCTGCTTCAAGGAAATGTCTGGAAGTCCTTCCTGTACCAGCTTAAAATATTCAGTATGCCAAGGTGCCACAGTTTGGGGTAGCAAGCCCTGAACCCTATCAAGTCCCTAAATTCCCTTTGAGTTTTTGGGAGTTTGGGTTGGATTTTTGTCATTTGCCGCTAATAGTGAGTCATATATCCTGACTAATGCATTATTTCATTTCATCCTAATACAACTCTGTAAAAGAAATTCTTTCTCATCTTATAACTGAGGGAACTGAGGTGCAGAGAAGCAAGTTGTCAAAGTACCCCCTTCTAGGAAACAGTAGGCCCAGGTTGTGTGTTCTGATGGGGCTGATGAACCCCAAGCTCTGCAGTTAAGTCCCACTGGCCCTATGATCCTTGACAGCCTCTCCTGAAAACTCACAAATCTGATGTAGCCCTCACAAAAGAATAAACACACAGAATCAGTTCCAGAAGCCACCACTTGTGTCACTGAGTTAAATTCCTATTTAACTAAGAGAAAATGGGTATCGACCACAGTTGGCTTGATTGCAAATGTCAGGCTCTTTGAATTATTAGAAACAGCAATGAAAAATTGATTACATTTAAAACATCCTGTGAAAAGTTTTACAACTGCACATTAAGAAACGGTGTTAAGCAAATAAGAACTAATTGTTCTCAGCTGCACTGGTAATAGCCCTGTCTGCCTTCCCATTACAATGCATATTCATTTTATTTGAACGGGAAAAGTAAATAAAAATAAAAAGTCCCAGATCTCATTCATATTCAATCACTGCAATTCTGAGCCTAAGGTTATCCTCTTAAGGGAGGGTAGCAATGCAAAAACTAATGCTTTTCCCATCAGTTCAAAGTGGTCTAGAAAGGTCTATCTGCCCACAGACATTGCTGAGACCCAAAAAACATTCACAGGGCAAGAATACCACATACCATGCAGTAGATGTGCATCCAAACGCTTATGTGAGGATTTGAAAGGTGAGTTAAGGGTCCTTAGGGAATTCACTTGAAAAACAAACCAAAAAATGTCAAAGTAAAATATACTCTCTGACTTCACATACCTCCAGCATCAGAGTACCATTTAGAAGTCTGAGGTTAGCTAACCCCACTGGCCTCACTACCTCTTACTTCAGGAGGAATCAAAAAGAATGCTCTAGTCAGCTCCCCGCATCCACTCTTCTGCTCATACTGTGATTCCTCTCCTCCCGTAGTAGTCAAAATAGGCCAGGTTATGTTGCAGTCACCATACCGAAATGTTCAGTAGCTTAAAACCACAGAGATTTTATTACTCATTCAGGCAAAATGTCCATCATGGGGTCCACAGGTAGGGTGACCAACTCTTCCCAATTTGCCTTGGACTTTCACAATTTTTGCACTGAACGTCCCAGCAGACTGGGGCAGATGGTCACCCTATCCACAGGACAGCTCTGTTAGCATATTACACCATATCGTCAGGCAGCATATGCTTAGTTGGACTTTGACTTTGAGGTAACCCCATTTACAGTGGATGTGATGACCATGCTCTTAATTTCATGCTTGCACCAATGCTAAGTTTTGTTCTTTATGAGTCAAAAATTTTCTAAATTATGTCTTTTTCTGTTTGGAATTGGGAAGTAGTTTCCTCTTCCAACTGTTAAGTATATTTTTATGTATATGATTTATTTCTTTTCATGCCCTCTTGCAAGTCTGCCCTTTTCCCCCCCCAGATATAGCCATCTGCAACTAACACCCAATACTAATGGTTTGTTCTCTGAGCTTTTGCCCTGGATCTAAACATTCATACATACACGGTCTGCCTCCCGAGTCACCTCAAGTGACCAAATGCTTTAGCACAAAATAGCATGGACTGTCAATTTTCCAGCCTCTGAAGCAGTTCCTTGTTTTTCTACCTGCGCCCCCTTCCCCCCACCCCCAGTCTCTTAACAATGCACAATACTGAACTTTTTTCTTTATGGTAGCACCATTTTGAGGCACTAGTTCTATATAAGTCAGAGCAAGTTAGGTTATGCTGAGGTAACAAAGCAAATAAAAATTTCTGTGGCTTAAAAAACACAAAGGTTCCATCCCTGTTCCTGCTTCCTGTCTATCATAGATCAACAGGAATGCCCTGGCCCGGGACCCCAGGCTGATACAGACTTTAGTATTTTAAATGTCAGTGATTGCCAAGACAGAGGGAAGTAGATAAAGTAAATCCCGAACTAGCTCTTAAAGCTTCCACGTAAAAGAAACACATATCACTTCTGCTCACTTGTCACATTGGTCCAAGCAAGCCACAGGCCACCCTTGATCACAGGATGAAGGAAAGGGCAATCGTGCCATGTGCCCTGAAGAAGAGACAACTATAATATTTGTGGTCAGTCCCAGTGACTACCAACTCCATGCAAGCCCTCTGACATTCCACATGTACCCTCTTCCTTGGTCATTAAAAAGTGTATCTGATCCCAGAGTATTCTCTCTACCTTCCGCCCCAACGACAATCTGTCTCTCTCTTAGATAAGCATCCCCATTCTGTACTCCTATCCAAACTTTCCTCCTCTTCTTCCCTCCTTTCTCTCTCATCCACACGGTCACCAACTGCTCTTCTCAGAGGAAGCATTTAGGGTCGGACTACTTATTTTGTGATACCCTACCTCCAGACCATTATTCTTCCATCCTTGTGTAACAAACATCTTTCTCTGAGGTTCTCACATATGACTCTAACGCTTCTATCCCCTATATGCCCAGCTTCTCTGCTCACTGACCTTCCTAACTCCAGTGACCTTCACTTACTTTCTAATTCTACCACTCAATTCCATGGCCACACTCTAGTTCTTATACTCACCTGGAACTTATACTCCACCTTTGAAATCTTAAGTTTGAGTTTCCTGCTTTTCTAGTACCAAGCTCCTGTTTCTCATTCCTGTTTGAGACTACCAGTATTATAGCTCTCAGTTTCTTTCTCCACCAAGAGTAATTCAAATGCAAAATTGACTGTCTCCCACTTAAACAGCTTACCTGCCTAAACCCCTTGGCAGGTTCCCCCATAGCACCATGATTTTCCAAACTTGGTTACATACTAGAGTCACTTGAGTAGCTTCTTAAAAATCCCAAAGCCAGACCACACCCGAGATGAACTGAATCAGAATTTTGGGAGTACCAAGCACCAGTATTTTTTTTAAGTTCTCACGTGATCCCAATGTGCAGCCAAAGTTGAGAACCACTGACTTAGAAGATAAAGTCCAACCATGAAAGCTAAATTACTTAAAAAACTATCATTTTTTTCCCCAAATGTCTTTTTCCAGCCACCTGCATCGGAGTAATCAATGTTGCTTATTTTCCTGGGCTCCACCCCAAGATGTTGAGTTATGGTGACTCTAGCTACAGTCCCAGAATCCAATTTTCAGTAACTCTCCAGGTGATTCTAGTGCATGCTGAAAACTGAGAATCGCTCTCTGATATGCACATTAACTTAGTCACACTGAACTTTTGATATGTCCCTATGAATATAGTTTATGCTCAGCAAAGTCCATCAGACAGAACTGTGAACTAGAACACATAACCATGTCTGCTGCATTACCAAATTGTGGAAAACATGAAGGAAACTAATAGAAGGAAATAAAGATACCATAAGAGATCATGAAGACTAAGGGAAAAGACGTCTGTAGAGCCATCCCAGATACTGATGTCTCCTGGTCAGGTCTAGGGTATCTTTCCATTAATCCCCCTTTCCCTAAAAAAGGTCAGTGTGAATCTAATCCTTGAATCACAAATCCATTCACAAATCTAGTGAATATATTCCCCATTTTTAGTACTCTTCCAGCAATGACCCTCTCCCACCCAAAATAAATAAATATTTGTTGAACGAATCATTCAGTCTTAGTGCCCCCAAATTTTAAGTTAAGGGTAACAGAATTTCTGGGTACCTCTCTGCCACTATGAGAATCACTATAATGATGTCATATTGTTCAACTTAGTACAGATCTGAAGTCTCAATCTACCTCTACCAAAATATTTCAGTAGTCTTTCCCCTCTCAAAATACAGAATTTTCTCCCACATGCCAACCAAACATTAACAGCATCACATTTCTGGCTCATCTAAGCCAAATTCCTTCCTCTTACCCAGGAGCGCCTAGAACCCGGCTCACAAGAGCTACTTGTTAAATATTCAGGAATTTTGTGAAGTGGTTTTCACAAATTGTTTGTTTGAAATCAGCCGTGGTGGGAGTATTCATACCACAGAAATTGGCAAATGCTACAAATCAGAGCTAGTTTGTTTTGTTTTTTGGTAAAAACAGTTTACTAGTAAACTTCCCATGAATTTCTTACTTATATAGTCATCTAGAGTTCACGAACTTTTTCAAGTCCATTATTATGCTTAAATTGGCATGAAAATACTATGAAGTACTATGTTCCCCATTTTGCATAAAGAAAACTGAAGTTAAACGTGATTAAATAACTTGTCTATTGTCACTGAGATTTGTAAAAAAAAAAAAAAAAAAAGATCTGACTTCTACTTTATACCTCTTTCCAAAGCAGTACTTAATTGAATAAGGTTAATAACTTGTAAACCTAAGGCAAAAGCTATCAATTCTCTGTGCGATTATTCATTCCCATCTTTCATTCATCAACACCCATTTTTTAACTGACTACTATGTGTCAGACTCTGTGCCAGATACTGGGATTACAAAGATAAATGAGACACAGTTCCTGTCCTCAAGGACCTGCCTCTCTATGGGGGAAAGAAAGACATCTTAGCATATAAATCACAACAGAGTATGTTATATTGAACCTTGGGCCCTGGGCCCACATATATTCACGGTGGTCAGGAAGAAGTCAGATGTCTGCCAATGAACGCTGTCATTACTCTTGACAGTAATGAATTTTATCACATTTAGGACAACCAGGAATACCATTTTAAAAACCTCATGGCCTCACCACCAATACACATAGCAGACAACAGGACAATTCTACGAAACCTATCACTACCTATATAACATGTCCAAAGACCAGGGATAAGAACAAAATACCCATTTTTCCCTCTCAGATATGCATCCCAAGCAATCCAAACATGTCATTGGTTTCCTTACATCTGCCAAGAGGTAATATGTCAAATAAATAATTTAGACCAGCTGAGGCACCACAAGAAAACAAAGCCATCAGTCATCTCGGCTGCGTTATTGATTGCCAATAACAAGATACTTGCTAAGACAAATGACTCAGCTATTATACTAGTGAGCCTTTAGCCTAGCTCAACTACATAAATCATATTGAACTGTTTGTTGTTTCAAGGTGTACAAACATATCTATAATCATTTTTGCCCCCCATTTTCGCAGTATAACTCAGGCGGCTCTTCGTATGCAGAATCTAGATTCATTATTTCCTCACGCAATTTTTCTTTTTCTGTGTAGATGTTACCAAACGTCTGCTTCCTCTATTTAATGGAGAACTACATTTGTTTATGCTTATTCCTCTAAGACCTAGATATTTGATTTGAGATAAAAGAGAAAGAGTAAAACATAATTAATTCATTAATCAAATTAATTCATTTCAGATAAATCAAGGTGTGACAGGATTAATGCACAGCAATTGGAGTCAGAAGTCATAGGTTCCAGGGTACCTGGGATACCTATTTCTTATCGAAGTCTTGGTTTCCTTTATAAAATTGGAATAATACTACCTGACCTGCCTATCTCTTGGTTATTAGGAGAATGAAAATTTTAAAATTGTAAAGCACTCTATATAGATGAGGAAACTGTTTCAACATAACCTGTCCTTTTATGAATTATCAAGTATGGGTCTATCTGTTTGGTATTCCAAGCAGAAACAGATGGAACACTCAAATTAGGATAATTCCAGGGGTCAGAGGGTGATTTACCAAGGGACTAATTACAAAATGTAGGTGGGAATAGAGAAACCACAAGGAATAGGGCAGGAACTTGAGACTAGCAGCATCATGACTGTGATTTCACCTAAGCCAGAAAGGATGTAAAGTGGGAGAGATTACCTACAGGACCTAGAATGACAGCATCATGGAGATCCAGTTACTTGAAAAGAGCAAAGATCTTCTCCCATAGACATAGCCAGCCCGTGACCTCATAATAAGGGAACCAAATGGATGGAATCTGATTTCTCCCCCTGGGCTACACCCTTCCAGCAGCCAGGAGACACAGGAGCTTTTGTATAGTAACTCACGCAGGTCAGAATTCTAGGGCAAAAAGTAAGGTAGAAAAGGGAGGAGAGCATATCTTGAGGGACAGAGGCAGAAATCCAGCACGGTAGGGAACAATCTGTTATGATTATTCTACCACTCTAGACATCAACCCCAAGGCCATGTTCTACTTTTCCTCTCCAAAGCTCTGTTTCAACTCGGTGATGAAATCATGTCATCTTTCTCTCTCCCATTTCTATCACATCCATCTCCTGATATGTAGGTCTATTGCCTTTGCCCATGCCCATATGAGGCAGGAATCTTTGATTATGAGTTGCAGAGATAAGCTCAAACTGGCTGAAGCAATAAAAGAAACCTGCTGGCTCATCAACTGGAAAGTCCAGAAAAATTATGCCTTCATCCATGGTTGGATTCACAAGGTGAATCATTTCATTATGCTTAAGTCCTTTCTCTCCTCTCCATGTCATCTTTCCCCGGTTGTGCTTTATGTTACTGTCTTCCATGTTGGGTAGGCTCTCTTCCCATGGGGGATTCTGAACCCTGAATCACAAAGGCAAACCGAGTCTATACCTGTTTACATTCATATTCATATGCAACAGCATGGGAGCTTATAGAGCCATTTGTAGCCAAATTCCTAGCTAAGAATTATTAGTATTTATTTCCCTGGAATTCCTTCCCTGCTCATGTCCTTTAAGGAAGTGAGTGACAATAGCACTGAGAGATAGCGACGATCATTATAGATGGAGAAGTAGATTATACATTTATGAATTCTGGCTCATCTTAAAATCCATTTCATCCTTGACCCATATTAGAACTCTTCCTCACCTTTTCTTGGAAAAAAGAGGGGAGAAAAATCCTGAATAAGTTCTACAGTTTAAAATTTGGCGTATGTGGCCAATCTCCAGCTGCCTTGTTGTGAATATTGAGTGATATCCTTCAAAGTACTCACAGAGATGATGGGTCAATAAATATTAGTTCCCTGTGCTTACATCTGTCTTATTAATACTCCAGAGACATAGCCAAGAGTACACATTAGAATTCTCACTTCACAAACTGAACCTTTCAAAATTACGCTGTCAGTAAGTAGAAAGCCATGATTCAAATCCATATTTGACACCAAATCCCCAAAGTTTTCTATTTTTACCAGGATGCCATCTTTATGCCTTTATTGCTAAGGAACAGTCAAGCATAGTAGCTAAGAATCATTCTGAAGCATGAAGTATTTAAGTTAACAATACAGGAGTGTTTTCCTTTAAGCTTGTGTGAGATAATGGAGAAAATATATATTGATCTCTGCCCCTGGTTCCTGGCACAGAGCTCTTGAAACCCTTGTATTTCCTGGGTGATAGGGGTGTCTTTTGTCCTAATGAGGTGACTTTGGGTGGGCTTCTGGATGAGCGCCAGGCACTGGAAAGAACAAACCATGATTAGAAGGTTGGAACTTTCAGCCCTGCCCCCCTTCTCCTGAGAAAGAAAGAAAGGCTGTAAATGGAGTTTATGATCAATCTTGCCTACATGATGAAACCTCCATAAAAATCCCAATAGTATGAGGTTTGCAGGGCTTCCAAATTGGCAAACACATCCAACACTGGGAGGGTGACACACCCAAACTCCATAGGGACAGAAGTTCCTGTGCTCCGGACCCTCCCAGACCTCGCCATGTGTATCTCTTCATCTGGGTATTCATCTATATCCTTTATCATACCCTTTAATAAACTGATAAACATAAGTTAAGTGTTTCCCTGGGTTTGTGAGCCACTCTAGCAAATTAATCAAACCTAAGGAGGGGGGGGTTACAGAAACCTCCGATTTGTAGCCAAATAGAGATGGAAGTTGTGGGTAACCTGGGGACCTACTAGCAATTGGCATCTGAAGTGGGGTGGGAGGAGTCTTGAGGGACTGAGCCCTTAACCTGTGGGATCTGAAAATACCTCCAGGTAGAAAGTATCAGAAATGAATTAAATTATAGGACACCCAGCTGGTGTCACAGAGAACTGCTTGTTGTGGGGGAAAAAATCCTTCATATAAAAGACTCAGAAGTAAAGCACTGTGAGTTGGTGGTAATCTAAAAGTAAAAGAGAAACACACAGGAGAACAGTTAAGTTTTTCTTTTACAGCTGGATATATCTAGCATCATGGGAGAAAAGATGCCATTTAGGTCAGGATATATGGGGGCTCTAGAGTAAACCACAAAGCAACTGTTTATACTTTAATCCACAAATATACCCCGGATTCTTCTTCAAAGTTACTCAAATTCATCCTGCTGAAAGATGAATGAATGCATCAGAATAAAAATTTTCTAAGTGATCTCTCCAACTCGGTTGGAGTTCCCTTTCACTTCCTTTCTAAAAGATGCATTTCATTTGTTATTTTGTGTGTTTTATTTATTATTTTTTGTTTTTCAGTTTGGGGGGGTGGTTGGTTTTTGTTTGTTTGTTTGTTTGTTTCATTTGTTATTATTTGAGCAGCCAAGAGTGGCATAATTACAGCTGTAAAACAATTCTCCTGGGTACCAACGTTTCTCCACTCTAATCCACCATCAGCTTCATCCGAATGCCCAGACTGCCATTCACCTTACATTGACTAGTGGAGAGGTCAATACACTTCCAGAGGTGAAACAGGACCCAAGAATAAAGCTTTAATATGGACCCAGCTTTAATGTAAAATCACACTATCCATACCCATCCAGGGTCAAAGAACAGATGTAGGAGGAAACTGAGCTCTCCATTTTGATGGTGTTTTGTTTCGTTTTCACAAGAAAGGGATGTAGATAATCCTAACTTCAAATCCCACATACTGTCTTTATGATTTTGGGCAAATTACTTTCCCATTCTGAGCCTTGGTGCCTACATCCAAAAAATGCGAATAATACCAGCTGTCTCTGGGTTTTTGTGAGGTATGCAAAATTCATAGCACAAAGTTGGTGTACAGTAGTATTACCAATCATCAGAAGGCTTTAACAATTGTGAGCTTAGTTTTCTAGTTAGAAAGGTGAATCTAGGGGCAGCAGCAAGTCTAGAGGCTTCTTCATTCCCATTATATCAGGCCTTGAGGTCTGAGATAGGTGAGGGCCTCATGAGGTAGCTCCCTGGTAAGCCATTCACTCAGCCAAGGCTTGTGAATAAATAATCCTTTAGAAATGGCACTCCCTAGGAGGAACAAATTGGCTGATAGATTCATGTTAAGTAGATAAAGCTTTTTTCCCACATCTGTTTTTGTTTGCTTACTTGTCTGTTATTCTCACGTGAGCAGGACACTTGACTAGAATAAAACTCCTGCCATCCCACACTCGGTCTTCTCTAGAAAAAGCAAAGCTACTTAATCCCATTAGTGAGTTGGGAAAATACAACTGGACATCTGTAGACCATTCTCTTCTTCTCTGTCCCATTAGGTGTCAGCTCTCGCAAACAGAATATGTACAGCTCTGCCCCTCTATGTTTTTGAGAGTTTCACAGGGGTCCAATACCACCTGTGACTGGGTAAAAAAAAAAAATCCATATAATTCTAGAGTTCACTATTAATGAGCTGACTTGCCTATAGTTATATGCCACAGTGTCCACTGGCTTTATTTAATAAACAAAGGTGGTATTTTTGTTTCTCATCTGACTTGCTCTTTTGTCTTCATTCTCAACTGATACAGTACTTAGACCAGAAAGAGGCAGTCCTCTCAAACACTAACAATAGTGTGTTTTCACAACCAGACCTTCATTGCCACACCAATTTACTACACCAAAACCATTTCCAACTTCCTGATTACAATGATTCCCCCAGAACAGACTTTGCGATTTTTTTAAATTTTATTTTATTTTATTTGACAGAGAGAGACACAGTGAGAGAAGGAACACCAGCAAGGGGAGTGGGAGAGGGAGAAGCAGGCTTCCCGCGGAGCAGGGAGCCCCATGTGGGACTCGATCCCAGGACCCTGGGATCATGACCTGAGTCAAAGGCAGATGCCTAACGACTGAGCCACCCAGGTGCCCTGTGCAATTTTTTTTTTAAAGAGTCACTTCGTGTCTGCTACAGTTGTTAGGCTATTTACCATGGAAGCTGCAGTGATTTCCAGCTAGCTAAACCCGACACCCAGTTCCCCAATTTCTTTGTTAAACCTTTTTCTGAGGTGGAACATCAATGTATAATTTTTATATCAAAAAGACATAAAAAACTATAAATACCCTATTTCTACAGCACTTTTTTATTTATTTTTTTAAATTTTTTATTGTTATGTTAATCACCATATATTACATAATTTGTTTTGGTGTAGTGTTCCATGATTCATTGTTTGTTCATAACACCCAGTGCTCCATGCAGAATGTGCCCTCTTTAATACCCATCACCAGGCTAACCCATCCCCCTACCCTCCTCCCCTCTAGAAACCTCAGTTTGTTTTTCAGAGTCCATCATCTCTCCTGGTTCGTCTTCCCCTCTGACTTACTCCCCTTCATTCTTCCTCTCCTGCTATCTTCTTCTTTTTCTTTTTTTTTTCTTAAAATATGTTGCGTTATTTGTTTCAGAAGTACAGATCTGTGATTCAACAGTCTTACACAATTCACAGCACTCACCATAGCACATACCCTCCCCAATGTCTATCACCCAGCCACCCCATCCCTCCCACCCCCAACCACTCCAGCAACCCTCAGTTTGTTCCTGAGATTAAGAATTCCTCATATCAGTGAGGTCATATGATACATGTCTTTCTCTGATTGACTTATTTCACTCAGCATAACACCCTCCAGTTCCAAAGATTTTATTTATTTATTTGACAGAGACACAGTGGGAGAGGGAACACAAGCAGGGGGAGTGGGAGAGGGAGAAGCAGGCTTCCCGCGGTGCAGAGAGCCCGATGCGGGCTTGATCCCAGGACCCTGGGATCATGACCTGAGCCGAAGCAGATGCTTAACGACTGAGCCACCCAGGCACCCCAGCACTTTTATTTTAAAAAATAAAAATAAAAAAGCTTTTACATAGATGTTGGCTTTGCTTTCAATTTGCTTTCACATTTTTATTTATTTTTTATCTTCATGTCTGCAAATTAATGGTAAAGTGGCAAGTATGAATCTAATAATTTTACAGATGAAAGAAATAAGCTTTAAAGAGGCAGTGTTGATCAAGATCATATAGACTGTAGCACAGTGAAACTGAAATTTAATTAATCCAATTCTCTGCCCTCAAACTGCATATAACCTAGTAGAAGAGAGACAAATAAAGAAGAAATCATGACCCAGATAGCAGACACCATAACAGCTACCTTGGGAGACCACACAGGATGAATATATGTTAACACCTTTTTTCCTCTTAAACCCAAACTAAAACAGAAGACAACTAGAATGTACTCCCAAATCAGTCAAGACTGGAGCACCAGGGCATTACCCCTAGTTTACCTAAAAAGAACATTTCAGTTTAAATGATAAACCTAAACCTGAAGAAAATTTTCCAAGATCATTCTGTGTTCAAAGAGCCACACTTCCCAGCAACCTACCCCTGCACAGTGGCCACCGCCTCCCCGGGCTCACTGATGAACAACTTCTGTGTTTTCAGGCAGCTGTGCTTGGGCATTCCCATGGAACGCGACTGTGGGAATAGTTTGATTTTCGGAACTTCAGTCTTTTCTTTCCCCTTTCCTTCTAGGAAACAATCAACTTATCATAAGGCATTTTTAAGCATGTACACTTTTTTTTTAAACATATTCACGTTTCATTCTCCTCAAAACAAACACACACACTACACGCACATTCATTTGGAACTAGGTGCCTTCCTAGACTGGCAAACACACGCTAATATTAAGTGGATGTACATATAAGAATGGCCCATCCAGAATATACAACAGTAATAATTCCTTATATTTGCATGGTTCTTTGTATTTATAATTTATACACAGCTGCTCCCGAAAAGAATGAGACAGCTACAGCACTTTATAATTTATAAAGCATTCTATCTCACGACAACCCTGTGAAGCAGGAAGACCAGATATTAAATAGACTTGTCAGGGAAAAAAAAAAAGGACACTGAGCCTGAAAAGACTAAGGTGACTTCTCCAAGCGCAGAGGCAGAACTCTGAGAGCCTTGAGCTGTGTTCTTTCAACTGCATCAGGTCATCTCTTTTAACGTGTGTACCCACCAGCTCTCCTTAAGGATCTCCTGAGGAAGGTAAAAAGTCATCACGAGTATGAGAACAGATTCCAAATACTCTGCACTTACTCTCCACGTCCCCACTCTCAGTCTCTCAAGTGTTAAAAATCGTCGCCAACATCTGAGTGCCTAGAATAAGAGCAGTGTCCTAAGTGTCTTACAATTAAATGAGTGTATTACCCCATTTAATCCTCTGTCTATGGGCATATGAGGTAGCTGACATTAGTTCTGTTTTATGGATGAGAAAAGTGAGGCAAAGGAAAGTTAAATAATTTGCCCACGTGGATATAACTGGTAGGGTTCAGAATCGGATTGCATACAAAGGCAGTCTTCATCCAAGGGCTTACTTGTTTAAGTGCTATGTTATTCTTGTTTTTTGCCCCCAAAATTTCTTCCAAATAGATGTGTCACAAGAAATAGGTTTTGTGCTCCAAACCAGGTAATATCTATATCTATACATATATACAAAGATACATATTTATAAACATTTGTTTAAACATATATATTTGTATATATATTTCATATACATATATTTGTATATGCTGTGCAGTGTGCGCTTCTTTTCAAACATGCCTCAAGGGACCAGTGAGTCTTCTAGATGACCCACACAGTCTTTTCAGGATATCTCTAAACCCTCCCAAATTCACATGCAAGGAGATTTTCTAAGACAGTTCTCTCCCTACTTGCAAACTTCTCTCCCCATCATAACCAATCAGACTAGAGTCACTGACTAGAGAGGACAATTTCATTTGACCCATAAGTTATTTTGGAAATGGAGAAAATATCAAGATATTTTGTACTTAGGTGCAAAGGATTTCTATATAATAACCTTCAGATTTATTTTCAGAGATGTAATGGTGAATCATGATGCCCCTTTGCATTAGTATATCTATACTACAGTGCCACCACCCAGCCACCTACCACTATAGCCACCAAACCCTTACTTTCCCACTTCTATCCCTGCTAAGCACAGGTGGCCCTGAATCATCACTGTACTTTGCAGGGTCTCTGAATCTTGTAAACCTGAACCTCTAATGACTGCTCCCCAACTTTGTCCAAGCATTCTTAACCAGATAAAGAATTGACATCACCCAAATTGATTCTGGGTCATTAGAGACACCAGAAAGAGGAAAGAGTTAGAGATTAAAATAGAAGTAAAAGGGAAAAGTTTCTTGGACAATTGACAGTAAAAAAAATAATAATAATAATTCCAGGGAGAACAAAGGGAAAACTTAACCACTGATATTACTTTTGGATAATTACAATTGCCAAGTAAGAAACTGAAACTAACCATGGCTGAAAGGTACAATGATTAAAGAATTTTTTTTTTTATTGATCCAGGTATGATGGAGACTGCTGGTTGCCTACCCAATACCCAAATTTTGTTGGGAGCCATAATATGTCTAGCTACAAGGAGAAAGGGGGGCAGAAGGAGGAACAGGAAGAGCAAGAAGATAAAGAAGAGGAGAAAGAGAAAAAGAATGATGAAGAAATGAGAGAGGAAACCACATTTCCCAGACTCCCTTGAATATAACAGCATTTATTTGAGATGCGACACAGTACTGGCCAATAAAATATAAGCAGAAGTTGCTGGGGAGGTTTTTAGGAAAAGTCCTCGAAAGATGGCCCACTGCCTGGGTGAACGCCCTTTTCCTTTGCCCAATACCTTCTTCTTGCATGGAATTCAGACATGAAACCAAGAGTGAATGACCCATCTTGAGACTGAGAAGACAGGTAAGAGGCTATGTCCTGACATAAACAGGCTACCATATCAGCCATGGGTACCAAAACTATCCTATGCTAAAAAAATAAAACTCCTAATTTTTCAAACCATTATTTTTAGAAGTTGTATTTCTCACAGCTGAATGCAATTTATAACTGATGTACCATACCATGCTAACCTCTTCAAATATCAAGATAAATACACAAACTTATTCCAGCAGAACAAAACCCCCAACAGGATTTTTCCTAAAATGGACATCATCATTAATTGAGTTATGCTGGAGTACTTATAGGTTTCCTTGCTTTTATTTTCTATCTTGATCAAAATGATTAAAATGTTGTGATTTTTATCACATTAAGAACAAATAGTGTCATGAATAATGATTTATAATATACACACATAATGACTCCCAAGTATTTCTGAAAATGCTAATATGTATTTGACAATTGTAGTTTCCTCCTCCAGAGACAAGGGCTAAGTGTTAGAGTGGCATAAATACCTTGTCTCCCTCTACAAACCCCTATCCACCATTGAGATTATATTTATATTCCCTGGCTGTCCTATGGGCGTAAACAATCATGTCCCTAAATGGCTAGGATATTCCCAGAGTACCAGCCAACCAAGACCAAGATCTTCTGCAGATAGGTCATCTCCCTACTGATTACATTACCTCTAGTCCTGAAACACAGGCAAGTGAGATGGGTCAACCATCACCAATTCACAATCTACTCCCCCAACCCAACATATATTGTTCCCTTTAGAATACATGCCTAAATGCCATTTACACCTAGCTGGTTCAGTCAGAAGAGCACTTGATCTCAGGGTTTTGAGTTCGAGCCCTATGATGGGTATAGAGATTACAAAAACATATAAATAGACTTAAAAAAAAGATATTCTAATTTTGTAGCAAGGATATATGATGATTACCAGTTCAAATAATCAATATCAGAATCAATCTCATGTGATTAAAAAAAATTCCCTTCTACTTTCATTGAGAATGTCCTTGTTTAACTGAAAGGAATAATCAAAGTATGAATTGATATTTAATAATGTCAATATTTACATAACAAACTCAAGCCATGTACCTATGCACTTGTCATATAATACCTGGAGATAAAGACAAGAGTAACTAAGAAAAAAATTGGAGTATCTTTAGTAGTAGAAAATATTAACAATGAAAGAACATATATGAAGTTTTTATATTTGGGGCGCCTGGGCGGCTCAGCCAGTTAAGCGTCCAACTCTTGACTTTGGCTCAGGTCATGATCTCAGAGTTCTGGGACTCAGCTTCACCTAGGGCTCCTTGCTCAGCAAGGAGTCTGCTAGAGATTCTCTCTTTCCCTTTCCCTCTCCCTCCTTCCCAAGCCCCCCTCCCCCTGCCCCCGTTCTCAAATAAATAAATCTTTGGGGGGGGGGAAGAAGTTTTTATATTTAAATATTTAGAAATTATTGGTAATATTTTAAACGATATTGAAAGCTTACTAAGTGCCTGGCATTATGCTAAGTGCTATATCTGTATCATTTCATTTATTTGTTCTACCTATAAGGTAGGTAATATTTAAGACCCATCTCCCATTTTAAAGACAAATATCTCCAGCTCAAATAAATTAATTGTCCAGTCACACAACTTGTAAATGGGGGAGCCAAGATTCTAACAAACTCAGACTGATCCCTCAGTGAAATTAAACATTTCAGTCTATCCTCTCTCAGCAAGCAAAAGGAAATTAGAAACTAAATTAAATGCTGATTATTTTAAAAATTGATTTTAATAACAAACAAACTAAAATTCCATTCAATTGCAACATATACTTTGGCAGCGTGCTAGTAGGCAGAGGGAAGAAAAAGTGTGCTATGTTTGCCTTGTGTGATAGAACCGGGTATGAATTAACTCTGAAGTTTGTTAGCAAAATATAAGTTTACACATATTTATTACAAATTTTTAGTCAATCACTGGTAAACTAAAAGTAAAATGTATAACTTTGAAGCCAGTAGCAGGAGAAGATGGAACAAAGCAAACTGTATCAATTCAATAAAATATAGAAAAATAAAATGAAAATATAAACCAGATGTAGCAGATTGTATTTTCCAAAGGTGCTCACACCACAAAATATACCATCCCATATGTTCTTCTTAAAATGGGCTGTTGACACATCTCCATTGACGGATGGAGTCTAATGTTCCCTTCCCCTGAACCTGGACAGAAATTTATGGACACCTCAAATAACAGAATTCAGCGGCTATAATGTTTCATAACTTCTGAGGCTAGGTCATGAATGACAAAATGGCTCCTACCTGGCTCCTTCAGTACCCTTGCCCTTCAAACCCAGGCACTATATTGTAAGAAAGTCTAACATATGAAGAGACTGTGAGGAAGTTCCATCGAAAACCTCCAGCTAGATTCCTTGCCAACACCAGCAACTACTAGACATACAAATGAATGAGCTTTCAAATGATTCCACCTGAGAACATCAAAGAACAGAGAAATCCCATCTCTGCTCTGCTCTATCTGAATTCCTTACCCACAGAAACTATGAGAGATAATAAAACAATTATTACTGTTCTAAGCCACTAAGTTTGGGAGCAATTAGATATATAGGAACAGATAACTTATAAAAGCAGAGAAAATAAAAATACAAAATTAGATGGCAGAACAATTCCAAACATATCAGAAATCACAATGAACATAAAAAGAGTTAAACTCATCTATTAAATGAATAAGAAAAATTAAAGACATCACAAGATTGAAAACAAATGAATTGCAAAAAGAAGTATCAGGCAAATCGCCTCAAAACAAATCGTATAATGATACTAATATCATGGGTACTTCATACTGTTAAAAGAACAATTATACAAGACATAGGAAACATAAATGTGTATTCTCCTAGCAACATAATTTTGAAATATACAAAGATTAATTTATATACATATATATGTATATAATCAGAAAAAATATGGAAATCTACCTAATCTACTCATAATAGTGGCTATATCTGTGATAAAGATGAGGGGACTGGGTTTGATGATACTAATTCCAAGTGAGCCACTCTCCACAACACACACACACACACACACACACACACAACTATGATGATAATTTAGCATATTTGAAGAACAAAATGTTAACAGCCTCATATGCCTACTTACATGAATGTTGTTCTTTGTTAGCTAAACAGATGAAAATACTCCGAGATAACCAATCTGTATTTCCAATATTACTTTCATTCCAGCAATATTCCAACAAAATAACTCTAAGGGAAATGCAAATAAGAATACACTGATACAGAGGTGACACAAGAAGTGCATGGTCCCTGTGCTACAGCCATTTCTTTGGTAAACAAATATTTGAAATTCTACCATACGCCTTGCACTGTGTTAGGCAGAAAGGACACAAAGGTGATTCGGACAGAATTGTTCTCGGCTCGAGGCTTACTATTTATTAGTGGACATAGACTCTGAACAAACAAACCTACAAATGACCATACGTTTTCAAACTGTGTAAGGATTCTGAAGGAAGGTAACAAAATGTTATGAGGAGAGGGAAGCCTACCTTACCTAGGTTGATCAGGAAGGGCGTACCTGCAGGAGAGAGATTAAACCAGGGACTAAAATTATGACTAAGAATTAGCCAAGTAATTACTTATTCTGACAAAGATGGAGTAATAAAGACCAGTTCTACCTGTGGTCTGAAGTAATTAAGAAACCAGATAATTATGTTCAGACACTGAATGTTAGGTAGCAGGGGACAGTGATCCCTGAGAGGGGAAATGAGGTGTGCCCTCTGACTGCCCAGTTTATTGCCTTGAATTTCTAGTCCTCAGCAGAGGGGGGTGGGGGGGCATCAGGTAGAGCCCAGTGATCCTGCTGAATCAAGGAGAGAGATTTAGAAGTTTAAAGAAGACAAGAAGGCTAAAATTCACGGGGCAGAGCACCAAATAGGGGAAAGCTGTACAGAGAGAGAACCTCAAGGTCTACAGAAGGTCCCACTAAAGTCTTCATCCAAATACTGACCAGAACATGCAGGTAAGAAAACTACTCAAAGCCAGATAAAGAAAGACCTAAAATAAACAGAAGGAACCAATCCTAGAGAACACACAGAACCATAAGTATTTCTATTCCCACAGCCCAGAATGAAAAACTTTATAATTAACCAGGAGTGGGGTAGGATATTCAACAGCATACTGGCTCATTATAAAACTAAACTAGTTCTGGAATAAACACTGTTCTGCTCCCACCTAGCAAAACTTAACAGAAAGCCTTGAAGGGACCAAACTATTTGAAGGTCAATTAAATACACCTCAAAACAAAACTCAAAAATATTTACGGTAATACAAAAATATTCAGCACTTAACAAGGTAAAATTCACAATGCCTATCATCCAATCAAAAAGTTAGCAATATACAAAGAGGCAGGAAAATACAACCCGTAATGAGAAAGTAAAACAACATCTTTAAATTATTGAAAGAAAAAAATGTCAACTGTTAATTATATTGCAAAAAAAAATCTATAAACAAAGGAAAACAAAGAATGTTTAGACATATAAAAGCCAGAAGAATTAATCACCAGCAGATCTGTACTACAAAAATGTTTTCAAAAAGTTCTTGGGATAGGGGTGCCTGGGTGGCTCAGCTGGTTGAGCGTCTGCCTTTGGCTCAGGTCATGATCCCGGGGTCCTGGGATCGAGCCCCACATTGGGCTCCCTGCTCCGCGGGGAGCCTGCTTCTCCCTCTCCCACTCCCCCTGCTTGTGTTCCCTCTCTCGCTGTGTCTCTCTCTGTCAAATAAATAAAATCTTTAAAAAAAAAAAAAAGTTCTTGGGATAGGAGGAAAATGCTCGCGGACAGAAATCTGTATCAACACAAAGGCATAAAGAGCACCAGAAATCATAAAAATGTGGGTAAATATTAGAGATTTTTTTCTCTTATTTTTAAAATCTCTTTACGATAGCTCATTAGAGAAAAATAATAATAATATATTAAGGGGTTTATAACATATATAGAAGTAAAATGTATGACCAAAATGGCACAAAGACTGGGAGGAGGAAAACTGGGAGTAAACTCTTATATAATTCTTATATTATTCATGAAGTGTTATATTACTCAAAAAATACAGTGTAATAAGTTAAAGCTATATACCCTATAGACTGTCAGATTGAATTTTAAAAAGAATAATAAATTATATGTTTCCTATAAGAAACAAACAAGCAAAAAGATAGAAACATATATCATGCTAACACTAATCAAAGGAAAGCTAAAGGGTCTACATTTCTCTCAGACAAAGCGTATTTTGAAACAAAGAATATGAGCAGGTATAAAGAGTGTCACTTTATAAAGGTAAAGAAATCAATTCAGCAAGAAGATATAACAATCCTAAATGTTGATGCCTCTAATAACAGAGCTTCAAAATGCATGAAGCAAAAACTGATAGGACTAGAAGGAGAAATAAACAAATCTGTAATTACACTGGGAGATTTCAACACCCTTCTCTCTGTAATTGATACAAGCAAGCCCCAAATCAATAAGGATATAAAAGACTGGAATAACGCTATCAAACAAATGTCAATTGACCTAATCGACATTTATAGAACACTCCATCCAAAAACATCGGAATCCACATAATTTTCAAGTGTACACAAAACACTTACCATGACAGACTATATTCTGAATCATAAAAATAATTATATTTGAAATGGTTCAAATCATATAAAGTATGTTCTTAGAATACAATACAAAGTCAAAAACAGAAATATTTTTAGAAAACCCTCCACTTTTATAAACAAAAAAGATTTCTAAATAGCCCATGAGTCAAAGGAAAAATCAAAAGGAAAATGAGAAAATATTTTGAACTGAATTAAAATGAAAATACAGATGTATGGTGATTAACATAACAATAAAAAATTTAAAAAATAAGTAAAATAAAATGAAAATACAGTACATCAAAATTTGTGGAATACATGTTCATCAATCCTTGTAGTAAAGCTGTTCTTCATTCAATGATTACTTTGTTTAATGTAATTCGATTCACATCAGTGGTCTTAAAGGAAAACTTTGAGTTTTGTGCATATCTCCGTGACTTCTCTTTTCCATTAAAACAAGATGTTCCAACTATTTTTTGTAACCCATACCCACTACCTCTTAAGAAATTAGCTGTAATGTATTATTATTACAAAATACATTAGGATAATGGAAACATGAGAGTTTAATATGGCAAATACCAATGTAATTACCACTTAGATTTTTAACAATAAGAATTTATGAAATAAAGTCCCCTGTGGGCCCTGCCTGTTGCCATTTTTCTCTATTCCCAGCCCTGGTAGTTAATCATTACCCTGAATTTGGTCATTATCCCAAGGCATGTTCAAAAACGTTTCCTGTATATCTATGCATCCACAAACAATACGTAGAGTTGTTTTGTAGATTTTAACATTATATAGCCAGAATCATATTGTACGGGTTTGTGGTAGGCATGAAAATGTGCCACTAAGATTTCCTTGCTCTAGTATAGAGGAAATGTCTGAGTGCGACATCTGCTCTTCTCTGTGTCCACCCCACCTTGTGCGGTGCTTCCCATAGGCTACTCCTACCCAAGAACGGGCGATGAGAGGGTTGCTAACACAGGCCCATTCCTGCAAAATGTAGGACTCCTTTAACAGGCCACTTTGGCTCCTGATCTCTGTTGCTCTTGTTCCTTTACAGAACTTAGACCTGCATCATGGTCTGAAACCTCTCCCCACCTTCTCCAGGTCCCTCTCTTCCTCCCTCTTAAATGTTTCCCCCAATAATTTACTTTCACATCGAATTTTGTCTTGGCACTTGCATTTTAGAGGACCTGAACTAACACAGTATTCTTTTGCAATTTGCTTTCTTCATTTAGCATGTTTTTGTGATTTATTCATATGGATACATTTATCTCTAGTTCATTAATTTTAACCACTGTAAAGAATTCTGTCATATGAATATAGAAGAATTGATTTATCCTTTCTCCTTTTAATAGACATTTATGTTGTCTCCAATTTTTTTGCTATTACAAGCAATGCTCCAATGACCATTACATCCCCATACATAGGTCACAGGGCAGGTGCTCCTTTGCTAGCTAATGTCAGTAGCTCTCCCAAGTCACTGCATCAATTTGTACTTCTCCCAGAGGTGTATGCAAGTGCCCGTGGTTCTACTTCCTTCCAATAACTGAAATCATTGTTTTAATTTTGTTAGTCTCATTGGTACTAAAATGATAGTTCATTGTACTTCTAATCTGCTTTTTCCTGAATACTATTGATATTATGCATTTTTTTCACATGTGTTGGCCTTTTGAGTTTTTAATTTGGTGATTTATCTGATCATATTCTTGGTCTGTTATTAAATTGAATTGTTTGTATATTCCTGTCTCCTAAGAGTGCTCTAAGTATGCGGTACAATGATCCTATATCTGCTATTTTTGTTTAAAAAGCTCTTATTCTGTGACAAATACCTTCCCACTCTGTTTTTGATATCTTTTGATGCAGACAGATTTAAATATTTAACATAGTTCATTTTATCAATCTTTGCCTTTATAGTTTTGCTTTCATTTTCTTTTTTTTTAAGATTTTATTTATTTATTTGAGAGAGAGAGACACAGCAAGAGAGGGAACACAAGCAGGGGGAGAGGGAGAAGCAGGCTTCCCGCTGAGAAGGTAGCCTGATGCAGGGCTCAGTTCCAGGACCCCAGGATCATGACCTGAGCCGAAGGCAGACACAATGACTAAGCCACCCAAGCACCCTTGCTTTCATTTGCTAAAGAGATCCTTCTCTATACCAAAGTCCTACTGATGTTTTCCAACATTGTGTTCTAAAAACGGTTAAATTTTTTTTTCACACAGATTCTTAATCCAAATAGAATTGATCTTAAAATATAAGGAATGGATCCAATTTCACTTTTTTCATAAGGATTAACTAATTGTCCCAGACTCATTTCTTAAATATCATCCCTGATCTGCAACATTACCTCTGGCATATATCAAGTTTTTATATGTATACATTTCTGTATAATCTTCTACTATGTTCAACATCCCTATTTCTGTGTTAACAGCATACTGTTTTAATAAAACATAAGGATTCTTGATACCTAAGTTTGAATCCCCTTATTTTGATCTTCAAAACTGCTCTGACCATTTTTGATCCCTTGGTTTTCTATATAAGCTTTAGAATGTGCTTGTCATGGTCCATTCTATTTGACATATTTGGATTTTGGATGGAAAGAATATGAATTTATGAATTAATCTTTAGAGAATGGGGAATTTTATGATTTGAGACTTCCCACCCACAATCATTTTCTGCACTTATTTGGGTCTTTAACATCTTTCAACAGAAATTTAAAATTTTCTCCATAAAAATATTATACTTTTTTATTTTGACAGTGATTATCTTTTCTTTATATTACATTTGCTGTTTGTGGCTGACATAAAGAAACTAAAGATTTTTATTTTTGGTAATGTATCCAGTCACTGTATTAAGCTCATTAATTCTGTTGCTTATCTAAAGCTTCTCTTGGATTTTCTATGTAGACAATAAGAGAATCTGAAAATACTGATGGTTTTGTTCATTCCTTTTTGTTATACTTTTTACTTCATTTTTGTGTCTTATTATACAAGTGAGAGTCTACCATGCAATATAAAATAGAAGTTGTGACAGATGCATCATTGGTGAATCCTGGTGGTTAGAAGAAATACATTTAATATTTTCCCCTCAGGCATCATATTCTCTGTTTTGTTATATACCTTCACATGGTTAAAGAGGTTCCTATTATTATTGTTAGTTTGCTAAGAAGTTTAGAGTTGTTGCTATTTCACTTGTCTACATCTAATATATTTTATCTTCTTTCATCTGTTAATGAGGTAAGTTACATTAATAATTTTCTAATTATAAAAATTCTCTAATAAATTCTTGAAATAAACTCAAATATCTCATAGTGCATTGTTTTCTTAAACATGCCTGCATTTATCTTGCTTTTATTATTCGAACTATTTAATCTTGTGTTATCAGTGAGATTGGTCTCTAATTTTTCTCTCCCACATACGATTTCAATATCAAAATTATACTTGATTCTTAAGTGAGCTGAGAAGCATTATCTCTTCATCTCTAGAAGAGTTTGCATAAATGGTTGATGGAACTTTCTTGTAAAAAGTCATTCAGGCAATACAATTTCATCTTTTCTTTATTTTTTAGATTTTTTTAGCCACTCATTTGCTTTCTTTAAATATAAATGTAAATATCCCAGTTTTCTATTTCTTTTTGAGTGTTAGTAAGATATAGCTTTATAAGAAATTTGCCTAACTTCAAATTTATTGCTATAGAGTTCTTAATAGTTTACATTATATTTATATTTCTACTATAATTGTGGTATGTTACATTTATTTTTAATCTTTTTATTGTGAGCCTTCTCCCATTTGTTCTTGATCACTCTTGCAAAAATATATCAATTTTATTATACTCTCCAAATAACTTTATTTTGATCTTGAGTTTTTATATTGTACCTTGTTTTCTTATTCATTAATATCTGCTATTATATTCACTACACTCTTCCACATTCCTAGAGTTTACTCTGCTTTTCTAACTTTGAGTTGCAAATTTAGCTCATTAATTTCCAGTCTTTCTTCTTTTCCAATATAATCATTGAGAACTTACTTTATTGACTTAGTTGTTTGATGTGCACTATTTTCAATTTTACCACAATTTTAGTACAATTTTAAGTATTCTTCTGATGTCCACTATGCTCTATTTTCTGATTCTCCCATCTGTGAATTGTTGTTGTTGTTTTTAAGAATTTTTATTTTTTATTTGACAGAGAGAGAGAGAGAGTACAAGCACGGGGAGCGGCAGGCAGAGGGAGAGGGAGAGGGAGCCCAATGCAGGGCTCAATCCCAGGACCCCGGGATCCTGACCTGAGCCGAAGGCAGATGCTTAACCATCTGAGCCACCCAGGTGCCCCCCATGAATTGTTTACAGTAATTTTATTTACATTTTCAAACCTACGTTTGGAATACATATGTGTATTATATGGTATATATATTTTATTTAATATATATATGTGTGTGTGTGTATTTAATATCATATATATGTATGCATACATATATATGATATATATCAAAATTTTCTTCAGGTTAATATTTGATGTGTCTTTTCCCAACCTTTCACTTCCAAACTTTTTCAATTTTAAGACTAGTAATTGGGGTCTGTCTCTTATAAGCAGTGAATCACTAAATTTCTGTTTTAATTAAATACAACAAACTCTGTCTTTAACTGGCAAGTCCATTTACAATTATCTACTTTATATTTTGAGCTATTTATATCATCTTGTTTTGTACTCTCTATTTTTCCTTTTCTATGGTTATTTTTTTCTTCTCCTTCTTTCCAACTTTGTCTTTTTTATCTTCTCAGTATCTTCCAATAGTTAAGAAGATGTTGTGGAACTGTTTTCCCGGGGTTTTATTTGCATGAACAACAGGATATTAAACATGTTGAAAGAAGTACAGGGTGCCTGGGTGGCTCAGTCGGTTAAGCGTCTGCCTTGGGCTCAGGTCATGCTCCCAGGGTCCGGGGATTGAGTCCCAGGCTCCCTGCTCAGCGGGGAGTCTGCCTCTCCCTCTGCCCTTGAGCCCTGCTCGTGATCTTTCTCTCTCTCTATCTCAAATAAATAAATAGAATCTTAAAAAAAAGAAGAAGAAGAAGTACAGAGATCCCTTCTCCCTATATTCAGGTATTTCCCCAGGGAGCATTTCCACGGTTGGGGACCACTGCTTTGAAATGTACAAAGTCCAATCCATCTCAAAAATTTTTTGATGTTATCCCTACACTACTTTTTTCAGTATCAAACGTACCTAGAACTTGTGCAGAGACTCCTGTGGTCCAAAACATAAACTTTGTATCACTAGTAAGGAAATGGCAAATGACTTGCCCAAGTTCACGCAGCTGCTAAGGGCTGGAACTGGGAGTTAGAGCTACACTTGTCTAATTCTAAGCCCAGTGGACTCTCTGGTAGTCCTGCTTTTTCTCTGCTTCTGAGAAGTAAACATGGATACAGCTACTCTTGTTAGGAATTCATTTCAATATTCACAATATCATTGAGAAAGCAGCAGAGGCGAAGGGGCGAAGAGAAATCAGCATCATCAGAAAACTGATGAAATGCTGTTTAAGCCTTTCAAAAAAAAGTCTCAAATTTGAGCTGATCACTTGAGAACATATAGATGTTAGCTTTGTCCCTTTGCTACTTTTGAACAGGACTGAGGAGCTCAGTGATGAGACACCAAACTTCAGGAAGGCAACAATACACTTGAAATGGAGACTGACACAGAATGATTCTGGATGCTGAGCAGCTGTGCTTACTAATCAGAGTGTTATTGTGTCCAAATTTCACCAGTGTCATCTCATTTGCAAATTCTCCACATGGGTTCGACCCCATATTAGCCCAGTTGTCCTGAAGGCAATGTGTTGACCTGCATGTGTTCTATTACATTTGATTTCATTTTTTCCTTGGTTGTGAAATTCAATTAAACCCACATTTTACGGCCTGACCAAAGTAGAGAGTAGATGTGCAAGGCATTTTCAAGCCCCCAGTTTACTATTCCTGTGAAGTCAGAGCAACCACCATTGACAATCTTTTTCACAACTTCCCATCCTACAGAAGACTCACTTCCCCAATTTAGACTGTTAAGTCCTATGTCCTTAATCCCAGAGCTTGGGAACATTAGCCTTGACTCTCAGATCTGGATATAGTTATAATCTTATCTGATATGTTTTCCTGCTACCCACTAGAAAATAGGCCAACAATTCAAGTAGGTGCACAGCCTAAGCTTTCTCTGCCACCACCTTTGGTATTCACTGATGAAGGTGGATTCAGTGGGTCTATTAAGGAGTAAAAGACTTTAAGGAAGATTGGATGTACCCCTATACCAAGAAAAATATTCACAAAAGAAGCACTGATGTCTATGAATGGGAGAAGACAACATGGCAACACTGGGAAAAAGAAAACGAAAGTTGTTGCTTAGCTTTCTCCCTTCCCTAGAGACAAATCAATGCATAACTGAAGATATGTAAGAGATTGTAGAACAGGGGTGCCTGGGTGGCTCAGTTGGTTAAGCGTCTGCCTTCAGCTCAGGTCATGATCCTGGAGTCCTGGGATCGAGTCCCGCATCGGGCTCCCTGCTCAGCGAGGAGCCTGCTTCTCCTTCTGACCCTCCCCCCCCATGTACTCTCTCTCTCTCTCTCTCTCTCTCATTCTCGCTCTCTCAAATAAATAAATAAATAAATAAATAAATCTTTAAAAAAAAAGAGAGAGAGAGAGAGACGTAGAACAGGTCTCAAAACTCAGGATTGTTGAATCCAGATGAGCCTTCCCCAAGTTGTATCAACACAGGTGGAAGTGGCCAGGTTTGACTATAATGCCTCAATTTCTCAGCCCTCATGAGCACACCAGCATTAGCTTTAAATGCCAGCAACTAGCTCCATGTTCCCACGTTCTCCTAGCACAATTCTGTTTCTGTTCTTTAAGTACTTGCAGCAAACTGACCATATAACAGATTAGATGCAATATTTATCCAGGGCCTTCTGGTGGTCATGCCACAGAGGTAACCACGCAAGGTTTAGCTAAGGGTACCACATCAAGATATGGTTTGTAGCATACAAAAATATGGACCAAAGACACAGAAACAATTCCTAAAGAACTAAAATGTAGGGTGGAGCCACGAAGTGTTTCCCTTACAAGTTTCTGCTCAAGCGAAGTATACACATTATTAAAAAAAAAAAAAAAAATCCAGAAAACATCCCCACAAAGTAGGGGAAAGAACACAAGCTTATGACTGAATAAGCTGAAACCAAATATGATCACAGGCAATCTGCTAAGAGATTGCAAAAACAGGAAGAAATCTCACCCTTTTCTATAGCCAAGCAGATACAACTCATTACATGCTCACAAGATAAACAATAACTTGTCCTCAAGTAAGAAAACTTGACAGCGCCATTCGTCAAACATAGTTTATCCTAAATTCACTGGGTAATTGTGGTGACCATCTGTGTTAGCTAGTTGGATTTATCCAAAGGAAATATAAACTCATATGTTTATGACAAGAGTAGTTTTGCAACTTGGACTGAGGCATCTGCTCAAATTAGGTTTCTACCCTTCCACAGAAACTGAGAAATAGGGGTACTATCTTCCTTGACGATTCCATTTTAAAGAAATTGATCCCAGGTCCTTGAGAAAGACATTCTTGGGTTGTGAGGCTGATAAGAGGCTTATTTAACATTTTTTTAAAGATTTTATTTATTTATTTATTTATTTGTCAGAGAGAGAGAGCACAAGCAGGGGGAGTGGCAGGCAGAGGGAGAAGCAGGCTCCCTGCTGAGTAAGGAGCCTGATGGGGGACCCAATCCCAGGACCCTGGGATCATGACCTAAGCTGAAGGCAGAGGCTTAACTGACTGAGCCACCCAGGCATCCCAAGTCTTATTTAACTTTTAGAAAGATTTACACATATTTGAAAGAGACAGAGAAAGAACTTGCAATTACAAATTTCCTAAAATAATTGTCTAAGAAAAGGGAGGTGGGTTCAGTTTCTTCCTGATTTTCAATAGGAATAATTTTCTTTATCGAACTTCTTTGAGTTATAAATGACAACTTAGAAATCATATATTTTTAAGATGTACAACTTGATTATTTGATATATGTGTAGACTGTAAAATATTCACTACAGTCAAAAGGGAGGAGCCTGGTTAAGCTCTCACAAAGGAAGGGAATGACAGGTTTTCCATCAGGCTGATGTTCCCGGTCTCAGTCTGTGGTCCTGGTACTCTTAATTCTTCATGCTCTCACATTTAAATATTGTATTTCAGCAAAAAATTCAGTATTTTATCTCAAACAATTTGTGCAGATGCAGCTCCCAGACCCTTGGAACGCTTCAGCTAGTTTGTCCTGATTTGCAATCTCTAATCAACTGGCAAGACAAGAGCTGCTATTGCAGCTCCAAGAAGTTCCATCTACTTCAGGAAAGTGTGTATTTTGTGAGGTTAATGACAAATGTTACATTTATCCACTGCACAGAATTATGCATGCATATTACTGGTATTACCAGTTTACTATTGAATGTGCTTTTCATGAATAAGATACAACAGTTTTTATATTAATTATAATGAGAACTGAAAGATCTTCGATAAGAGCTTTCACCTACAGGTGTGTGTGAGTGTAGGGAGGGGGAGTCTGGAACTAATCATGTCCACAGATGAAACATAAAGGGCACAATAGCGTATAAGAAGGCAGGATAATCTCATGGGTAAAGTGCAGGTGTGAAGAAGTCTTGCGTTTCAGTTCCGACTTGACCACAGATTAGCTACAGGGATCTTATCCAAGTTATTTATTCACTACATACACACACAAACACACACACACATTCCTTAGAGTTTGGTTTCTTTATGTGTCAAACAGAAATAAAAATAACTTCCCTACCTGTTTGATAAGGTTACTAAGAAGATAAAATAAACTCATGGATAGGAGGGAGTTTTGAGAAAGATAAAAGTACCATACAATATAATGATTCACTATCATAAAATTAACCATTATGAACAAATGCTAAATCCTATAGGATTCTGGAGCTGGAATTTCACTGGGATCTGGCAAAAGGAGGGATCAGGGTAGGTACAATGTCTGATGTATACCATATTTATTGATAAAAACCAACATGTTAAGGAGCAGCATTATCATACAGGTATGTTTGCTTGAACAGGGAGGAATGCTTTGCCTCCAAATAGATGGAGAGGAGAGACGAAGGAAAAAGAAGTTCCCAAAATGGAAAAAGAGCAAGAGTCAAAGGAAGCATCATTTGTATGATGTGGAGGGGGATGGAACTTAAGAAACCATCGTTGTTAATATTACCCGGGTCTCACAAATGCAAACGGCCTCCTGAGCACAAGCAGCCCAGAGAGGACATGCATTCACTTAAATGGGTGCCTTGATTGCACCACTTGGGCTTAGCATCAAGAGGTCCAGTAGGCTAAATTGCAGTAGCAGTAGTAAAACAAAGAAGCAGAAGGCCAAAAAGGGTCTTCAGGCAATAAAACAAGGGATTTGGGGACTTCAAACCAAAAGCTGGGACTCTGTACTGTCTACTGTCTACCCGCAGTCAGGCTTGCAGAAGAAAAGACCAAGGGAGACAGTCAGCAGTAGGTGAGTCAAAGGGATTGTCTAGGACCTGTCAAAAAGATAAGAAAGAGAAGCACAGAAGACAGCCCAGAACTGAGAAATGGCCAAGGGGCCTTAGCAGCGGAGGGCCTCAGTTATCCCCGCCTGAGACCCCTACAGGTTTGAAGATGGTCAGCGAACTGATGGTGGAGGTGATACGTAAACAGGGTACCCAGTGAGAGGCTAACACCTACACGTACCCAGTCTTCTACATTCATTATCGCTCATCTTTACAACAACCCTGAACAGCAATTATTACCTAAGACTTAGGATCAAAGATTCCAAACAACTTGCACAGTACAAAGGCACACTGTGTTCCTGGTACTTTTCCAAACGCTTTCCCTTCATAACTCAGGCCTTCTTATAACAAGCCAATGAAGGAAGGGGTGGCTGGGTGGCTCAGCCGGTTAAGTGCCTGCCTTTGGCTCAGGTCATGATCTCGGGGTCCTGGGATCAAGCCCTGTACTGGACTCCCCACTCAGCGGGGAGTCTGCTTCTTTCTCCCTCTCCCCCTGTCCCTCCCATCACTTGGGCACACACACTTCTCTCTCAAATAAATAAAATCTTAAAAAAAGCAAGCCAATGAAAGAGATTCTAATATTATCATACCATCTTCATTCCATATATAAGTAAACTGAGGCACAAATTGGTGAAGTCAGAGCTGGTGTTCCAAATAAGGGCAGCCTGCATACTTTTACCAGTATATCACTATCTCTGAAAGAAAACTTATTAATATTAATTTTCATGAACGGAAGCAGGTGCTAGTTCTAGGAACTGGAACATAATTGACTACTAGCTCCATCCATGAGAAAACTTGCAGACACGCTCTGCACTCTTATCTCTACTCCTCTCCCCCATGACCCTGCCCCCCAGCCCCCCAGGTACCCACCCACATGCCCACTCACATGAACTTGTGCACCAGGGCTGAGCCCTGGTCCCTTCTTATAATAGGTCATATCACGGTTGTCATGGAAACCAGTACATTTTCACAGACTCCTAATGAAAGTTTCATTTCGTACCCTCATTGTGCAATCTCCAGTTTTTGACAAACACAGTAGAGAGGAACTAAAAATGGTTCATAATGAATCTGTCCACAGGACAAAGATTATAATGAAAATAGACAGTGGTACCAAATTAACATTCTTGTGACAGAGACGATGGCAGACACAAAAGTGGGTATAGAGCTATTTGGTTATCACTGAAGAACCTATAGTGGGCACAGATGTTTTGGGAAAGAGTGGTCTACTTTTAAAGACACACAGTTGCCTTCCTTTCCACAAGGAATCTTGGGGAAACAAAGGATATCACCAACAGAGTCTTTTGTGAAAGATGTTCCATATAAAGGCAAAGTTTGGGTCTATTTGCACTGGACAGAATTTTAACTTGACCTGCCCTTTTAAGAGAGTTGTTCTGAATGTTAATTTGCTTCCACAGGTGAACAGCAACCAGATCTCCTCTCTCGAAGAATAAGAACACCTCACTAAACTCTTCCAAATGAAGACCATTTTCCTGGTTATTTTCTCACTCTCAGTCCATTAGAGCAATGGATTTGTTCCACATGGGACAGCATTTTAATAATGATTGAATTAACTGAATATAAAATGGGCAGGCATTGTTCCAAAAAGGGGAAGGAGGAAGCAAATTTTAAGTTTTTAAATGTTGACACAAAGGAGAGTCTTGCCTTCCATTTAATTAAATTTCTAAACAAATACCTAAAATATTCTGACCAGCAACGACAGCAGCTTTGCATTCTGCTATCATCTGGTTGGTGGAGGTGATACGTAAAAAGTACACATTATTTTCACAGTTGTCCTCCCTGCCTAAGCTTTGGTTCAGGTTGAAGATTTCTAGGGTCTGTTTTCTTGTCTCTTAATGTATACTTTTCTAACTACATTGTCTCCTCCAGCAGCCTGTTATTTGCTGAGCTGTTGAACCTGTTTTGTCTTAAATTAACTCCAACCATCTGAAAAAAGATAGCATGTTCTAAAACGCAAAGCCACAGTGAAAAGTAATGTAGTGGTGATGCTGGACAGGTGGCTGGGAAGGCAGCAATAGTAAAGAATAGGAAAATCAATTTGGATATAATAAGAGAAAGCAACACCTGAGCCTTTGACCTGAACACCATACTCAGGCATCAGCTCCCTAGGGGCCATTTAACTCTGTTCTGTAAGCTTCCTTGCTCTCTTCTGGAACATTCTGACTTCCCTCTGAAGCTTACAACATTACAACGTCAGCAACATCCTCATTTCCCAGAAATCTGAGGCTCCGGAAAGTACCTTTTGGAGGTTGTACAGCCAGTGCAGGGAATGACACAGGATTTGAACCAACCACATACAGATGATCCTAATGATGAGGTCCTATTTTGCTCTACCACACCACCTCCCAAATTAAGATGAATACTCTAATGTTTACATAATCAGTGGAAGGCATTCAACTCAATGATCGAGAATTTTTGTGGCAAAAGGTAACTTCATTTCTGTCCAACTACTAAAATGGCAAGACTGAAAGCCCCAACTGAAATGATAAATCTGGATTATCTCATTCCTTCTTTGCCTTGTGTTTTAAATATAGACACAAAAATAGATCCTGATACAGATATAGGTGTCAGTATAGATACACACAGTTTTTGAGGATGTAGATACAGATGATATAGATAAGAGATACACAGATACACATACAGATATAGGTATAGATAGGAAATATAAATACACATACAGTTACAGGTGATACAGACAGGACATGTACATATATAAACATATAAATATAGACACATATAAATATAGATAATACAGATAGATACAGATGCAGACCATCCAATATATTAAAGGATATCAAATTTCAGCTCTCTTCATTTTTGGAACATTATGTAGTCATTCACCTTTGATATAATGGATAAAAGCAGAAATTACATATTTACCAATACTTTGGAAAAGAAGAAGAGTGGGGAAAACACATGGCCCCTTTACAAAGAAGTGGAGTAGGAGCACCAACCTCCCACCCCTCTGAACCTGGGCAATTACAGACTTTCAACTGGCTGATCAGACTGTTCAGATATAAGCATCCCTGTACCTGTAGAATTATTTTGCAAAGTCAGTCCCTGGGACCTCAGTGCTATTATCAGTCACCCACAGATTCTGCCTCCCATCTCTCTCCTTTTGACTCTCCACATCACAGTGTCTTAAAACTGCTTTAATGTTCAGCTGTCATTGTGACTTCTTCCTTTGTATAAATGAAAGTCAATCATATCTGAAATAGACAAGACCATAATAGTGTGTGGCCTCAAATTGTATATATAATGTGATGAACCTTCTAGCTGCCTTGATTTTTATCTGGGATCTAATGGGGGAGAATGAAGAGTCTTCGGACTGCAAATAAAGTAACACCTAGTTAGACCTCCATCTCTTTTTAAGAAAAATCTAAGTTCTCTTTCTATAGCCCACACAATAGTGTGTACACAGTAGCCAAACTACAAATTCCCAGGCTGCTTCTCACAGGGGTGACATCTCAGAGTAGAACACAAGAAATAGTCACAGAGTGTGGTTACATGTTTTTAATAAAAAGCAAAAGCTTTGTGGCAGTCCTCAGGCCTCAGGCTTCTTTTGGTTGGCCTGCTCCAGCAAGAATGCTCACTTAACTGGAGGCAGGCTGTATCCTTAGAGATTTGACATCACGTAAGATGGGAACAAAAAGCAAATAGAGTCAGTAAACAAAGGTGTCATATTTTTAAAATCTAAACTTTGATTACAAAGAGAGACCAATAACCCTCTTCAACTATAGTAACTACTCTATTAAAAATAAAATAATTAAGCCCAATGAGGATTTTCACTAATCTGGGTTAGATACTGAACAGGCACAAAAGGAGATGTATTAGGATCAGGATGGTGAAAGAAAAGCATTTAGGTTAGAAGTAGGACATAGAGTTTCCTCTTATCTGTACCTGGTTGAAGATTTCATCAGAGTCCAGCAAATCCAGTTGAATGCAAAATCACGTTTGTGATTATGAATAATTACAGATGAAATTCTATAATGCATTATCATAAAGAATAGTTTTGGTGGGTATAAAAATCCTCCCAAGGGTTAAGTCATCCATAACCTTAATCTCTTCCCCACAAGACTGCCTCCAAGCTCTGCTAGATCACTTCCCCCTACAAATTTAAAATTCAAATTTCCCAGACCCACTAAAACTGTTTCAACTATTAGTTCCACCTCTCCTCACATACCCTTCCCTGAGAAGCTAAAAGAATAGAAGTAAACAAAAACAAGAAAATCTGGATAGTCCTTGATCATATCAAGTCTCAATGAATATTCTTAAGAAAGATGACAAGAAGAGTGACCAGAAAGACATGATTTATATTTTTATGAAATATACATAATTTTATAAAATCCTGCTGTCCAGAGTAGATAGACAAGGTCACCAGTACCTCCAAGAGCTGACCCTTAGTAAGAATCTATTTTTAGTGTGTCACTGTGTTCTGAGATGCTGGACCAATATCTGGCATTCAGAAGATGCCCAATTAATATTTATTACATTAAAAAAACCTGACTTCAATTTTCTTAACTGAAAAACATTGAGTAGCTAAAGGTTTTGCAACACTTTATTTAGCAGCTAAACTTATTTTGTTTTTTCAAAGCCCTTATGCTGAATTTCAATATATGAAACAGAAAAGGTGGAGGGTGGAAGCAAAAGCCTTAGACCTCACCCTCTCAGCCACCCCTTGCCCTCATGGTGCTTCCACAGAGCACTAGGATGCCAGGAACAATGACCCTAAAGGTTCCTCTTCCCAGTTCTCACATTCCATGACTCTGTGACATCCAACAGTAGGCAAAATTTTATCCTGAAGCCTCAGAGGGATGGACCCTTGCCTTATGCAGGAAAGATGGACTTTGACCTGGAGCATGGGAATTAAAAAGATAGTCTTCAAGCTGAGACTCCATTCATTCCCTCCTACCCGACATCATGGCCCTATAAAACAAAAGCAGTTTCTGTCCAGCCTTAGCCTTTTGATAAACTTCAGCAAAGCTAAAAAGTAATCAATTAGGTTCCTGGGTGTGTAATTGCTCAAAAGTGATTTAGGTTATATTGACAATGGCTGCAATCAAACTTTCATTTAAGACCAAGTGTCAGCATACAGCCAAGGCTAATGTCAAAGAATAAAATTACCTTACTAAGAAAATGTCAAAGCGAGAACTTGGGGCTAAGATATGCATGTAGTATGGCTGAGGATGGGCATAAAGTTGGATGGGAGGGGTGGGGGAGAGAAACATGAAAGAGAGTCACAGTAAGGGAAAAGAATAAGCCCCTTCTTCAGTTTGCAGACTGGAACCTGCTTTCTAGAAAAGATCTGTGGCATGAGATTCTAAGGCTCAACAAGATCCATATTGTTTGTATCTGAATATTATTAATAGCTAACCTTTATTGACCCCTTTTAAGTGCCAGGCATAGTCTGGAGTGCCTAACTCCATTTCATATTTAATCCGTCCAATAACCCTGTGTGAGCTCAGCATACTTTTTAATCTCCATTACATAATAAGAAAAATAAAGCTTAGGCTTGTTAAAAACAAGTTCAAGTTCACACAGATAACAAATGGCAAACCAGGATTCAAATCCAAGGCTACTTAATGTGTAAGCTCATTCACATAACATAACTTTTCCACTCTTGGTCTCTTTCATTTCTAATATGTGTAGAGAAAGTGCTGCAGAATGCCAGTGTCTGTTCCTGACCCCAAGTCCCCTGAAATCAGGTAAACTCTCTTACTCACCACCCCATCCCCATCAGTCCTGCCTTTTCCTGCCTTGGATCTTCTGCCACACTTAGGTACAACATCTCACAAAGGCTGGAAAGCCAATTCATGTTCTGTGATCTCAGTTTCCTATTTGCTTAATTTTGTCAAGCAAATAACAATCAAGTATGCAGGCCAGATTTTATCTATTACTAAGGATCAAAAATGTTTCAAATGCTATACCAATTAGATGCCCATCCAAAAGTTAAAAATATTCACCAAGAATAAAGGTAGCACAGTGTAGGGTAGGAAAAAATGCAACTTGGGTCCAGCTCCTAGCTCTGCCATGGAGAGCTGAATCGCTTGGAAAAATCAGTCTTGTTATCTCAAGAGAGGGACAATACTATCAGCCTGCACATATCAGGACAGTTAAATGAGATGAAGTGAACCTGTTTCTCAGATGTAGTGTATATCAAAAGATTGCCATTCTTTTTTTTTTTTAAAGATTTTATTTATTTATTTGAGAGAGAGAATGAGAGAGAGCACGAGAGGGAAGAGGGTCAGAGGGAGAGGCAGACTCCCTGCTGAGCAGGGAGCCCGATGCGGGACTCGATCCCAGGACTCCAGGATCATGACCTGAGATGAAGGCAGTCGCTTAACCAACTGAGCCACCCAGGTGCCCCAAAAGATTGCCATTCTTAAAGTCATTGATGCATTGACACTAAGCACTCAGCCTTGAAAATAGTTGGCCTCAGCTCAAACTTCAGTTTTGTTACTTTATTGCCCTGTGATTAGGAACAAGCTTATTAAACTCTCTGTACCTTGGTTTTCTGAACTATAAAATGGGTATAATAGTAGCAATACCACATAGGGTGTTGAGAAGTTGAAATATAGTAATAGAATGATTAGCATAATGATAATTTATTGAGTGCATATGATGTGTTAGGTATTATACTTACTTTTTGAACACATAACATCAATACACAACATACATTTTTAAGATTATCATTATTTGCCCTCATGGATTTCTGTCTTAGGAATCAATCATTTCAAAACCCATTCAAACAAGCTTAATTAAAGCAAAATATATTCTGATATCATCTGAGCCCCTGAACCAAACCCAGACTGATGCCAGAACCACCATAAAACTTTCAAGGCTATGAACCAGTAAATAGTTACAGCAGTTTAAATTGAATATTCTCTCCTAAAGCCCAGAAAGAGTCCAAATTGATAGAACTGAATTCAGTCAAATAAGAAGTTACTCTCCAACTGTGTAATATTGATTAAAATAAAACACAATCCAATCATGGTTTTCCTTTTAGCCAGTTTTGAAATATAGACCCTGTCACTGACATTCACCAGCTGGAGAAAAGTCTGAAGCAGATGCATGTGATGGACAGATTCTATGTTAATATTTGGTTTGAGGTCCACATTAGATGTTAAGAAAACTGTAATGTTGCAATGCCTAGGTGGCTCAGTGGGTTAAGCGGCTGCCTTCAGCTCAGGTCATGATCCCAGGGTCCTGGGATCCAGCCCCATGTCTGGCTCCCTGCTCGGAGGGAGCCTGCTTCTCCCTCTGCCTCTGCCCCTCCCCCTGTTTGTGCATGCTCTCTCTCTCTCTCTCTCCTTCTGACAAGTAAATAAATAAAATCTTTTAAAAAAAAAGAAAATTATAATGTTATGATGTACAAAATGGAAGGACCTGTAAGGAGTACTTTCTTTTTTTTTTTTAAGGTTTTATTTATTTATCTGAGAGAGAGAATGAGAAAGAGAGAGCACGAGAGGGGCGAGGGTCAGAAGGAGAAGCAGACTCCCTGCTGAACAGGGAGCCCGATGCAGGACTTGATCCCGGGACTCCAGGATCATGACCTGAGCCGAAGGCAGTCGCTCAACCGACTGAGCCACCCAGGCACCCTGTAACGAGTAGTTTCTAAGGATCTGATGTCTTAGGAGAGAACTATGCAAATAGAGGCTGCTCTCAAGAAATAACATGGGTTGAACTCAACAATAAGGAAAGAATACATACTTGGTCTTCCACTTACAAGAACAGACTGAACTCAAGTAGTAGCCTCTACTCACTCCTTAAACCCTATTAAAACAAAAAACAAAGAGATGTTTAAAAGACATAGTCCACAAGGACAAATAATGTGGAAGAAGAGACAACAGCAACACAATTTCATAATTTTACAAACCGGAAAATGGATAAGAGATAACTGATTTAAAAAAATGGGGAGCAGGGGAGAGATTTAGTCAGCAATAGGAAAAGATAAGTTATTTTATATCTCGTGATCCTCCAAAAGGCTCAGCAATTAGCAGGCCCTAGGTACCTTTCGAAATGAAAGTAAAAATAGGATAAGAAAAAATAAAGAGAAGATTTGAATCAAAGTATTTAAACGGCAGTTCAATCTCAACATGAAGGTGAGGTTTATTCTCTGGAAATACTAAAACATGGGCGTGTCTGGGCTCAGAGCCCTTAGGCAAGGTTAAGTCAGGACTACCATAGTGAAATGGGGCCATTACGAGTAAAAGCATCCATAATGATGACACACCAGCCTTTTCCTGCACCTGCCTCTTCTGTAATGCTGGAAATCACCTCTATCCCCACTAAGCAAAAAACTGGAAGACTCTTTTCTGAGAAATCTGACCAGCGCAAAAGGAAAGAACTTAAGATAGGGACATAGGAGGTTTTCCAAGGAACACCCCAACCAGAGAGCCCTCTATTGAAACCCAGAGATGACAAGCCTCAGTTATACCTACTGAGTTTCCAGCAAGCTTCTGAAGATCCCAGTCTTAAATATGAGCAGAGCTACTGATAACCAGCTATTAATGGCATGCCCCTAAAATAACAGACAGAAACCAAAACAAACAAGACAGGAAAAAAAGAAAAAACACAGAACAAAAACAAACAAACAAACACACCTGGATGAAGAATAGGTAATGAGGGGAAAAAAACAAACTAAACCAAAATCTAGTACTTAAATCATGAGCTTATAAAAGCAGATACTGAATTGATAAATCAAGAAAATGTGGTATATAACACAAGAACATTTAAAAAGTGAGGAAAAAAAGCCTTTGGAAATAAAAATATTATAACAAAAATAAGCAGAATAAAATAATGGAAGACTTTTTATTTTTTTATTTTTATTTTATTATGTTATGTTAATCACCATACATTACACCATTAGTTTTTGATGTAGTGTTCCATGATTCATTGTTTGCATATAACACCCAGTGCTCCGTTCAATACGCGACCTCTTTAAACACAACCGACAGAATGGGAGAAGATATTTGCAAATGACATGTCAGATAAAGGGCTAGTATCCAAAATTTATAAAGAACTTATCAAACTCAACACCCAAAGACCAAATAATCCAATCAAGAAATGGGCAAAAGACATGAACAGACATTTTTCCAAAGAAGACATCCAAATGGCCAACAGACACATGAAAAAGTGCTCAACATCGCTCGGCATCAGGGAAATCCAAATCAAAACCTCAATGAGATACTACCTCACACCAGTAAGAATGGCTAAAATTAACAAGTCAGGTAACGACAGATGTTGGCGAGGATGCAGAGAAAGGGGAACCCAAAGAAGATAGTTGGAAGATTTTTTAAAAGGGAGTAGGGGGACAAGAACATGGAAAATAGGAGGAAAAAATTTTAAAAACTAGAGAACCCATCCAGTAGGTTCAATGTCAGAGTAACAGATGTCCCAGAAAGAAAGAAAAGAGACAGAAAGAGAGGGGAAAGGGAGATAATCAAAGGAATAATTAAAGAATGATTAAAATTAAATAAAGACAACTTTCCAGAACTGAAGGAAATAAATTTACAGATAAATGGGCCATCATATGACCAACATAATAAAATGTAAATAGACCCACTTCAAGACATATCATCATCAAGTTTGAGAACAGTGAGAATAAAGAAAATATCCTAAAAGCTTCTAGAGAGAGGGAAAAGAAGAACGCTTTCGTACGAAGATTTTAGAATCAGAATGACACTGGACTTCTCAATGGCAACACTGGAAGCTAAAAGAAAGAATGGAGTAATGCTTCAAATTCTGAGGAAGAGGGGATTTCCAACCTAAGATTGCATATCTAGCCAAAATACCGACTAAGTGTGAGGACATTATGAAGATGCTTCCAGACATGCAAGATCTCAGCAATTTGCTTCCCATGCTCCCCTCCAGGAAACAGGTCACACTCTGTGAAAATGAGCAAGTAAACCAAGAAAAAGGAACATGACAAATTAATAAAAAGAGAGGGCAAAGGAGTAACAGGCTAATGGTAAAGAGAGATTCCTAATGCAACCAGCTGGGGAGCGGGCTGGTCAGAAAGGTTTGGGGAAAATTATTTCAAGAAATAAGACTAAAAGTAATTCCTAATGTATCTTGACCATATTCAGAGGGAATTTACTCAATGGAAGAGTGTAGGGATGAGTTAACTAGAGAGTCCTAGAAAAATAAGCCAACCAGGAAACAACATAAACAAAAAATAACAATTACTAAGTGCAAGGGAAAAAAATGTTGGGTATGAAAGGAGAGAAGAACAGGCACACAACCTGGCTGGGCTGGGAACAGTATTTACACATTCATAGCAGTGTAAACACTCAATAGTAACCTGAGTACCATTGGGAGGGTAGGTAGCTACTGAGGAGGGTGCAGAGATAAGAGGTGTGTATGTCATATGAAGTGGCAGCGGTCAGAGGGTGCCAAATCCTCATCTTCCATTGAGAGAAATCAATAGATTATGTCCCAAAGTTGAATATCAAGAAATTGCAATAAAAGCATGTTATTTAAAGATATAAAGGTAAATGTCAAAAGAACCAGCTGAAAGAGTTGAAATTGGTCGCCTCTGCAGAATAGGAGATGCAAGAAGGGTTGAAGGTATTGTTATTTTCATTAAAAAAAAGTCTAAGACTTTTTCCTCTTTAAACGATATGGAAGTGTAATTTTGATTAAAAAAAAAAAAGGAAATATAAATAAAAACCAAGGGAAACAACAGAGACAAGGAAGGGCACCTAAATGACCACATAACAAACCAAGAAAGCACTAACTCAGGTGGTTCAGGTGACAAAGTGAAGATAACAGTAGGGCAGATCTGGGGTATGCATGCACTTAAACAATCAAGGCGTGTATTTATTCAATAAATATTTACTGTGTCCCCCCGGGGTCTCCTCCTCTCCTTCTCCTCCCCCTCTATTCACCACAACAAAAATAATTAAGCAATTCCTCTGTACCAGATATTTTATTAAAAGCTTTACATGAACAATGCCATTTGATCCTCACAACAACCTCATAATAAGAGGTATTTTATTACTTCCATTTCACACATGAAGAACCCAGGGCACAGAGAAGATAAGTTGCCCAATGTCACACTTCAAGTAGATGACAAGCCAGCATTCAACATGAGGCAGCCATGCAGTTTTATTCCAGGGCCTGGGGTCTTAACCACTGGCTAAACTACTGAGCACAAAGAGGATACTCAATAAATTACTAGTGAACAAAAATCAGACAAGTAGATATTATGAGAGAGGCACTGCGAATACAAGGATGAAAAAGAAGTTCAGTCTGTGAAATCAGGGAGCCTCCAGTCTAATGGCTCAAACATATAACTTTGAAGCCAAGTCCGTTAGAGGTGAAGTTGGTCCTAAAGGGTTAATTTTCATCGCCACCCCCGCCCCCCCCCCCATCCCCAGCCAGGTCATGCAGTCCCAGTACTCACAGTGCATGCCTTGCTGGAGAGCTCATCTACCCTCCCACTTTGCAAATAGGAAAACTGAGGCCCAGAGGAATTCACAACTTCTCCAAGTCAAAAAGAGGCAAAACCAAGATTAGAATCTGGTCTCTTGGCTCCCAAGTCAGTGCTCATTTTTACTGAATCAGAACCTGCATAAGCAACAACTCCCAGCAATTAACATTTACTCCTCATGGCACCACTGTCAGCCATTATCCATAGAAACTCACTATAAAAGAGCAGGAGAAATGGATTTGAGCAGGTGACATTACAAGGACATTTTTAAATAAACAATGAACCTTTAAAGTAATAGAGGCCATATTTATTCTGCTGCTCAAATTGATTACTGGGATGTGGTTTATGACATTAAAATATTTATAAATATACATTTAATTTCCACCCATTTCTACCAGGAACCATAATATAAACTTTAATTGGCATTTTCCCTAACATTTGAAAGGCAATCATAAGACTATATTAACATTCATCTTACACAGCTTCTTTAAAAGCCTCAATTGTTTAGCATGGCTGTTAAATCATTAGGCAAGCACACTGTGTGATATAATAAACAGAACTGATCAGAATTCACTATTTGCTTATCTAAAACATTTTCCCAGAGTTGGATTAAAGAAATTACCTAATTATCATACAGGAGTCAGACACAGTTCCCTGACTGGTCTATCATCTTGGTGAGAATATGATCTCACTATACGGGTCAAGTAAGTCATCAAATAACTTAAATGAAATAAAATCATCTTCATCAAATAAAACAATCAAATAAAACTTCATAAAATAAATATTTAAACGCTCAAGACATTTTTAACAATATAATAAGAGAGTAAAAGGACATGTGGGGAGAGTCAAGGAAATTACCCTTACCACAATAAGTGGCAGTTAAACGATAGAACCCCATAAACAAAATTCTGGAGAAGATCTTCATTGTAGCCTAGACTGAACTTTACAGAAAGGATTTCATGGTCCTTCCTCTTTGTCAATGATAAATGGCCATGTTTTCTTTCAGAACCTTATTGGCCCTCCAAAGAGGAGGCTATCTGTACAAGTTAAGAGTCCTGATTCTCCCCAGGCATTCGGGGGAAAAAAAAAAAAAAAAATATATATATATATATATATATATATCAGATTTATTTTCATCTCTAACCCACCCTCTCTATTCTCTACCCATGTGATGTTCCTAGTTGATTCCATCTTTGAAATCCCTCCTTTCCATTCTCCACTGCCAATGCCTTAGTCCAAGGTTTCATCATCACTTATTAGCGTAACTCCTTCATTTCTAACTGGTCTTCCCCCTCATCTTGTCTGACCTGGCCAATTCATATTTTATATTACAGCCACAAACAAGGTTCTAGTATTTCTCTGAAGTCCAAATTCTTTAGGCTTGCATTCAAAGCCATCTCCAATTTATCCCCCTTTAACCAAGCTTAATTCCCACTAAATCCCTCATGCCAGAGAACACAAAATACACGATATATGACAGAGGTTTGGGTCTGCTTTGTTCTCTACAGAATCTCCAATGCCTAACACAATGTCAGGTACTTAGAAGATGCTCAGTAAATATCTGTCAAATGTAGGAATGAATGTGGTCTACTCTCAACTTTTACTGAACAAGCCATGGCACAATTGCACCAACTTTTTAAAGTTCTGAACTTTAATTATACCAATCAAAAAATCCCAGCATTCTTTCAAAATTCTCTTCAACCAATGCCTCCTTGAAAAGTACTGCTGATGCTCTCCGTCGAAATTAGTTATTTATTATTATTATTATTACCTCATTTGTTCCCATAGAACATTGCTTAATTTTTAATATTACATGTGTTTTATTGTGGCAAAATATATAAAACATAAAATTTGCATTTTAGGTATATGGTACAGTGGTTTTAAGTATGGTCACACTGTTGTGTGACCACCGGAATTGTCAGTTCCAGAACTTTTCATTATCTCAAACTGAAAGTCTATACCCATTAAACAATAAATTCCCATTTCCCCATGGCCCCAGCCCCTGACAACTACCATTCTGCTTTCTGTCTGTGAATTTGACTGCTATGGGTACTGCACAGCAGTGGAATCACAATATTTGTCCTTTGTGTCTAGTTTAACATAAGGTCCTCAAGGTTCATCCATGTTGTAGCATGTGTCAGAATTTAATTCCTTTTTAAGGCTGAATAATATTCAATTGTATGTTATACCACATTTTGTTTATCCAAGTGTTATTCCATTATCATTTTGATTTGCATTTCTCTAATGATTAGTGATGTTGAGCATTTTTCATGTGTTTTTTTTTTTAGAATTTATTTAATTATTTGAGACAGAGTACATGTGCAAGCGAGGGGGGCAGAAGAAGAGGGAGACAGGATCTCAAGGAGACTCCCTGCTGAGTGCACAGCCCAACCTGGGCTCAATCTCATGACCCTGATATCACAGCTGGAGCCAAAACCAAGAGTTGGACACTCAACCAACTGAGCCACCCAGGCGCCCCTTCATGTGCTTATTGACCATCTGTGTATCTTCTTCGGAGAAATGTCTATTCAAAGGTTTTGTCCATTTTTAATTGGACTGTTTTCTTAATGTTGAGTTGCAAGAATTATCTGCATATTCTGGATATTAATCTCTTTTTTAAAAAAATTTTATTTATTTATTTAAGAGAGAAAGCAAGCAAGCACGAGCAGGGAGGGGGCAGAGGGGGAGGGAGAAGCAGACTTCTCATTGAGCAGGGAACCTGACCTGGGGCTCAATCCCAGGACCCTGAGATCATGACCTAAGCCAAAGGCAGATGCTTAACTGACTAAGCCTCCCAGGCGTCTCTTAATCTCTTATCAGGCATATTATTCGCAAATATTTTCTTCCATTCTGTGGGTCACCTTTTCATTCTGTTGATGGTGTCCTTTAATGAATAATTATTTTATTTTGATTAAGTTCAATTTATCTATTTTTTCTTTTGTTGCCTTGTTTTTGATGTCACATCCAAGAAATCAGTACCAAATCCAATGTCATGAAGGTTTTCCCTATTTTTTTTTTTTTTTTAGCTTTGGCTCTTATATTTAGATCTTTAATCCATTTTCAGTTTGTTACAGTGTAAGATAAGGATTCACTCCATTCTTTGGCATGTGACTATCCACTTTTCCAAGCACAATTTGTTATAGATTCCTTTCCCCAGGGAATGGTCTTGGCACCCTTGTTGAAAATCACTTGACCGTATACATGAGGGTTTATTTCTGGGTTCTCTGTTCTATTCCATTGGACTATATGTTTGTATTGGTGGTGGTACCACAGTGTTTTGATTACCATAGTTTTGTATTAAGTTTTGAAATCAGGATATGCAAATCTTCCCACTTTATCCTTTTTTAAGATTGCTTTGGCTATTTAGGATCTTTTGAGATTCCATATGCATTTTAAAATGTATTTTTCTACTTCTGCAAAAAACTATAGTTAGAATTTTGACAAGAGTTGCATTAAATATGTAGATTGCTTTGGGTGGAACTGACATCTTAATAATATTAAGTCATCCAATTCATGAACATGAGATGTCTTTCAAATTATTTGTGTCATCTTTAATTTCTTTCAGTAATATTTTGTAGTTTTTGTTGTACAAATCTTTAGCCACCTTGTTTAAGTTTATTCCTAAGTAATTTTTTATGTTATTGTAAATGGAAACGTTTTCTCAAATTTCCTTTTTGGGATTGCTCATTGTATAGAAATGCAACCGATTTGTGTGCACTGGTTTTATATCCTGCAACACTGCTGAATTCATTTATTGGTTCTAACAGGATTTTTTGTGGAATCTTTAGGGTAATGCTGCACTTTTAATTTAATCTTTCTTATATTATAGTTGTTTTTGTGTGTTTATCCTTTCCTGGTGGTAAATTACTTGATGGCATAAATCACCTTCCTTTACAGCTCCTAGTCTACTGTTGTCTGTATACAATGATACAATTTAAATGAATAAATCAGTATTTTAAAAGAATATCTACGATTCTGAATTACAGCAATATTCTGAAAAGGGACATTCCTGGGACTGATCAAGAGGATGTGTCTTAGGTCCTTTTCTCTTACAAACCCTCTGATCTCGCTAGGACATATTTTAGGATCAGAGGATTGGGGGGGAGAGTAAGACTAAGATTTATTGAATTTATTGATTTACTCTCTGCCGAACACAATGCTCACTTCATATTCCCAATGGTGATGAAGCAGGTATTGTTCTACTCATCTGTCTAATTAAACTATGGAGTTTTAGAGAAGTTAGTTGAGATGATACTTGCAGGAAATACAAAAGCCAGAATTCTATGAGGAAATCATTAGGTAAGGAGAATCTCTAAAATTTGGAAAATAGAGAAGAAGATTCAAAAGATGCCAAATGAGGACTAGATAACTCTAGCATAGAGTCTTAGAAGAGAAGAAGTTCTAAAGAGAAATGTAATTCTAAGTGGGGAACAGGAGAGGAATCTGAGATGTGTTTAGGGGGTTCTGATAGTACAAAATCAGGTCATCTTATTAATTGTGCTGGGCCTAGGTATGAAGTATTCATGAGCAGAGGTGAGGTTGTACTGCGCAGGCCACTGAGTCAGGAACTGAGAAACAGCCGCTGGAGGCCCATATCAAACTAAGTGGTGAATAAACGTTGCTCAGAATGTCTGTAATATCAAGAATTCTGGCTACTCTGCACCTATGGAGCCCTAGCAGTTATGAGTCAATATATTTGAATCCCTGGCTTACTTGACTTTGAGGCCTGCTTTTACTTTATCACAAGACTTAAGACTCATTATTTCCTAGAAATGGATCCTTCCCATCAAGATACTTCACCCTCAAGATACTTCTAACATGGCCAGAATCATGTTAGTGTATTATGTATTACTGAACCTTGCAAAATTGTTTTAGCATACTCCCAAAGGTATTTGCCTTTACTCTCTCTGCTTACATTTTTTCCCCCCATTTAGCAGCAACTTCAGAGTACCCGGGTGGCTCAGTCAGTTAAGCGTCTGCCCTCAGCTCAGGTCATGATCCTGGGGTCCTGGGATCGAGCCCCCGCATCGGGATCCCTGCTCAGCAGGGAGTCTGCCTCTCCCTCTCCCCTTGCTCCTACCCCCTGCTCATGCTCTCTCTCTGTCAAATAAATAAATAAAACCTTAAAAAAAAATAACAGCAACTTCAAAGGAAGGAAGAACTAGATAACTAGATAAAGGAGTCATTTTATAGCACTCTGCTATTATGGTATATAATAAATACTAAATAATATATGTATAATTGCTAAATATAGGCAATAGCTGCTACTATGGATCATAGCTCTTCTCCATAAAAAACAAAACTTCATTAGATTTGTTCAATGCTGAGATGACATTGTGGTTTTTTGGGGTTTTTTGTTTTTGTTTTTAGTTGTGAAATGAATCATCACAGAAGAGAATTAACTGATAATAACATACTCTGAGGAATATTATCTGTTGCCTGGTCTTGTTTTTGTCTAGATTCAATATCACATTTGCAATTTGTTTATTTTTCTTTTTATTCATTTTCAAAGTCATATTTTCCCTCAAATGTTCTCTTGGCATGGGCAGGGTGTGTGTGTGTGTGTGTGTGTGTGTGTGTGTGTGTGTGTGTGTCCATGCCCACGCGGAGAGAGAGAATAAGTAGGGATTAAATAGTTGATCTATTTCCGAGTACAATCTAAAAGAACTGCTGTTTGTGATCCTAAGGGCATAAATAAAATGAATTTCAGTAAACATCGTATGTCCCAATCTGTCTGTTAGTGACAATAGTCCTATTTCTCAACAGCAAGGCTTACGAAAACAAAATTCTAACTTGCAATGAAGCCATTTCAACATTCTGCAGGCTTTGCCAATCGCATAAGTTTCTCCTTCCCTCAAACTACTTATCTTTGATATTTTTTAAACCCTGACATTTAAAAAATAACTATGCATAAGAACTTCACTCATTTTCCTGCAAAATGACTCTTTTTGTCATGAAAATTGCCAGGACAGAATTTACAAAGTAATTTCACGTACCAAAAAAAAAGGTTCCTGATCTTCAAGAAGGAAACTGTATTTTTAGGGTGTCTTGGCGGTCCTGGAGTTCCTAAAACAACTCCAGCCGGGTAAGCTCTCTACTTGCTTTTCCTATCAATAACATGATCATTAACTACAATCACAGAAGTGGGGATGGATGAAGGAAGAGTCCCAAAGACGGTGGCATGATTCTCCAAACGCAGGTAGAGGATGTGACCGTGTCTTTAGAAAGCTTGCTGAGACTGGCCTGGAATCCACAGAGCCCTAAAAAGGGAGTCTGGCAGAAACTAACTTCTCGGTAACTCTCCATACTTGTACTTAACTTCAACAGAGGGGCACGCTGACTTTGAATACCAAAAAAGGACAGTACAGAGGGGCTGATGCCACTGTGAGGGGTTCTGTGGGGCTCAGTCCGAGCCTCTCCTTCCTTTGGATTCTAGCTTCAGAGGGAGTACGGCAGTTCCCTGTTGTCAGGAAAACTTTGCTTCATAGCGCTCAAGTCTACAGGGGAGCAGGGGAGGGATGTGAAGACTGGTAACAGAGGAAGAAGTTCACTGATCTGCAGTGCGCTCTGTCCATGAAGGGAGCAGTCAACAACAAAGCAGTGAGTCTGCTCTTAACTGCCTCAACTTTTATCTTGGAAGCCACACCTGACTCAGGGTGGCTGGGAATCTCTTTTGGTTTGTTCTGTCCGCTCTGACATGCCAGCCATGCTTCCCCATTGGCAACCAGATGCCAAGCATGGTCAGTCAAAATGGAAAACGGAAAAAGGAAAACAGGTAGGATGGCTTAACTGGTTTGTAGATAGTGCTGCTGATGCAAAGGTTATGGACTTGAGTCCCAAATTAGGTCAAAGGAGAACAAAATCTTAATATACAGGGAAACCAGCATTACATACTATATAATTATAGAATACATTATATAATTATATATTATATGCCAGATATATCTGGCAAAGAGGAACAGTATTAGGAAGAGAGAAATGAATTAAGGAGAACTGATCACTGAAAATTCACTTTCTTCTTTTGAAAAGAGCCATCTGTTAATCTTATGGGTGGCAAGTGGCAAGTGATCTCATTTACTCATACTTGCACTAGATCACAGACTAACCATCAATCCACATTACCAAAAAGGAAGATATGGGACCAGCATAAATGTCAAAAGAAAAAGTATCTAATTGTTCACAATAAATGACTTTGCACACTTAAAAGTGACCTTGAGGTCATCAAAGCAAAATGTTCACTCATCGTTTCCATGTGTTATTCTTCTTTCCAAGCCTGTTTGTTTTTTTTTTTTTTCCTTTCTCCTTTTTCAGCTTTTTGTCTAAAAAGTGTTCAATTCTGAATAGGCCCATGAATCAAGAAGGTCTGAACTGTGAACGCTACCATTTCCTGCTTAGGACAGCTTACCCGGCCTTCCAGAGCTCCCACCCCTCTAATTGTGAAATACCCAGGAGAGCAGTGACATCCAGCTGATGACCCCACACAAACACGGTCAGACTGAAAAGGAATTAGCCTGATGCTCAATCTGGACAGAGACTCCGCAGAACTTTGCTAGACCCAGCTCTGTCATTAACTGGTGAGGTACTCTCCTGTCTAAACCTCCCATTCCTCATTTTTAAACAGGTAATATTAGTCTAGCTGATTTCCAAGTTACGTGCATCTATGAAGAAGATTCATAGAACTTCCAAAGCAACATTATTATTGTTAATTTCAACCAAAGCCCAAGATATTAATTTTTTAAACACCTTAAAATTCTAAGATGATGAGGGGTAATGCTAAATTAACACAAACCCCTTCTTATCCCAAAAGCCCTCTTGCCCAGGTGATTGAAATGACTGTCCTGATGCAAGAAATTCAATGTCAAGAACAGTTCTGCTTTTGCACTGTGTCAAATTTAAAAGGTTTCAATGCATTTGTATTGGATTCTCTGCTCCTATGCCCTTTGGTGCAGTTACAAGTGGGATATTGATTGAGACTTTCTGAAACAAAAAGGGAAAAAAGACTTTTGTTCTCCCCTCCCCCAACTGCCATAAGTCATACTCTCACATCCGATCTTACCTGCCTTCCTCTGTCTGAGGTCCAAGTACAGATAAGGTATTTGTATGGAAGCAGGCAAGTCTCTCTTTTTCTTGGCCGAGATTTCTGAAAAATAAAATGTTATTTGCAAAAAAAGAGGGGGGGGAATCTACCCTAACAGATCTGTTCTGATCCCAGACTGAAAGCATGCCTAACAAATGAAGGGACTTGGTGTGATTTAGTGTAATGCCAGCAGCAAAACACAACTGTAAATTATTCTTTTCCAACGTGCTCTCTGAGGCTCAAATTGCTGTTTTACTGTCTGCATCTTTAATGATGGTTGATACATCCCCTGGGAAGGAAAGTACTGGTCTCCTCTCTCTTGATTTAGTAGCTGAGCTGATTACATAGATATAGATATGGATATAAAGATACATAACTATTTAATAGTCACCAAAGTCAATGAAGGCAAGAAGGAAAAACGGTGGGAGAAATAATTGAAGTTCAATCTGCCATTGTGTCAAATCATTTCCATAAAGAAACAACTTCCTCATCTCAGTTATTATTAAATCTGCTTTGGTCTTAAGCAGTGATGAATACTAGTACTTATGTTTTGTTTTGCTTTTTTTTTAAGATTTTATTTATTTATTTGACAGAGAGACAGAGAGCACAAGCAGGGGGAGTGGCAGGCAGAGGGAGAGGGAGAAGCAGGCTCCCTGGACCCTGGGATCATGACCTGAGCCAAAGGCAGCCGCTTAACCGACTGAGCCACCCAGGCGCCCCTGTTTTACTTTTTAAGATCAGAGCCGTTCTATGCTTTTTATAATAATTGAAAGGAAAAGTTCTGACAAGCCAAAATGACACCTTGAACTAAAACAGACAGGATGATACACGTATGTACCCAAGATGTTTGTAAATGACAGGGCGGCATCCTGAGACTTTAGATAGAATTTAATATTGAATACTTCAATTCCCAGATAAGCCACTTGATCTATCAAGGGAAGAGTAACAGAACTGGGGGTTAAGAAAGTCTTTCCTCCTAGGAAAAAGATAACAGCTGAGAACAGAAGAATAAACAGAAATTATCGGAGAAGGACCTATTGTACTTTCCTCTTGTATAAATATGTGAAAACACAAAATATCATGGATTGTTCATAAATGAAGACAGAGGACACTGCTCATCAAACCTGTGGGCAAGAAAAGCTTTGAGGAAGCAAAAATGTGTTTTACAATAGAATTCTCCACCCAATGATCACCAAATGTTGAGCAATGGATCAAATCTTATAATAAAATTTAAAAGGAATCAACGTATAACCCTACATATGGGTTCAAAAAAGGTTTTTCAAATTCTAAACACTCTTCTATAGGATGGGGTAGACACAGATCAACAGTAACACATGTTCTAGAAGATGATAAATGTAGCAGCATCAAGAGATACAGAACCTTCTGAGGTGGAGGAAGGTAAGGAAGCTGCTCATCCTCCTCTGCTCTAATCAGATTGTTCTCAGAATGATGTGCTGGGTTCAGCTCCTCCTGAGACAAACTAAAGAGATCAAGAGAAACCAGAATGCAAAGAAAAGCAACTAGGATGGTTGTAAATTTGAAACCATGAAATGAAATAAATCTGGTGGTGGTTGTGCTCTAAGCGTGTATGCACAGAAGGTCTCAGTAAGCACTTTCCTCTTCTATGCCCACTTTATCTCCCGGTGTGGCAAAGAGGTTTCAACAAGAAGTTTGGTCAGTTGGTTGTAACTTCCTAGAGCGATGTGACAAGGGCGCTAAGTATGCAATCTCTGCCAAGAAATCAATCACAAGTAACCGCCACAGCGGGGGGTGGGGGCGGGTGTAGGGGGGTACGGGGGGGTGGCAGGGGTGGTGGCATTTATCCTAGGTGCTGGCTATTCCTGGCTGCTCAGGTACATCCTTTGACCAGCAGAAATTCAGCTCTGAGCTGTGGGCTCACCTTCAACTCAGCTTCACAGTGGCCTCTCTATAAGAACTCTGGTAAATCCTTCTGGAGAGTAGCCAGGCCAAAATGAGACCATAAAGCCACCTTAATGAGCACCAGTGAGCCCGGAGGTGAATATTAAACTGTGCTGCTCTCCTTCACTGCCCTTCAAATGAAGTAGAAGAAGCATGTCTGAGCTGGTGCCACATGTAAATTGCCTTTCTGCAGACAGTGGGGACTGAATTCTAATAAGTTCTCCTGGTCCCTGTGAATGTACCCAAAGAAATAGAACTTTAAATGATAAAGAATATAACCCCTTGAAGAAGACAGGGAGAAGGTCAGTCCTTTGGTAGTCCCTATAATGCAGGCTCCCCCTTCTTTTAGGCACTTTCTCCCCAATCTTTGACTCAGAGGCATCCACAAAGTCCAGATGAACTCATCTTGATGAGGCATTAGAAGAAAATAAAATATCATGGAATGCTGTTGTGACTGATGGAGTCCCTACAGGAAGTGGGAAGTGGATATTAGGAAAATGTAAGTCTTTGCTCTCCTTACCACAATTAGGCCTTATTCAGTGTGGTCGAATGAGTCAGAAAATCAGATTTGAGTCTCAGTGTCTTGCCAGATAAGATCTTAGACACATTATTTAATCCTATTAGAAACTGAAACACTGAGAGATTAACATCATTCATATTATAGAGCTGTTTTAGGAATTAAATGATAGCTCTCTTCCAATTATTTTTGCTTGGTTTTAAAGTAACAGATGATCGTGGCAAAATAAAAAATAAAAAGTAAAAGCAGAGAAAGAGAGAGAAATCATTTCTACTCCTACAACTAAGAAATAACCAGGGCCATTTCAGTGTATAATATTTATCAAAAATAAATAAACGAATCACACAGTACACACACACACACACACACACACACACACACACACACACTACAATTAACAATAAGCCTTTCTTTTGCCCCAGAGTCCTGGAGTAACCAGAACCCAGAGAGACTGAGTGGCAACAAATATCAACAGTTTCTCATTTAGCCTTCCAAAATTTTACTATGTGGGTATACACATTATATATATATATTTGCATACTTTATGAGTCATTTAAATGTATCTTAAGACACTTTTTAAAGTCGGAAAATGTACCAGGTAACAGTGAGGTGATATTTTTATTGATGAGCCCTACTTCTGAGTAGACAAAGAAAATGTCAGACATTCTTAGGCTATGAAATCCCTGTCACATTACCAGCAACCATAGAAGCCAAGTGCTATATGTCCAAATTCCATTGCCTTTTATTATTAGATGAACCTTGGACCCAAATCACCAGCTGGTCTTCTATTTAGCTTTTGTTGTGTCATGTGTCGCCTTCTCCTTGTGCTCCCTCCTCGACAATCACACACCGGTTTGGTCTTCTAAAATCTCAACACTCAGACAGTGAAAGGAATACACACAACAAATCTAAATAAGAAAGTTAGGTAGACCTCAAACAGATGGGTCTAAGAGACTCATTGCCTGGCCTGTCCTACTGAAGAAAATGCTGAACTACCCAACTACAGCAAACTTAGAAAAGAAAGAGCCACATTCATGTTTCAGATAAAATCCTTTTGCTTCCCAGCTACAGCTCTTCTCCTAAACCTCATATTCAATCATGAGTCCCTGAGAATGCCTTTGTATTCCTTTCCTCACTTGCAACTTGCTCATCTATGAATGGAGGGGGTAAAGTGATGTCTTGAGCTCTCTTGAGAAGTTAATCAGAGTGATAACTTAATATTCTTTTCTGATGCCATGACTACTGCTGCAACCTACTCAGTCCACAGATAATTTCCTTGAGAGTAGAGTCACGTTGTCTGGCTGTCAAATAGAATCAATTAACCAATGAAGTTATAATCATCCACAAGGGGCTACTAATTAGGAGGAATCCAAAACTAAGTTCAACACCATTCCTTTGGCACTGACCTTGACACTACACCAAGAATAATAAAGTCTTAGAAATCAGAGACAGAACTGACCATTTCACTTATGTGTGCATTTACCCAGTCAAGAAAGTTATCTATACACATTTTCCAGCAATTCAGGAAAATCAGTTTGAAATGGCAAACTGGGAAGCCAGTAAGGTTGAGAAGGGTTGCCTCTTTCATAGGAATTAGGCACTGACGTTACCATATTAAACAACAAATCTATGATCTATGTAGGCGAAGGTGCTCTTGAAAATTCCATAAATTGTCTATAAAGTATAAGAAATATTTGTATATAATCTTATCAATGGTTTTTATCAAATTTTCTCTCAGTAAATTTTTCATTTGTTTGTTTTGTTTTATTGTTGCAGCGCTGAAAAATGTCAATTGGTCAATAAGTGGTTTTCATATTTTTGAATAATCAAAAACACTTTTTCTACAGGTTTAACTTTTTCAGACCTATTTGCCTACATGAACACATTGAATTGAATGAAGTATAGAACCACTAATCCTATTTAACTTGACATTAAACCAATGAAGATTTTTAAACTGAATCATATGAATTTTAAGTTCCAATGGTTAACTAATGGGAAAAGATAGGGAGTTTAGAGACATTTATGGACTCACATTCTCTAATTCAGCACTCCAAACAACGAAAAGCAACCACTCTCTTGAATAGTAACATAAATATCTGCTTTTTATTCAGTTCTTACTTTCAGTCAAGTACGTCTTAAGTCCTCGTAACAGCCTTTCAAGATTAGGTATTATTATCTTCTTTTTATAGTCAAGCTTAGATAAATCAACTAATTTTGCTCAAAATTTTGAGGCAAATAAATGGCAGACCACAATTTGAGCCCAGAAGGCTAAGGTTCATGATCTTCTCATCCGTCTAAAGAAAATCCATCCTTTGAAAACAGGATGGGAATTTCCTACAACTGATAAATAACTTTTCGGTGAAGGTGTCAGTAGTCACAGAGAGTGTATCATCCTATGATTTGTGCTGGTACATGAACCCATCTACAAAGAAGTATTTCTGGTTTTACTGATACTTTCTGGACCATTGAATTCATTCTGAAAACAATCTGCTGGGCCTTTCTTGCCCAGTGTCATCATTCTTGAAGACTCCTTGGTCTAAGCAATGGTTCTGAAAGTGTGATGACCAGTCAAGCAGCATCAACATCACCTGGGAACTCACTACAAATGCAGATTTGCTGCAGACCTGCCAGATCAGAACCCTGGAGGTGGGGCCCAGTCATCTGTGATCGGTGATTTAAGAAGCCCATTGTATGATTCTGTGCCACAGTAAGTTTGAGAATCAGTGATTTACAGGAATAATTTCCATAGGTCTTCCCATTAAGTCTCTTGGACCCTGAGACATGCTTCTCTAAGATCTACACAGAAACATTACTTAAGCCTCTGAATTCAATAACTAAGAAAGTGCCAAGTCTAAACGTGTCAGACTGTTCTTTTCCTTAAACATAAGGACTCTATTTCCATCAAAAGGCCCACACAGAACAAAGGACCCCTTGTGTTCCCATAGGTGGGCTTAAAGAGGTGAAACCGGAGTCATGGAAATCTGTGAACACAGACACTAACACACTCATATGCACATATAAACACCCAAATACATAAGCTTGAAAGGAACTCTACCTACATTCAAGGCAGGCTTAAAAGTCCAAGGGATCCTTGTGTAGGATCAAGAGCCCCAAGGTAATGTTTCACTTAAGAAATAGAGTGAAGCTGTCTCAGTGTGCATCAACATGGAATGGAAGAACTTTGGATGTCAAGCCCCTGGCTTGCTGCATGATCTCAGGCCGCTAAGTAGCTTCTCTCTTATTCTTGGTATCCTCATCCATAAAATGGGATAGTAAACATTTATTGGGCACTTTCCACATACTGAACATTGTACTAAATGTTTTACAAACATTTCACATCTAATACTTATGACAACACTTTGAGTTGGGTTTATAGCCCCTTTTTACAAGTCTGAAGTTCAAAGAGGTCAGGCCAATCGTCTGAGATCACACAAAGATTTAGGCAGGATATAATCCTCGCCTGCAACTCCAAAGCTTGTGCTCTTAAACATGATCTTCCTCTAAAATTTCTTCTATTTCCATCATTCTCCCAGCTGAGGACTCAAGTATACCTTCCTCACTCTACCTGAAATTTTGGTGTTTTTAGTTAACATGGATTATTTTTAATTGCACATATAGCTGAATAGGCCACACTTCAAGATAAAGAATCTCCAAGGATTTTTAAGGCACAAAAAAGAAGGAAGTCTTTTCTATGGATGTTTAAGGTAAATTTAAATATATGTAGTACTTATTTTTACATCCTTTATCGATTTAAGGTCACTTTGCTAGGATATAGACATGAAATATACAGCTTGGTTTATTCATAAAATTACCATATTTGGAATATCCACAGACGACCTGCCTTAAGTAGAGGGAAAGTAATAATTTTGTTGTTCTCTGACTTAGCTCAAAAGGTTTTCAAAGTTTGTAAATGTAAATTCCTTGATGGGGTGCCTGGGTAGCTCAATGGGTTGGGCATCCAACTCTTGATTTTGGCTCAGGTTATGATGCCAGCATTGTGGGATCAGGCCCCCATTGGGCTCCACAATCAGGGGGGCTTCTGCTTGGGATTGTCTTTCTCCCTCTCCCTTTCCCTCTGCCCCTCCCCCTGCTCACACCCTCTCTCTGAAATAAACCTTTAAAAATAAATAATAAATAAATAAATAAATGTAAATTCCTTGAAACTAAGAACTACTATGTCTTCCTTATTCTGTATCTCTATTTTCAGGATCAATAAATGATTGTTGAATAACCCAATGAAGAAAGACATGAATGCAGAATTTGGGTAATCTCCCCCTCCTACCCCTTTAGTAACATTCTTAAGATGAATTTATTCAATAAGATTATTTTCCCATTACTTAAAGCTACTGATTTCAGTATATGAATTTTACTTGGGAAATGTTGTAGTAAAAGAGGTCGTATTGGAACCTCGTTTTTGAGACGTGCTGCTATATTGTGGCTAAGAAGTCCAGTAACAGTCTGAGGCATCAATGTGCTGGGGCAGGAGGGCATGGCTTAGGGGACAGCAAGATAAGACAGAGTCTAATTCAACCTCAGGCCAGGCTACTTGCCACCCTGCTCTGCTCCAAACAATAAAGAGGTTGTCCCCACAGGCAGGCGTGTAACCAAAAAGGGATCTAAAGACATTTAATAAATGAAGCAGGCTCTAAACTCCCTGAAGGTAGGAACAGTATCCACCCATGTATTTATTCCCAGCAACTAATTAGTCCTAGGCACAAAGCTGACTTGAAATCAAGTAACAACACCTTGACCCACTACTCCTAGAAAAGCAAACATAGGCCCCAGGGTCCAGGAAAGAGACTGTTCACAAAGTGCTAACAAATTAGCTTTATATTCCCAAGATACAGAGTTCAAGGACAGTAGGAGAAGGGAGTGGCTGAAATCAAAGCAAATGGACAAGGGGCATAAAGCTCATCATCACACAATGACCATCTGTCTACTGTCATTCCCTCCTTCCTTTGCTGCTCGGCAGCCCCCTTCTCATCCCAGAGGTGCTGCCCCCCCACACATTTGGATGTCAACTCTAGAAGTTAGAAACAGGACATAAGAAAGACTAAATGAATGCTCGGTGCGCAGGAAGAGCCAGCTAGTCCAATATCCGCTTTCTGCCTACTCAGAGAGAAACAACAGGCCTTGCCTATGTTCCTTCCCAGCCACACAGTTCTTGACCCTTTCTCTAGAAATACAGTCAGACAATAGAACGATCCCTGCAGGAGTCATGGTTGTGATGATTAGTTTTATTAATTATCGACTGCCAGACAGGATGTTGGGGGAATACACTTCTCTGGTACATCAACTGGGGTCAATACAAACAGATAGCAGCCCCCCTTCCTTGAGGCCTCCGGGGTGACAATCATGATGTGCTTGCAGCCTAATCACCCCCTCATCTAATATTTGTATTCATTATGCAGAAACACTGTTCTCACTCTGCCTTTGGGTTCTTCATGGAATAAAGGAACAAAAGAGTTGAAAATCAATTACCCAGAAGTTCTTGCATCAGATGAGACCAATATTGATAGTGGCTTCAAGTGGATGATTTGCTGGCTATCTATTGCCCATGGTGTATCTGAAACACTGATGGGAGACACTTGCTGCAGGTCAGTCACAGGAACAAAGGGAAAGAGCTGAGGAGCCAGTCTGGTGTAAGCCACTGTCCTCAACCCTAGCTGCACAGGAGAGGGGGCAGGGAGCACGGAGAATGAAGGAGGGAGGGAGGCCAGAGGGAAGGAGAGCAGAATTAATTTCCTGGGCTGCTGACTACCTTGGTTCCAGATTGGGCCAGTGCATTTGGTAATTATTTTTTAAGATTTTATTTATTTATTTGAGAGAGAATGAGATAGAGAGAGAGAGCATGAGAGGGGAGAGGGTCAGAGGGAGAAGCAGACTCTCCACCGAGCAGGAAGCCCAATGCGGGACTCGATCCCGGGACTCCAGGATCATGACCTGAGCCGAAGGCAGTTGCTTAACCAACTGAGCCACCCAGGCGCCCCGCATTTGGTAATTTTTGTAACAATCTAGGTGGTTCTAGTACAAGAGCAGGACGGAGAACCACTGAAAGGAAGCAACAAAAGTAGAGTATCAGAAACCAAGAAAACCTAAAGACACAAATCAGGGTTCGCTACTTACCAATAACTTCTCTGAATAAGTATCCTGCTATAATGTATAAATAATGCATTTACAATACATAGAAATAACCACAGTAAAAGGTGAAAAGTGATAAGCACCATAAAAAGGATAAATTGAATCTTGGGGGTCCTCAGTGTGAGGAAAAAATTACACTGCCTCCCTGGGGCAGAGACCAGAGGAAGGCTTTTAGAGGAATGTAGCCATTTCAGCTATTTGAATAAGGTTGGAGTTTTCCATGGGAAGAGTCTGGATATTAAACCCAGTTGAAATTATTATGAATTTCAAAAACCACAAATACAAATATAAAAAATTCAATTTTCTTATATTTTTCTTACCATTGAACTTAGGTTCTGTCTCAAATATCCATTCTTCTACCTAGTAATTGAAATTTTATCTAGTATTTCCAGGTATATTCAGTCTTTTCTAGATAAATTCAACCAACATAGGTTTAAGATAGGGTAATTCAGGATTTTCAGGCCTTTGAATGGCTGGGCCAGGGGAGGAGCTTATGTAGCATCAGGTGGTGGTACATGAGGTAGCAGATCCATAGCCATCCTTGGATTTCCATGGCATTCCACTAACAGGTAACTTGTCCCCATGATCTGCAGTCCCTGCTGCAACCAGTACTGATGTCCACAGGCCTGTCACCATCTCCAGTCATCGGGTCCCCGCTGGAAGTCCCTCTGCCCCTTCCAGGCTTCTTCAGGGCTGCCAGTCCTTTCCTGGCTACCTTCTTGCCTCTGCCCCATTGGAATACTTGGACATGGCTTCCCCAGTCCCTCTAATTCCCAAATATGGCACACTGTCCTTCCCACGAATGGCTGCTATCTCAGACTAGACAAAGCCTAGAACTTTGGTCACTCTCCTAGGCCTCACTGAGGGACCGAGCATAGGTCCATTCTGCCCATAAATTTCATCCCCAAACTTCGCTGGGATTTCTATCAATCTCTGGCCATAATTGGAGATTCAACAGTGGGGAGAAAACAGGGACCCACTAGAGCCCAAGCAATGGTTGTATTTCTTCTGAGTGTACCCTCCCACCCCCAGCCCTTAGCTACCTTCCAGAGATAAGGTAGTCTTATTTACTTCTCCTGGATTAGCCCCCAAATCTGTTATTGAGAACATGGGCTTTGGGTTTTTTGTGCTAAAAAAAAGAGAGGAGAGGGAGAGGGAGAGGGAGATGGAGGGGGAAGGGGAGGGGGAGGCGGAGGGAGAGAGAGAGAGAGAGAGAGAGGAAGGAGAGAAAGAGAGAAAGAGAAAGAAAGAAGGAAAGAAAGAAAGAAAGAAAGAAAGAAAGAAAGAAAGAAAGAAAGAGAGAGAGAGAGAGAGAGAGAAAGAAAGAAAGAAAGAAAGAAAGAAAGAAAGAAAGAAAGAAAGAAAGAAAAAGAAAGAAAGAAAGAAAGAAAGAAAGAAAGAAAGAAAGAAAGAAA
>NW_027397083.1:7927388-8084459 GCF_003265705.2 Callorhinus ursinus | reverse complement strand
AAAGAAAGAAAGAAAGAAAGAAAGAAAGAAAGAAAGAAAGAAAGAAAACAAAAACAAAAAGTATGTTCTAGCAACACCCTCCCCCCATACACACACACACACACACACACACACACTGTACTCTCAAAGATACTGTCTCTGTCCTGGGCTTCAAAAGTCAGTTTTTAAATTCAAAGACAAGCACTAACTCATTTCTTTCTCCCTACATTAAGCATTAACCCTATCCAGAGGACAAGAGGAGGGGGGGAGGGCATTACAAGGTACTTCCTTGTTTAAAAAAAGGAGTGGAGGGGGTTCATATTATATTGAAATATTATCAATTACACAATAAAAATCAAGCAGTAAAAAAAGGAGAATAACAAAACTGGTTTATTTCAAAGTTTCTGCTGGTCCATACCCTGGTTCAACTTGCAGAATATCAGAGCCCTAAATAAAATGTGATGCTGAGATAGGAAGACAGTCCTCTTACATGGAGTCTCAGCCAAGATGCATTCATCTGCACCCCCTTCACTACACCATTCCAGAATCATCCAGAATATTGTTCAGAATATTGATGGGGGCGGAGTTCTGCACACAGCTAAGTCTTAGTGTCCCGAGTGACTCTCCTGAAGACATTTTTATCTCTCTTATTCAAACCCTTGTCTTTCATGATTAAATAATCAGCTCATTGGTAGCCATGGGGTGTCTTGGGATGTGGGACAGCAGCTCCACGGATTGGCTAGGAGGCCAGTATAATTTGTTCAGGGGCAGAAAAGAACACCACGTGCTTGAGCTGTGACAGAACAAATGTTTGCTAATTTTCTGTTTGGGGATTTTCAGTTTACCACTTGAGTTGCTGCTGCCGAAATGAGAATTTTCACATTTCGAATATGGCATAATTTATACAGGAGACATTCAGTAATTACTGAAGTCTATATTACTCCAGTAAATACTGGAGTCATTACTCCAGATAAAGCCAAACATCCTTGGGTCCAAAAACAAATGCTTAAAATAATTGCTAATTGAGGGGTGCCTGGGTGGCTCAGTCGTTAAGCGTCTGCCTTTGCCTCAGGTCATGATCCCAGGGTCCTGGGATTGAGCCCCGCATCAGGCTCCCTGCTCAGCGGGAAGCCTGCTTTTCCCTCTCCACTCCCCCTGCTTGTGTTCCTTCTCTTGCTGTGTCTCTCTGTCAAATAAACAAAATCTTAATAATAATAATAATAATAATAATTGAGCTCTTTAGGGTTTTCAGTTCTCCTTTTCAGGGACAGAAGCCCTCAGTAAAATAGATCCCCAGAAAACTGCAGTCATTTATAACCCCTGCAGTCTATAATTAGAATGCCCATGTTGTCTCACTTCCAAACCAGTATTAATTGCCAAGGATGAGATTAGGGGGATGTGGCAATCAAAAATGTACCAGCATAATAAATGGACTCACATCCACCCATACCATGCTCCCTCAACTCAAACCATCTCCATTTTGTCTGTTCAAAACTAGAAAGACAGGAAATCAAACTCTCCATGGGAATCCCAAATCACTTGCTGACTTTTCATTCTGGTAGCACCAGAATGCACAACTTCTCCACTGGTTACTTAAAAAAAAAAAAAAAAAAAAAAACTGGTTTAATAAAGAACCCAGAGTATAAACCATGCAGGCCATGATAGTCCCCTCCCAGGACCATATCAAGACCTAAGTATGTCTCACTTTTTCCCAAGGCCAGACATGCCCCACAAGCCTAAAAAGTGTTTATAATCAAATAGAATTATTACATCAGATATAAAAATTTGCTATCCTGGATGTACTGGACATAACAATGGGTTACTAATTAGAACTGAATTTGAGACTTGACTGGATGAACTGTTTCAGATTATTCACCTATGTCTCTATATTAACTCAGTCTGACACACAGGAGAACAGGGTTTCCAGACCCCATGGTGATGGAGTGACCAGTTTGGAACTTGCCTCTCCACCATAATACTTATGAAAGAAACAAACAAAAAAACTCTACGAGGCAACTGTTTTCAGGAACTGAACTACAATCAGAATCGTACTGTAACCACTGAGAGAAAGAAATACAGGAGGCAAGACAGACATTCCAGTTCTTGTTTGGGGCACTTTCAGAACCAGAGTGCTAGAGGCAGAAACAAAGCAGAGCATGGGTTTCTCACTGAGCTGAGTTTGAAGCAGATTCGACAGCTTTAATTTGGGTGGAATTAGTTCCAGAGACCAGAGAGCTAGAAAACGTGGGGCCACAGGTCTGCAGGAGGGTTCCTAGCTCATTCTTACTCCTGAAAATGCTATCATGTAGCTGCCATCTGTTTTCAGCTTGCACCCAAATACTGAGCCATCTTATTCATACAGCAAACTCAGGGATTTTCATCCTCCTTCAATGGGTTTTATGAGATACCCCATGTGGTCATTGGTGTGAGTAAAGAATGGGGCATTAGTATGAATTACTTATGCCCTCTGGTCCTGCTTCAGCTCAACACTGGAATCACCATTCCTTCTCAGGAGGGACTGCTGCTAGTGCTTCTAATTAGACCTGGTATATCTGACAGAATCAAACTCAGTTCCAGATATTTGGGCACCTGTGCCATGTCCCATGACCAAGTGTTCCGAGGCCCTTTAGCAGAAAACTGTTCCTAAAAGGGCACATCATTCTATACTGAGAATGTCATCAGCTTGCTTGTCTCCCAGGGGCCCACATTACAATTTTCCTATAAGATCTTGCCATAAACTCCACATCGCTTCTCTTCTCACCAAACCTCCAAAACCACGGGGTCTGCTGGAACGATGGCCCAAGTGGCATGGCTGCTTGCACTGCAGCCGAAACCTCCTGCAGACCCTTTCCCACTCCAGGCACCACTCAACTCTTGAGGCCTTCGTGTCATCAAGCAAGGACTGGAGCAACATGCTTAGGTGTGGAATACACTGCATTCAGAATCCAGAGAGTTTTGCACTGCTACTTATCAAGTAATATACAGAAAAGATAAACAGCTGATACTGCTACTTTTTGGCTTACCATGCTTTCTACAGGCAGAATTCTAAGTGTTTCACAGAGGGTAACTCATTCAGTCTCCACATTCATCTTCAGAGGTGGCTACTGCTATTGTCCCCATTTTAAATAGGAGAAAACTGAGGCAGAGAATGCAAATTGTTTGATTTCACAGAGTCCATAAGAGTCAGAATTCAAACACAAGGTCCATGCTGTTAACGACTCTACCATATTCCTCTAAAAATTGCTATTGGTATTAAGTATTCAGATTCCAGGATTCCTTTGGAAATCACAGAAGTTTTAATCATTTAAGAAAATATAGCTTTTGCTATCTTTTCCCATCTTTCCATGAGTCAGGCTCAGTTTCATTCCTTGTTCCTCTAGAGTTGGAATACACACATTTCTAAAAGTGGCCAGGAGCCATAAGAGTATTATGAAACAACACTGACCAGCTCAGGCTAAGGAGCTTAGGAAGAAACACAGTGGATATGAAATCACGAGAGTGGGGGTCTAATCTTGACTCTGAGTAGGTCTGATTTTCTCATAAAACCCAAATTGTTGGGGTTGAACTTTCCACAATATTGTCTATAAGATACATGTAAATCTAACATTCTCTAGCTTCGGTGTATTCTCTAGATAGTCCCACTATAACTAACCACTAGCTCTCCATATTCTCATACCTAAGAAGGGTTGTAAGGAGAAATGTAAATTATTTCAAGTATTCCGCTATGAGCTGACACCAAAGCAGAAAGAAACAGTTCAAACACAGTGGGAGCTACTTAAGCTTTAATTTCCTAAAGTTAAAAGATAAGTATATTAAATATTTTAAATACTGTTGGGGAAATGGGCTATCTTTTTGGGAAATAAATACATTAGAGATAGATTAAAAGCTAACTATTAGAAAAAAACACAGAGGTTCAAATTCAAATGCTTGCAAGGGGTATGACTTAAACATAGACCTAAGATATTAGCCTCATATAAAAAAAAAAAAGTAGGTGCTATAATGCTTATATTACACTTGAGCATAGCTGCTTACTTCCACTGTTACCTTTTAAAGTGATTTATAGTCCCAAAAAATATACCATAAGCAAATGTTTCGTGATCTCTGAAATGAAGTATAAAAGCACTAGAATAAAATATAGATGATCTATATATACATGTATTTGTTTATTTGTTTATTCATATTTATGCATGTGTACCATGTATACACAGACACACACACACAACCTTGGGGTAGGAAAGGCTTGTCTTTTTTTTTATTATTTAAATTCAATTAGGAAAGGCTTGTTCTTAAGAGATAAGATGAAAATGCCACAAAAGGATGCATTAACAAACTTGACTCTCAACATTTACATTTTTTAAACACAAAAGAGTACAAACAGAATTAAATGATTAGACACAACTGAGAAATATTTATAGTATTTATAGAAAACCAAGGATTATTTTGATTAATATCCAAAATAAACAGTTTCAAAAAACCAGTAAGTAAAATACAAACAAATCAGGAGGAAAAAAAAATATGTAAATATATAACCAAGTAACTTGAAGAAATAAAAATAGTATTAAAAAGACACACAATTCTCTAGACAATTATGCCACATAAAAAAAAATCCTAAGAGCTTACATACTGTATGAATTCCATTTATATAACAATCTTAAAATGACAAAATTATGGAAATGGAGAACAGATTAGTGGTTGCCAGGGTCTAAATTGGGAATGGGGGATAGGACTGAGAGCGATTATAAAAAGGTAACACAAAGGACCTTGAAGTGATCAAACACTTCTGTACTTTGAATTAATGGCAACATCCTTGTTTTGTGAAACTTTACTGTGGTCTTTCAAGATGTTAACATAAGGGGAAACTGGATAAAAGATAGATAAATAGATACTCTATTATTTCTTAACAACTGAATGGGAATCTACAATAATCTCAAAATTAAAGTGTAATTTAAAACACACAACACACAATCCCACAGTACTTAGGGATGCATAAATTAAAACTATACTGGGAGAGTATTTTTAACCGAAACAGATGGTAGAAATTATAAAGTTGATCGTAATAAGTGTTAGAGAAAGAAAAGGAAGCATTTACTATAATACTCTTCTGCCAGCAATATAAATTGGTATGGCATTTTTCGGAGTACATTTTAGCAACATCTATTTTAAAAATTAAATAAACATACACTTGGACACAATGATGCTATTTCTTGGTATCTACCGGGAAAGCAGGGAGGGAGGGAGGGAGGTGGGAGAGGGTGGAGACAGCAAAGGAAGAGAGAGAGACCACCACACAGTGTAACAGGTAGAACATACTGAGACAGTTACTGCAGCATTAAAAACAGCAACTACTAATCTAAAACTCCTCTGACTGGTACGATTCTAAGCACCTTAATACATTAACTTATTTCACACCAAAAAAAAAAAAAAAAAACCTTACTTAGCTCATTTTCCCATATCAAGAAACTGAAGCACAGTGTTAAGTAACTTGCCCAAAGTAACTCAGCCAGTAAGGAGTAGAGCTGGCTCCACAGTCCCTGCTCTTAACAGCTACACAGCTGCATCTTCATGCCCATAATGGCAAAATATTAAGGAGAGTCTAAATGTTCACCAATAGGGTATAATTAAACTACAGCACATGGGAACTATGGAGTATAAGAATTTTAAATGTGTTAAAAGAAATTAAAATTTGTCTGGGTGGCTCATTTGGTTGGGCGACTGCCTTCGGCTCGGGTCATGATCCTCGAGTCCAAGGATCGAGTCCCACATCAGGCTCCCTGCTCGGCGGGGAGTCTGCTGCTCCCTCTGACCCTCCCCCCCTCTCATGTGCTCTCACTCTCTTTCTCTCTCTCAAATAAATAAATAAAATCTTTAAAAAAAAAGAAATTAAAATTTGTAAAATAAAATAATAAAGTATGGTATATTTGTAGGGGGAAACTTCACAAAATATGTTCCTTAAACACACACAATAAAATAGGAATAAAATATCTTAAGAGCATGTAACAGAATGATAACACTGACCTTAGGGGAGGAGCCTGAGGTTTCCATTGATATTCAAAAATAACTCATTTTATTGGTATGGTTTGCATCTTTTTTTACCGGAAAGTAAAACATAAATTACCAGTTTACTTTAAAATGTTTGAAGTTGGTTATCAATTTGGATGACTTACTTCGAACAGGCTGTAGGATTTCCCCCTTAATAAATATCTTGACTCAAACTGATATCACCAAAAGTGCTTTTGTGAACTTTGCCACACACAATCAATCACACAGTCTCTCACAGACATTCCAAACAGCCCCAGCCTTTGCCACACACAACCGTGTTCCAGGAATAAGGACTCAGGAGCATCAATAGTCCAGGAGTGCAGCATCCCAGACTGTGGATGCTTTCGGGAAGGAGTTAACACCATATCCAGTCAGATCCTGAAGAGACAGGATCAGAGTGTTACTGGAGCTCAGAAGCTTCCACTTTCAACCTCTCATCTTGGCAAGACCCAAACCCAAGTGTGATCAACGCAGCCTACAGAAACAGAAGCCCAGAGCTTCAGACTTAGAAAAAGGACTTTGTGTGTTCATGAGGCATTATTCTAATACTCATGGCATATTCATGAGGGACCTTAAGAAAAAGTGAAGAGCCAAGATCCTATTTCACCACAAATACAGAAAGAAACCCTAAGAGAAAGTGAGGACAGCTGTGAAGAGAACGGATCTGAATCACCCGGCTGAGAAAGAAAACTCACAACCCTTTGTTCAACTGGATTTTCATACTGATAATTTTTTAAGCAAAATAAGCTGCAGGACAGTTTGTTGTAGGGTTTTCTTCCAGAACTTTATCTGTCAACTTGTAAATAAAAAATATAATAAAAGAAATACACATAAAGATGTAAGAGTAGCTCCAGCTCACTGAGTACTATTTATATGTCAACATTGTATTAATCATCTTTATAGGCATATCTAATCTCCTTTGAATTGTTTTTTTTTTAATTTTAAGTTTTTATTTCAGTTCCACTTAGTTAACACACAGTGTTATATTAGACTCAGGTATACAATATAGTGATTCAATCTTCTTTGAATTCTTACAACAGCTTTTTAAGTAGTATTTTTACCTAATTTTACCAAGGACTTAAACTCATAGAGCTTAGTTATTAATTAAGAATAATAAAACCAATCTATTTAGTACTCATCTTTTAGGCACTGTTCTGTATGCTTTACAATGTATTTATAGTAGGCATAAATTTTACTTCATAATACTAGGGTGAGAGATGTCCCCTTTATATCTCTTAAATTAGTTAAATCTGCTTTACTGGAGGAAAATTCAATTTCCAATGGGGAAGAAAGAGTGCTTCTTCATCTTCGCAGTGACAGATAAGAATCTGAAGTTCTTACACCATACAGACTGTGAAAAGGGCCTGTGGCCTTCAACCCACAGTAGCCGTTGCCAGCAAGCTATCTGCCCATGCCTGTCCCATTCCTGTAAATGGGTGATGTTTGTGCTCTTGCTTCAAACTTGGACACAGAAGTCACTGTCAAAGCCAGGAAGCTGAGAGTCATGATGCCATCCTCCTTAAGTCCATCACAAAGCTCCTTAGATGAACACATCTATTGCCCCTGGGTACTACAAGAACGTACAGTGTCATTTCCCAGCCCTCCCTCCCACTGAATCTGCCTCTTTGTATCCTTCCCCAGATCTCCGAAAGAGTTCCCCAAACCGACTTTAATTTGTGTTTCTCTGTTAGCACTGACTCTTGACTTCTCTGAGAGGACAGTGTTTCCCATAACGTACTGAAGAGTCAGCTCTGGCTGCATTTGTAAGTTAACAAGGAGAAACCACCCACATGTTTGTTTTAAGGGCTAACCTGTCTAGCATCTGGGACTGAGACTGAGTGAAGCCATAAGTCCAAGCTTCACAAGACTTGAGACTTTATCCGGCATAACCTTCTCTTCAAAGCATGAACTATTTTATAACATACCCACCCCCAAAAAATCCTCAGCCTCCTCTAGAAGATTTTTAAATAAGGCTTAATAAGTCAGTTAATTTTATGGGAGCCTCCTTTCTGTACTCAGAATGTAGAAAACTTGGCTATAACTCTTGAACATGAGAACCTCACTGTGTCTTCGCCATGTTCCTCGAAAGTAACATGCCTACCTATCGGCTGTTCAGTAACTTGTTAGCAAATTTTGAAAAGGAAAAGGGAAAAAACAGGGCATTAGGCAAAGGAGTGTCAAGTGTAAAGAAAATTTCAGCCCAAAAAATTCTGAGTAAAATGACTTTTTTTTTTTCTTTAACAGATACGTTCTCAGTAAGTCCCCCGAATGACAATGAAAGCAAATCCTCTTGCTGGCTGGTGCTCTTACACAGGCTTGCTTTCCATTGCTCTTCTAAGGCTTCAGAAATTATGTCCAAAGATGCCTCTCTGCTTTAGCGTATTTTAGTAGAAGCACCGGTCACATTTTCATGATTTGGGGGGCATGTCAGAGAATGCACAATATCATGTATATAAATTATCTTAGACATGAATATAAGCACAAGTGAAAAATAGAGAAGGAAGCATTCACTGAGGGATATGGAGTTCCAACATGATGTACATTCTTCAACTAGAGGTCACAGGCCACAGAACTGAATCAATGGGATCACTGGAGCAGATTCTAAATTACAGCTTTATTTTTTCATTATTTGAAAAAAATGGTTATAATTTATTTTAGTATTATACTATGGAAAATATTAAAAGTTGCTTGATAAGTTGGGAATAATTATAAGTAAATTTAACTGTGTTAAATTAAGCAATACTATAAACAGGCTACGGGAATTATTTATAGAGATTTACTGGACATATTTTTATACGACAAAGAATCCATCTTCGATATGAATGATCTTATTTTATTACATTGTAGGCTTTGCTGTTTCATCTATCAGAATTTCATGACATGAGCTTACTGGTGCAACTGAGCACAGTGAAGGAAACAGGGTGTCTAAAATTTGTAACCCGAGAGAAGGGGAGGACTCAAGGAATAGGGCTATGTGTCTGGAAGCTTAAATTCAGAGGGTTCATGAGTTTCCTCCACCAGTCTCAACTACCAAAGGCATTTAGAAGTCAACCTGTAGGGAGGCTTTTATTACTAGTATTTAATGTTGTTCTTACAAAGAGAGAGAACACCTTCCCCCTTTCTTGGTACCCCCCCAAAGGAAAGGACACTAGCCCTTCTCTTTGCAAAAATTTACTGGTATATATACATTTCATTTGAGTCAAAACATAAATTATATTTCCCCTCCTACAGGCAAGATATTCTACATTAGAATTAGGATTTTACAGGGCATTAGACAGACATAGTGGCTGTCACCAAATGGGAAAAAAAAAAAGAAAAGAAAAAACTAAAAGCAGACCTAGGATATGTTACAATGATTTTTTTAAATATGTAACTGTTTTGGGTCACTGAGAATACAATGATGAGTAAGACATAGTGCATCCCCTCAAAAGCTTCACAGTCCAGGGAAGGAGGCAGATATGCAAATGGATAATCACAGTACAGGGGTGCATTGTAGTGACTGCTTACCTGCCTCACTGAAACCCACAGCCTCAGTGAACAAGTTACCCAGCTAAGGACTCTGACTGTTGTGGAATGGAAATGAAAAGTCATGATCCAGAACTTGTTGCAGACAACTCACCAGCTCCAGTCCAGCCGAAAAACCATTTCTTCCCTAAGTGACCTGCCTCATGTCAGACGTGAGCAGAAAAGCTTTTGTTGAAAGCAGCCAGTGTGTGTGCGTGTGTGCGCGCGTGTGTGCACGCATGTGTGTGTGCGTGTGTACATGTGCGTGTGTGTGTGTGTGCGTCTGCGTGCGTGTGTGTGTGTTTCAGCAGAGTCTTCGGTATGCCATTCCAAAGACAGGAAATAATAGATCCATTTCCTCTAACGGAGAGACAGTATACAGGTTAAGGATGGTTTATTAGCTTCCAGCTTATGATACACAAGAGCTATTTGGGTACATAACTCACCTTGCCGGTCCAGAGCCAGCCCCATAAACCTCAGCTGTGCTTTTTCTCCACCTTTTTGACTAAACAGAAGTTACTGTACAGTTACATCCTTGTTATATACGATGTTAATAAATGTGCCACCCTGACTGTCCACTCTTTTAAGTAACTCTGCTAACCTGGACACCTTATGTGAGATTTATTTTGCTGCATGACGTCTGAGGGGAATGCAGGGAAATAACATTAAGCTAGGGCTAAAGTGGCTTTCTCTCAGACACGGCAGGAGGAGAGCTGTCCAAAGGTACTTGTAAAGGATGAGAGAGGAAAAGATAAAGTAACAAAACAGAAAAACTTTGAGGAAATCTTAGCAGTTATGCCAACGTGGCTGATTCTAAATTAGGCCTTGGTTGTAAAAGTCACTACTTGTTACTTAATGAAAAAAGAAAAAAATCTCTGGTGAAAACTAACATGTTATGCCCTTTTGCCAATTCTCCATCTAACCCCATTTCAAAATCCCAGTTCGTGAACTGAAACCTAGTACTAAGTTGCTTAATAAATATTTGTTAAAAGAATAACAAACTGTAAAGTCCCTCGAGTCTGTGATCACTGCTCTCTCTTGCAACCAGAAGGGTGCCTAGTACCCGTAAGTATGCAAGAATTATTTGTTTCATAAATGGATACAAATGGCAGTATGTTTTACTATTCACTAGTATTATATAGACTCCAATCAGCCCTGAATCTGATTCTAAAAGGTGACAAACAATATTTTATTGACATTTCACAAGAGATCAAGGTAAAAATAAGTGAACTGATTTGGATAATTCTAAGTAATAAATCAGTAAAAAGAGAGAAACAGAAACCCTAGGATGCGACAGTGTGAATAAACCAGATGGCAGCAGGCATATTTAAGAGTGAGATGGCCATGTGGAATTGGCTTCAACTTCAGGAGAAAAGTCAGGGACTCCAACTTCTAGACTGGAGCCATACCAGGCATGTAAACATGACTTAGCAATGTTGGACCATGACCTTATTACTGATCATGCTCCCTGGAGCTGCACTGACTTGAGCTCTCTCTGGCAAAAACTACAATGCCTTCTTATTCTCCAAGAGTATAATCTAAGTCTGAGACTGTACCTCTAATGTCTCCACTTTCACCATATCCTCAGCTCTTCACCATCAGCCACAGTTACTATATATATATATATATATACACTTTGATTTTTTTTTAATTTTTTAATTATAATGCAATGATGCAATGGAAAAAAGATCCATATGCACACAATACTCTAACTTATGAAGTCAGATATGGCTATTTGGGTTATCAATGTCTTTCACAATTTGAAATGCATGGCCAACGCTTACCCGTACTTTTCTTACTAGTTGACTACACAATTGTTGTTACCACTGTACCACTTATGCTTTCAAACACACAAAGACAACCCCTAGTCTGCTCTCCTCACTCTTCTCATAGTCCTCTCTGCTCCTAAATGCAAACACGGGTTTTGTGTTCTTCTGAAACTGAGGGGATGTATCTCTAAACATCAGAAGACCAGGGAGTTGTAAAAGGACTTCTGTTCATGCCTTACAAGAAACTTTGATGCTTTGAAGAGGTTAAAGTTTCCGTTCAACTTGTCACACTGTGCTAGTTTAAAGCCTTTAAGTACACCAACCCCTTTTTCCACAAGCAATTTCCCAAAGGCATCTGTGTTTGGAACACACACAGACAGGCTGTTAAAAGCGCCCATTAGTCTTCAAACCTGAAATGCCCCCCAAAATGAGTTACAGTGAAAAAATACATACTACTTCAAATGAAAAATAGCAAAATACATCAAGAGTTCAAAAGGCAGGAGTTGAACAAGATGATCCCATTTCATGCTACATTAATACGTCACTCTAATTTTATATAGGAATGGGCCTTCATACTTCCCACCCAGAATTCTGAATTATGTAGGTATCCAAGCAAGTAAATCTATTTCATAAATGGGGGGTGGGGGGACATGGCATATGCTGGCAGTTTTGGAAATTTTCCAGAGTTTTTAGGCCAATGATAAAGAAGAGAGAATGAGAGGAAAGGAGGAAGGAGGGAGGGAGGGAGGGAGGGAGGGAGGGAGGGAAGGAAGGAAGGAAGGAAGGAAGGAAGGGAGGAAGGGAGGGAGGGAGGGAGGGAGGGAGGGAGGGAGGGAGGGAGGAACCCTGTCCCGTTCTAGCATAAGCAGAATTATGTCTACAAACTGCATTTGTTCTCTCGAAGATAATACATGGCTGGCCAAGAGCATGGGGCTAGAGTCAGACTGCCCAGAGTTTATATCTTGGGTCTGTCACTTACCAGGCATGGGGGTCTGGGTCCTAGACAGGACTTAACCATCTGTATGCCAGTTTCTCTATCATAAAATGGTAATAACAATATTACCTACCCCTAGAGTTACCCTGAGAACCGGATTGAGATAATTCATGAAAAGTGCTTGGAATAGTACCTAATACGTAGCAATAAATTTTGAGCAATAATTTCAGATTGAGTATGAGGAAACTGCAAATCATCCCAGGTCTGAGTGTCAAAATTAGCATCATTTCATATTGTCTCACCATATTGTCTCATCATTTTGTCTCACCAACAATTCTTAAGAGGAAATGGCTTTCTGGGTCTCTTATTTCTACTCTCCTTCAAATGGCTAATCCATAGATGACCAATTTATTCCATACTAAACCCCACAAAAGAACTGTTATAATCCAAGTTCTACGCACCTCATCAGCCTGTAACTGCAAATTAAGGCCACATTTTCTTTTAATGATCAATTTCTGGAAGTAACAGCCCCCTAGCATCATTGGTGAACATTTATTTGTCAATGTTGTTTTCTGCCTCCAGTTATAGTCCTCACAGTCCTCTTGGTGAACCATGCCTCCATCACCGCCACTCTGGGCATTTGGGGTGGCCTTGACTCCAACACCAGCATGTGAACCCATTCAAACTAGTAAGCCAGGCCCAAGGCCTTTGTAACAACTGCTGATGAAAATACGGGGATAAAATGAAAACCTAGAATTGCTGGCAGCCACCTTGCCATCATGAGTCAAACTAAGACCTTTGAGTAAGGAGTTATTGTAGCGGAAAGCCAGGTCGTTGTGGATAGAGAGACACCAAGTGTTAATGACCTAAAGCGAGCCTCTGGATAGAGCTATGGCTGAACCTAGAAGAGCTAGCCCAGAATAGTTCCATTAAGAGAGTTAATAGATATCCTTTTCACTTTAATTGGTTGGGGTTGAATTTTATTGTATTCACAGTGAAAGCATTCTGAATGCTACTGCTTTTCATCTTTGGAATGTCAGAGACTTTCTGGACTTCAAGCCCCTTTAGAAGGGCTTCCTTCTAAACTCTATGCCCAGATCAGTCTTTAGGCCTTGATAAAGCTCGGCCTTGCTTAGGGTCTTCCAAAAATCTGATCACATTCTGGTCCTACTTGTCCTAACTATAGAATTTCAGAGCCAAAACCCAGTTGTCCTGACCCAAAACAGACAGTGAAACATCTTTCTGTCCTCTTCCGTTACCAACCTGAACCCCTCCCCAAAGCAAACATTCTTCTCTCCAGACCAGTTACAAAACAGAACCTGCTATACATCTCAATGGATAGAAATAGACACAGGGGAAAAACAGTCATCAATGAAGAGTATAACTTAGCCTTTTAGAAGTGTCCCGATACCCCTACTTGCTCATCTTTGTGTTGCAGGAACTACCATTTTTTTGGTTAATTATTTAATTATCACACACTAAGATTATGTGCCATCCAACATTTTAGAAGAGGCTTACTTATAACCTGGGACCCCAACCTTATGTTTCCCATGAAGTTCAGTCTTAAAATGGATTCTCTCACTACTAGGTTTTTAGAAACAAGGCTCTCTGGGGAAGAAAGAATAGAGAATTCAACTTAAGTATCACAGCTAGAAGGACTTGGTTAAACATGACTCAGTCACGTGTTGCCATCCAAGGCAAACCCATACCAATGTTTGAATCACCTGGTCTTTCAAAAAGCATGAAAATCAATTATTCCTCCATTGGTTTCTCCTGTTATCTCCTGGAAACCTCAGGATGTAACTTTTAATAATAATTGTCATCACTGGCTATACCAGCATGGGTCAACAGCCCTGATAGTCTTCCATTTGATAAACTGAATGAAACAGTGGAGCATATTGATGTTTCTCTCCACCATCAATTTTTCTAGCTATTGAATTTCACTCTTTCCCTATCTTCCCACTTCTCCCAATTATTAAGGTCATTTTTAATTTCATCCTGTTTCCAAGGCATTAGCTAACACATCCAACTTGCTGTCAATGGGATATTTAATAAGCATACTCATTCCACTATCCAAAACATTAATGAAATTTCTAAGTACCGCAGGACACCTTCTCCCAAGAGTGTCTTCTCTTCCTACTTTCAAGTCACAATGACCCGTTGACAAATACTTTCAATTTGAGCCAGCTGTGTACTTAACAGTGAAATGAGCTAAACTCTATTTTCTCAGTTTCTTGATAAATATGACATGTGGGACTGGATTTTAAAAGCTTCTAGAGGGCGCCTGGGTGGCTAAGATGGTTAAGCGTCTGCCTTTGGCTCAGGTCATGGTCCCGGGGTCCTGGGATCGAGTCCCGCGTCGGGCTCCCTGCTCCTTGGGAGCCTGCTTCTCCCTCTGCTTCTCTCTCTCTCTCTCTCTCCCTCTGTCTCTCATGAATAAATGAATAAAATCTTTAAAAAAATAAAAAATAAAAAATAAATAAAAGCTTCTGGAGACATAATAAAGGGTTGAAACACATCCATTTGCCCTTACCTAACAAAATAAAGAAAAGCAACTCTATCAGGTAGTAAACCTAATCTTTCAGACTTTTTCTATTATTTCTAAGGTCCTTGAATATTTAGGTGTTTCCTGAGTCAAAAATCCTAATTTGTTGGAGGCAGTATGAGACTGGGGCCAAACATACCTGGGACTAAATCCTACCTCTGCCACTCTGTGGGACTTTGGGAAAAAAGAAAAGAGAGAAAAAAAAAAAAAAAGGAAAGAAAAGAAAAGCTTTTCCTTTTTTTGCCCCGAGCCTGTTTCCTCATCTGTAGAAGAGGCATAATTCTTAACTTTTAACATTGTTTCAAGGACTAGCAGCATGCCTTGGTTAGAGTATAAATTCAATAAAAAGCTGGCCTTCTTCCTTGTCTCATTTGAAAGGTTGTGTCTATATTACAAAATCTCACCACAATCAAGGTAACTTCTGGCATTGCCTAATAAATTTATGTGAGGCGTGACTGTTCCAGTGATTTCATATATATGGACCCTTTCTAATTTCTTACACCCTGGGGTTTGGTAGGGGGAAGGACAGTTGGTTCAAGCATAGTCCTGGAGTCAATCAGGGTGAACCTGACTATGCCACTTGTTAATCAAAGGCCTCAGAAAATTTTCTTAAACTCTCCAAGTCTGCTTTTCCTTCTAAACAAGTAGATGATAATGCCTGGCTCAAAGTTTTCTTTTAAGGTTTACACTAGATGTCGCTAACAGCAGCATTCAACAAACGAATGCTATAGCGTGATGAGGTAACTCTTGTTGGAATCTTATCCATATGGGATGAATTCTTACGTATCTGCCAGAATTCTTTCCACTTCCCAACTTTTCTCTGATTAAAGAGTACACTCCATGCAAATAGGAACCAGGCTTGTTTAATTCAGGATTACAGATCTTGCTCCTAGAACAGTGCCTGTCACATGATAAACGCTCAGTAAGAAACTGCTGATTAAATAATGGATGAAAGAATGAATGCATACCTCTTTAAGTTCATGCCAATAAAGTCTGAGTATTATAGAAGGCAGCTGAATAAGACCGAGTAACACCGAGGATCAATGGATCCTACTCTTACGTACAAGACCATCACAAAACTCCTTAAATAAGGCTTTTCAATTTTCTAAAGTACATCAAAATTCAGCATACAAAGATCTCAGGAAACACAGGACCTATAGTTAGCAACATGGTATTGTGCACTTAAAACACTTAAAATTTTTCAAGAAGGTAGATCTCATGTAAAGCTTTCTTACCTTAAAAAAAGTGAGACCCCTAATGATGTAATGTATGGTGATTAACATAACAATAAAAATTAAAAAAAAAAATGAGGGCGCCTGGGTGGCTCAGTTGGTTAAGTGACCACCTTCCGCTCAGGTCATGATCCTGGAGTCCCTGGATCAAGTCCCGCATCGGGCTCCCTGCTCGGCAGAGAGTCTGCTTCTCCGACCCTCCCCCTTCTCATGTGCTCTCTCTCTCATTCTCTCTCTCTCAAATAAATAAATAAAATCTTTAAAAAAAAAAGTGAGACCACAAACTTCTAGAGGTGACAAATATGTTCATTACTTTAATGCAGTGACATGCATGTGTATGCATGTGTCCAAACTCATCAAATTATATACATTAGGGGCACCTGGGTGGCTCAGTTGTTAGGCGTCTGCCTTTGGCTCAGGTCATGATCCCAGGGTCCTGGGATCGAGTCCTGCATCGGGCTCCCCACTCGGTGGGAAGCCTGCTTCTCCCTCTTCCACTCCCCCTGCTTGTGTTCCCTCTCTCATTGTCTCTCTCTTTGTCAAATAAATAAATAAAATCTTTAAAAAATTATATACATTAAATGTGTGCATTTTTTGTATGTCAATTTTACCTCAAAAAGACTTCGGAGTTATATCTCTAAACGTAAATAGCATGATTTATTTTCTGAAAACGTGTGAATTCTCTCATCAAGGGTTTATTTTTAAGATATAAGTACATACAAGTCTAAAGTGATTTCATGATTGTCTGATAGAGAATGACTGAGTGTCCCTGGGTGATCCAAGAGCACAGATGAATATACTTTCTCCCACACACGTACCACATGTTTTCAAGTGTCATATTTTATACCAAGGACATAATCAGATGCACATTATTTTCATCACATTATTTTTCATAATCAAAAACTAGAATAATCTAAATATATGTAAATATATAGTAACTGAATTACAGTTTATCTTAATTACATTCTGTATAGCAATTAAAAACTGTGTTAAAATACCAAAATACATGAAAATATTTTCAAAATATACTGTTAAATGAAAGCTGGTTACAATTTCTAGTTATTATCACCAAAATGACAATAAAGTGATTTTTAAATCAAATACCCAATGAGGCAAAGATAATGGGAGAAGACACAGAATTGTGGAAGATGAAAAATAAATGAACACGTGGTAGCTGTCTTGTACCCTAAATGAATCTGAAACCTAAGCTGGCCCTGGGAAGTTCTAGAAGTGGATGATGCATGGTACAAAACACCAGGAATGCTCAAGGACAAGAAACAGCCCCTAACTCTGACGGAGGAGGTACCTATAGTTCAGAAAGCAAAATTGTGTGAATATCCTTACAACAAAGCATTTAAATTCAGACTGACTCTCAAGCCCCACTATCATTCCTGTAGAAAACTAGGGATTTACCCTCTGGAGAGGCTGATTCAAAAAGCCTCTGGACTTGGGGTCACTAGACACAAATGAGGTTAGAGTACCGTACTGAAAATGTGGATTAAATGAAATCTGGATACTGAATCATCAAGTCCTTGGCCCCCTCTCCCACTCACTTCTAAAAATGCTAAAGTCTCAAATTCTTTCCAGCTTGGTCTATGGCTTCACTCAGCATTAGTTTCTTCGAATTTCTTTTGCTCAGCAAATTTCAAGTTTAAACAAGATCTCAGAGGGAACGTTTAACCTGCTAAAGAAAATAAGTGTTTTAATCATTTAACAGCACACTTCACAAACAACTTTTATAATATTTGTAAAGGTTTATAGCTTTGTTGGTGCTGATTCTTCAGAAGGTCTACCTGGAAATACTATACTTGATATTAATTTTTTAAATCATATACTTAAGCTGCAAAGAGGCTCATCTTAAAATACAATCCATAGTTTACACTTTGCACTGAGCCTCATTTGTCCTTTCCCAGTGCATTTGCAGTAAAGTCATTGTATTAGGGAAGTCTGCTTCAGTGGTTCTCAATCCGGAAATGGTGAGGGTGCAGCCCATCTATACCCCCACTGTCTCCCCAACTCCCAACCAAGGCGTGAATGAGAAACCCAAACAGGTCTTTTTAAATTATACCTATATAGCCCTGCCTCCAAAACCTCTGCAGACCCTTCAACTATCTCTTAGTGGAAAATGACCACACATCCTTAAATAACGTAATGGACATGTAAGTGGGACAGAACATAAAATAAGGTAACAACTATATCACCACACAGTACAGACATCTGACCGAACTGAATGACTCTATAAAATTTGAGTTTTGGACAACACTGAAGAAACATGGCTTCTAAGGCCCTTTTCCCTTTGACAATTTATATAATTCTTTAGTGGAAATAGTGCCTGTCCCATTCTGTGGGAATTGGCACATGACCCAGGTTAGGCCAATCACCCCTCTGGTCTGGTGGGCAGGCATGAGACTTACCAATCGAAGCGCTTCCCTGAGACTTTTCCAAGTGAAGCTGGCCTGAAAGTGCCTTTTCCATTTCGGTCATGAAAGTAACTATATGAAAGCAGAGCTTCCACAGAGCATATCCCCCACGCCAGGGATAAGCCAGGCTAAGAAAATGAAGCTGGTGCACAGAGAAAAATGGAAATTGAGGAAGATAAGAGACAGTCCTGAAGGGATTTTGGTTCCTGATTACAGGCAAGCCTATGGATTCCCCTTCTTTGCCTTAAGGAGTTTTGAATTGGATTGGGGTGGAATTTTGCTACTTCCAAACAAGAGGGTCTTGCTAATTCCTACTTTGTTTCAAAATATAAACTCTGGGAGGGTAAAAACAAGGCTTCACAGACATTGTATATGTAATATACTACCTGAATAGCGATGGTCATAGTGGCAATGATGGGGATAAAGACGATAATCCATGAACTCCCGTGAACACTGGCTACATCCCAGGCACTGTTTTAGCACCACCACTGTTTCTGTGCTACAGGTACTATTATATTATCTCCATTTTTACAGTTGAGGAAACTGAGGCACATAGATGTAAGGTCACTTACCCAAGATGGTAGAGCTAAAAGGTCACTGACCCAGGATTTGAACCAAACACACTGGCTCCAGAGCTCACACTCTATAAACTACCATGGCATTCTTCCACACCAGGACAAGTTTGTCAACTGGGTTGTTCATGACATACCCTCTAAATTAAAAAGCAGAGACCAAAAATTGTTTTTAAAGATTTTGTTTATTTATCTGACAGAGGGAGAGATAGGGAGAGAAGTAACACAAGCAGGGGGAGTGGGAGAGGGAGAAACAGGTCCCCGCCGAGCAGGGAGCCCGATGCGGGGCTTGATCCCAGGACCCTGGGATCATGACCTGAGCTGAAGGCAGACGCTTAACGACTGAGCCACCCAGGTGCCCCAACAGAGACCAAAATTACTCTCAACTTGGAGAATGTTTGACCTTCTGAACATTCCAATTGCTTTGACATTTCAGATCTTAGTGAAAGGAGCCCCACTTCACCACTGAGATTTACATGTGGAAAATATCTTGTGGAAAACACCCTGAGGAAACAGCTCCATCTGTAAGTAAATGGAACATGATAAATGATGACAGTCTAATGGCAAGTGCCTTACAAAGGCTGAAAACCCTGAACTATTTCTGCTTGACTTATCGTTTGACCTAGAGACAATCACTCCATCCTTGGCCTGTCTGGGCTCTGGTTACTCCTCATTTAAGAAATGGTCATTTCAATGTCCCCTCACAAGAGGAAGAGGGCATTTTTAAGGCAAATTATAGCAATGCATAATATTCTCCACATTTCTTAGAAGATAGGAGCTAGACCTAACTTTAAAGGAAATATGTCATCTCACTGCCATAATATTAGCTAAAATCTATTGAGTGCTTATCACATGCCATCACTCCACAATGGGTATGCATTAGCTCATTCCAGTCTCACAACAACCTTACACTGCAGATATTACTATTATTCCCATTCAACAGGTGAGGAAACAAGATTGGGGGGGGTCAAATTATTTGTGGAGGTTTATATACTATGATGATTAATTTTATGTATCAACTCGGCTTGGATATAGTGCCCAAATGTTTGGTCAATCATCAGTCTAGAGGTTGCTGTGAAACTATTACTTAGATGAGAGTAACATTTCAAACAACAGACTTCGAGTGAATGACCCACCATAATATGGGAGGCCTCTTCTAATCAGTTGAAGGTATTGAGAGAAACATTAAGATCCCCAGAGGAAGAAAGAATTCTGCCTCCCGAGTGCCTTGAAACTTGAGCTACAATACCAACCCTTCCCGGGGTCTCCAGCCTCCAGGCCTGCCCTGTGGAATTCAGACTTACCAGGCCCCATATTCACCGAAGCCAGTTCCTTAAAATCTCTCTCTCTGTGTCTCAGTCTCTCATGCATATGGATACACATATATATCCTACTGGTCCTGTTTCTCTGGAAAACCCCAACGAATACACAGATACACACAGTAACTAGAGAAGTTTAGAGTTAAACTGAGACAACCTTATTCTAGAGCCCACACCAAGCTTTCTTGAACTCATAAAGTTTTCTTCAGCCATTCTCATTCTTTATGGGGCCATGACCCTAGTGTCTCCGAAAACTGGCAGCACCACTGGTCTGAAAAAAAGGATGAGAAGTATTCTATTACTTTCTTCTAAGGGATTTCTCTTGCCCACAGTCTAACTTTAATTAAGCTCAACCAGGTGTCTTTGGATCCTTCCCCCCAACCCCAACCAATGTGATTTGTTATCAATCAGTGTTAAATTTTACTGTCTATAGTTACTTAGCTTGTCATATACCCTCTTCCTGATGCAGGGAGGCTACAGGGAAGACTTCTCTAGCATCTCAAGGCCACTTTGAGATTCGATTGTGGGTCCGTGTCTCTTGCAGCAAGAGTAGAGCTAACAGAAAGCACAGGAGGAAAGTGGAAAGAGCAGTCTCTGAAATCAGGCAGATATGGGTTCATTTCCTGACTTTACCACAGACTCGCTTTACAACCTTGAACAAAGTGCCTGAAGTCTTTGAACCTCACTTTTCCTACCTGTGAAGTGGGGGTAGCTATACCTGTCCTGAAGTATTGTCTTAAAAGTCAAGGAATACACAAGACAAAAGTACAGAGGAGGTATTTAAGGAGTCATCGCCCCTTATCACTGGCAGTACCTTCTACCTTGGAATTTAAAGCCTAATGTCAGTTTCCTAAGCTCACTTATAATCAGACAACTGTTGTTGTTTGGCCATATTTCACTGACATTGCTGTGATCTGGGGTGAAGGCTAAGTCTACAATTATTCCATCTCCTATCCGACTTGGCAGCATGTCACACAGAATGCTTTAAAAACCCTAGGCTTCCTTTAGAGACCACACAAAAAGAAGGTTAAGGGTGGAATCAGAAAATCAATTTAGTTTCCGTCTAGGCAGCCTCTTGCTATAACGTTTCTTGAACAACATAATGGCTCTGTGGAACTGATGACAGAAGAAACAGCCCAGTTTCGATGCAAGCTTGTCCGTCGCATCTTAGCTGGCATCCAAGGACAGCAGTTTCCTTAGCACTAGGGGCAATACTGGTGGAAATGGTGCCAATCAGCCAAGCTCAGCTATGCCCTGCACATCTATGAGCCAAGCTTTGGGCTGTGTATACTGCCTGCTGTCTATACCGTAATTCTGTAAATTAAGTTTCTTTTTCTCACTATACGATTAATTCGTGGTCCTTATAAAATGTCTGGAAAAAATTAAAAAGTAGAAGAAAAAAAGGCTATTCATCATCCCAGGAATCAAAGACAATGATCGCCATTTCAGTAAGTAAATTCTTTTCAGTGTTCATTAATTTTGACTATTAGTGACGTTGTGATTATACATCCCATTATTTGTTTAATCATGTTCCATCCTAAAACCGGAGTTGGAAAACTAGAACCTGCAGGCCAGATCTGGGCCCCTGCCTGCTCTCCTAAATAAAACTTTACTACAATACAGCCGTGCCTACTCATTGCCCCAGGTTCTATGTTTCCTTCTGCACTACAATGGCAAGAGTTGAGTAGTCAAACAGAAACTGTATAGTCTGGAAAGCCTAAAATACTTACTTCAAAATCTTTGCAAAACAAGTTTATCAACCCCCGCCCTAGATAAGTGGTCGCTGAACATACTTCCTGGGAGGCGCAGTGGGTTTCCCTCCACGCCATGTCCCTCCACGCCATTTTCTGTGTGTCCACATGCTAATCATCCTTCAAGCCCCAACACAATCGCTTCTGCATCAGGGAAGCGGCTGCTTCCATCCCAAATGGAAGTCAGATCTTCCGCTTTGACATCTCCACAGATCTTGAGCCCTATTTCTCTTAATATCTTCTCCATTTTCTACCATTTTTACATATATGTATCTTTTATAAAATATCTTTCTCATCTATTAGACTATATTTCACCACATCACTGAGCTCAGCGTCTAGCCTCTGAACATATAACTCAATATACATTTGCTGAACATAAGTATTAAGATATGGTCCCCACCCTTCAAGAAGGTACAACCTAGTTGGGAGACATACCACCAACCACATTAAAACTATTATGAATGGTTTGGGGGCACCTGGGTGGCTCAGTCAGGTAAGCGTCCAACTCTTGGTTTTGGCTCAGGTCATGATCTCAGGGTTGTGAGATTGAGCCTCATGTTGGGCTCTCTGCTCAGCATGGAGTCTGCTGGAGATTCTCTCCCACTCTGCTCCTTTTCCCACCCACACGCTCTCACTCTCTCTCAAAAATAAAATAAAATCTTAAAAAAAAGAATGGTTTTGATACAAGAATTGTTAAGAGAAGCAGTTGTGGGTTGGACTGGCATAATGAGGGAAGGGCTCCTTGAAAGAATCAAGAATGAACTGGGCCTTAAAGGATGATTTTGAACTGCACAGAGAAAGAATAAGTAGAAGGCAGGAATAAAGACAGGAGGAAGGAAAGTTCGGAGCTTTGTCTAACAGTGAAGAAAAATCTCCACAGGGTGGAGGGGAAGTTCAATCAAGAGAAAACACATAAAGAGAGACTGCATATGGCCAGAAAAATTTAGGACCTTGAAAAGCAACAATATAATCACTAAATGGGAGCCTGAGCTCAGTTCCCAAAACAGCAATGACCAACCTGTACATGCTTTAGTTGATAAGCTGTTTATAATTCTACAGTGGAATATCATCAGTTCACTTCTGCAACACTGTATCTTAATGAGCGTCATTTGTAAAACATTTGAATGAGCCTGGTCCCCAGCTCAGAAATGATGGGAAGGTAAATACAAATCCGCTGGCCCTGTGGTCTCCCACAGGGCTTTGTACATAATCTTCTTCACTGCATAAACCATGCCCTGCTGTAATTGTTTCTGTCTACATGTTCACATTCCCTGCTAGGCGTGAACTTCGCCAGGATACCTTAGTCATGGATTGTTTAATTATAAGGGGAAAAAAACCCACTCTAAAAAAAAAAAAAAGCTTAAGAGCAATTTATATTAAGCTGCAGTCGTATCGTATAGGCCACGACTGGGGGAGGAGAGACAGTGGTCACCAGAAGTGGGAAGTCTTCAGTCTCTCTTCTTGCAGCCTTCTGTGTTTTCCCATCTGCCTTGCCCTGGACCTTCAGCCCTCTGACCCCTCAGAAGCTCATCTCCCTCTCCAAGGCAAACCATAGTCGCGCACTCCCCAGAATTCACGTTTTCCCTGCTTTAATATCTATAAACCTCATAAAATGTTTAACTTCCAGTGACATACGATGCAGCCGGGGCCACGAGTCTACTCAGGTGAAAAAGCGCAGCACCCAGACTTAAGAATGCTATCACTACATTAGAGAGAAATTCTGGACACCACAGTGGGGCACAGCAGATGCAACAGTAGAGAAAACGTGATTCCAAAGAGGTGGACTCTGAACATAAAGTTTTAAGAACATCCTAACAGTTAATTTTACTTATATTTTCCTGTTTACTGCAAATAAGAAAATTCAAAAGCATAATATATGAGAAAAAGACACTACGATTAAAAAATCTTAGCGTTCTTTCAATAAGCAGAAAATAAAAATTCTAAATGATGAAAAGGCATTATGCCACGTGGCAGATTGTGTCTTTCTGGGTGGAAGACTTCCAAGGGACTTTCATTTAAAGAAGTGTTGCTTCCCTTTGACTCTTGGTTGGAAGGTTGGGGTCTTCAGGTCTCCAAGCCACAACTCTAAAGGACGCTCAAGTACAGCCCAATTCTATCTGGCTGTGTCAACCTCTGTGTTTTTCTTTCAAATTCCCAGGAGAGAGAGCACACTTGTCCCAGTTCCCACCCCATATGAATCCACTGGAAGGAAGGGAAGTTGAACCAGCATAGATTAGGTGAGGAAAACTTACAAGGATAAGATGGAGACACCGTCAGGATGCCCCAAAATGGGGAAAGAATGGGGAAAGAATGCTTCTAGACCAGAAGCAAATGAGGTACGCAGTTCTGTGCAAAGTGCTGGAGAGAGAACATACCAGAACCAGCCTCGTCTTTTACTCGGTATTATTATTATTTTAGGGGTTTTGATTGGTTGGTTTTTTGCTTTTTGGTAAATTGTTAGTATCTCTTAACAGACCATTTCTGGATTTTTTCAGACTCAGTTCTCAACTAGTTCTTTGGGTTTATTTAATAGGGCCCTGAGTTTAAATATCCCCTATACCAGATATTATTTGGTGACTATACCATCCCCTCTCTATACCATTCTCTATACCATTTGGTTCCAAGTGAATGGCGATTGCACTCCAGGGGGCCTAATCTGACCTGTGCCCCACAGATGCACAAGGGCAGAAGACACCCTGTTGATGGAAAGGAACCCTATGCCCTCCAGCTTCCTGTGTGGGTGAAAGGACACCACGGTTGATGGCAAAGAACCTCCACTTGCATCTTCATGCACTGAAAGTGACCAGGCCATACCCTGAGAAAAATTTGGGCATAATTCACTTCCAATAACCCAGGCCTCCCTTCACCCCATCCCTTGTGATCAACTGCGAGATACTTTCCCAACACACAAACACCCAGAGTGATTTTAGGTCTTACCCACAGTGTTCCACTTTTCATATTCAGTTACAGCAAGAAAGTTGCAGCCTTGGCTCTGACCTCAGAGCACATGCTCTTCACCACTCTGCCATACCATCTCCTAACATTTACCTGTGAAAGAGTTACATATCAGTCTTTTGACTTTCACGAAGAGCTAATATGCATCCAAGGCTTGCTAAACTCCAGACACCATAAAGCACCTTGCATGCATTACCATCCTGATTCTTCCTAAGAACATTATGATACAGCGTATTTTTTACTGCTCTACAGAGGAAGAAACAAGAACTGCAAGTCATGCAGCAAGAAAGTTGCAGCCTTGGCTCTGACCTCAGAGCGCATGCTCTTCACCACTCTGCCATATTATCTCCTAACATTTATCTGTGAAAGAGCAAGTATTACACTGGCTTAGAGCAGTTGTTACAAACTTGTCTGTAAATGGGGGCACCTGGGTGGCTCAGTCATTAAGCGTCTGCCTTCAGCTCAGGTCATGATCCCAGGGTCCTGGGATCGAGCCCCGCATCGGGCTCCCTGCTCAGCAGGAAGCCTGCTTCTCCCTCTCCCACTCCCCCTGCTTGTGTTCCTTCTTTCACTGTCTCTCTCTGTCAAATAATAAATAAATAAATAAATGAAAACCTTGTCTGTAAAGGTCCAGAGAGTAAATGTTTTAGATTTCGCCTGCTAGAAGCTCTCTGTGATAACGACCAAGCCCTGCTGCAATGTGAAAGCAGCCACAGGTGATGGGAAAACAAGTGGGCGTGGTGGCTGTGTTCCCATAAAACTGTGTTGGTAGAAACAGGCAGTGGGACAGACTTGGCCTACGGACTATGGTTGCAAACCCCTGAGTTGGAGGAATGTCAGGCCAAACAGGTAACAGCTGTCAGGCTCAGCCTAAAGGTGAACCTGCCTCAGGTACTTGGGATTTCTAGGGGACACTCCCCAGAGGGCACAGTTTCCACTTCTCCACTGCACCCACTACCTCCCAACCACAAGCTCCTGCTCTCCTAAGCAGGGTATGATGGAGGGGACCCCAGTCAAGTTCCTATGTGTCTTCTTTACTGAGAAGAGAGAAAACAGACTCATCAGTTTCTCTCACTGCTGGGCCCTTGTACCATAACAAAGTGCCCCACGCATTACCATTCGTTGTCCCCCTTCTAAAATGCCTTCTATAGCTTTTACCAGATGACCCAGGTCAGGCTCCCCTTCTCCCTGTACACCTTTCCCTCATGTGGATGAAAGCTGGCGACACAAGAAATAGAAAACAAGATAGGAAGAACTGGAAAAATTAAAACATGGTCTGCTGGTAAGAGTAATAACAGCAGATGTGTGTATGTACACCGTTTACCATTTACGCATAATGACCATGCAACACCGTAACAATTATGAATATTGATTGGGAGGTAGGAACTTTGTTGTAAGTTGTATTTGATTACAACAATGAGCTCTGTTCATGCTCTGGGCTTTCACAGTTTGTTGCCCATGAAGCATGAGCGCGTCTGTACACAGTTAAATCTTGTGATACAGAGCACCAGTCCCTACCCCTAGTGTTCTCTCACATTTTTCAGATAATCCATATAATGTCTGTACTAATAAAAGAAAAAATCTTGCTATAAGGAAGCACATTGTACTGTGAATGGAACGCTGGACTTCAAATACTAATTGCGAGCCATTTATCAATGTGTCAGGCACAGTACTATACAGATTGCATAAATGATCTCATATTAACCTCAGCAACTTGACAATGTAACGTGTCTATATCACTAATAAAGAAAATGAGGCTTGCCCTCAAAATAAGTTTTGTCCTGCTGCCTTTGTGGTAGTGTAGGGTCTTGCTGTCACACCCCCCGCCCCCCCCCCACACACACACACACAAAATCAATGAACTTTCAGGAACTGACAAACAATTTTTCAAATATCCATGCCTCCTGTCATGAGATCAGGGCCTACATAAACTGCACAGAAGCTCCTCTGGGATCATCAATCATCACTTGACTCTGATGTCAACCTAGTCCGAACAAGCTGAATGATCTGAGTGGGTCAGCACGCCAGACGCTGACGATCCATTTCAAGGTCTCAGGAAGAAGCAAGCAAGGAGTTAGGGGAAAAGGATTAGATGTCCACATACCAACACAGGTAGATCTTAAAAGCACAAAATTGATTCTAAAAAGTGAGCAGGTAACATATTTGACCTCATACCATTTACATAATTTAAAAGTACATGCAAGTAAAACAGCAATGCACATTTTGGAAGACATACACACACAAAAAAGAAGTAAAAATTAAACAATCAGAATGGTTGCTATGGTGAAGGGAGAGAAAGGAGGTATAGTAGGGTATAGAAAGTAGGTATAAAATAGGGGGAAAAGGGAAGAAAGAAAGAAAATAGCAGGGGTCTTGCAAGGAGTAAAACAGATCATGCACCATTAACTGAGACATGTCATTATTCAATCCACTGACACTGAGGTCTAAGACAGAAAGCAGAAGAAGAAGGAAAAAAAAAAAAAACAGAATAAATGCCTTCCATCCAAAGGATAGCCAAACAATAAAAATGATCGTGATAAAGAGACTCAGGAAGGAACGGTAGGGGTTGATCTAGTCTGAATCGGCTGCATCCCCAAAACAATACAATCTGGACTTCTGGAAAATAAAGAATGTCTGTAATGTAGTCTTGACAAAACAAGGGCACAGCCATTGGCAATGCAAAATTACTCTTATTGAGCAATGGTCCTCGCCCCGTAATATTTTCCCAGGGATAAACCGACAGCTCAGTAATAGATTGAAGAGACACAGCCATTAATACATCCACTGTACTAATCCATTTCTTAAATTAACATTGTATAAAATTAAATGTCACACAAACAAGATATACTTGTTCATTAAATATAGTTGAAGAGAGGGAAAAGGTAGTGATCTCTGAAGCTAACAGGCATCTTTCATCAGGCCAAACATATTGGGAATCTTCATGGCACAGACTAATGCAAATGGGGAGAAAACGGTGTCATGTCCCAGCCAGATATTTTTCATACAAAAGGTTAGATCATGGCATAAGAGGAGTCTTTGCTTCCTCTCAATTTTCCAAAATCACATGTTTGATCATCTCTAGATGAGTCACTAGCTGTCTTAAGCACCAAAGACTACTGAATAAGGTAAGCACAGAGAAAGAGAGAGAGACTGTTCTCTTGCACCGCTCAGCTGACATTGGACCTTGGAGGGAATTCATTCACTTTCCGAATGAATGCCTGAGGGCCTACTCTCCAAGTAAAGTATCTGCTTTTGCCGTCCCCACCTACAAGCTCCCTAACCAGGAACATCAAATGTGATGATGACGGTTTCAAAGAAAGGATATGTGTTTCCTGTCCCGGACTCCACGATACCAACGTCCTGGCAAGGAGAGCATGCACAGGAAAGTTAGAAAAGCAGAGAGCAATTACAAATAAAGGGAGGGGGCATACAAGTATTTGCAGAAAGCAGGAATTTGTAACTCTGAAGAAGTTATCATTTGAGTACCTACCGTATGCCAGGCACTGTGTTGAACACCTTACACTGAACCTTTCCTTCTACCCTCTGGCATGGACATTACAATGATCCCCATTTCTGGGACAACAGATGTTGAGCGTGAGAATATGCCCAAAGATATGCAGGGAATACAGGTAGAGGGATTTAAACCCCTGACTGCTGAGGTTTAGTTAGACCGCCACATCACATTCTCTCCTGACACAGCAAGATGTTGCACGATATCTGTATTTTTGGAGTTAGCAAAAATTTCGATATTATCTAATCCAAATTCCTCACTATATAAAGGAGGAAACAGACCAAGGAATGCAAACTAGCATGCCTAATATCACCCAACCCTTAAATAGTAAAACCAGGATTCAAATCTGGGCGTCCTGACTTCCTTCCAGGCAGGGCTTCCCCAACTAGGCAACACTAGGTCCCAGTCTGTGTAACGAAGTTTATACTGAAGGAAGCACATTAAGTAGGCCTGGGTAACCTGTATGATGATGATAAGAGATATTCAATTTGACTTTCCCACCTGTAGTAGATTCCCTGCCTTACCAAAGTACAAAGCTTGAACAGCATTTAACAATCGTATTTCCTTGCCTCGAATGAAGCTAATGAAAGGAAATAGAGGTCAATATGCCACCTCTGAATAAACTGTCTGGGTAGCGCTCCTAATCCGAGAGTGCCCATCCTCTGTTCCCTGTCTCAATACATAATACCCTTCAAAAAGGACTTTGATCAGCAGATGGGTTATGAGAACACCAAACCCCTCTGCTGAACCTTGCTCACCACTTAGATGACAGTGGACACCATGGTCACAAACACAAACACCTGTATGAGACAGGCACGTGACACTTATGAGTGATGTGGACCGGGTACAAGACAAGAAGATGTCGTACCAGCTGTGCCTAATCGGCGTATGCACGTTTCCCATCACACAAAAGGGTGAGCTGTTACCAGTTCTTGCCCATTGTTCCCACAGGGACACAGACACATGTTGCCAGTTTTGCTAGTGTTCAAAGATACAATGTAAACATGCAATTTTGCATAAAATTTTCCAATTTTTCAAATACATTATCAAGCTAAACCTGCCTTGTAGATTTCCAGGGTTTTTTTTTTTTTATTATTATTTATTTATTTGAGAGAGAGAGTGAGAGAGAAAGCACAACCCAGGGTAAGGGGTGGGGAGGGGCAGAGACAGAGGGAGCAGCAGGCTCCCCACAGAGCAAGGAGCCCGATGTGGGACTCGATCCCAGGACGCTGGGATCATAACCTGAGCCAAAAGCAGACATTTAACCGACTAAGCCACCCAGGCGCCCCTAGATTTCCAGTTTTTTAACTGGGATGAATGTATTCTGCGCTCTCACACCTACTAAAAGCCCTCTCAGACATGGTTCTCTTAAAATTTTATTTTTTAGTGTTTCTCTCTTTGTTTCTAAATGTCCACCCCATTAGAGTAGAAGTTTTTGAAAATTTAGTTCTTTCATAATTCCAAATCTCTAGTGCATAGTGATCAGTACTTAAAGAAAGGAAAGGGGTTGATCATTCCTGAACGATAAAGCTATATGTGTTCATTAAAACCAGTTAACAAATATTCCTTGAACACCTTTTATCAAAGCCAGGAACTGTGTTAGCTGCTGCAACCACAGCAGTGAAAACCAGGACATATTCTGAAACACCCCAGTCCTATCAGCACTGGGAGAGGCTCCCTAGTCCTTACAGCACTTACTTGTATATCCTCTATTGCTCAGCATTTCGGTAATATCCACAGCTTTGGGGGGAAAAACACTGTTTTACCTGAGTTTAATAAAAGTAGATATATTCATCAACACTCTTCCAGTTCATAGTAGTAGCAGGAATCTTACTGTGTCTACTAGCAAGAAAGAGAGAGAGAAGAAGGAAGAAAAGGAAGGAAGGGAGGAAGGAAGGATGGATTGATTTGTTCATATAACCAAAAAATCTGGGGATAAAATTTGTGACTTCAGGTACAGCAGGATCCACGGACTCAAGCCCTGTCAACAGGGATCAATTCTTAGGCTCCAGCTATGAATACAAACATTATACTCACTGGCAGCACAAGACTCACACTCTGGACCTGAGCAATATCAGGGGAAAAGAGAAACCCTTCTCCCAACAACACTGCAGGAAAAACCCCATGGAGGATCCTCATTGGTCCAGATTGGCCGCATAATCCATTCATGAGCTAAGAATCACAGGAGAGAAGGAAAGTGAAACACAAAAAGAGCATAAGCCCCCTAAGTTAATAATAAAGCAAAAGCCATCAAAGCAACACGATACTGTCTTTCTGACTATCCTGAGGAAATGTATCATGACCAGGAATATTTCAGTCAAGTCAAAATACTCTCTGTGTTAAGTTAGCAGGAAGGAAATATATGCATTTGTTTTTCTAGCATGTAAGGGTTATGTTTGATTTCAATATAGTATCAAGTTCTACATTTAATTACTACCTTAGACTCTCTCAAGGATTACTCAAAAAAAAAAAAAAGGAGCTCACTTTTTAGGAAGGTGGCGGTGTTCAGTGGTCAATTAAGTTCAGGAAACTCTGGATTATATAAAGTTAAATATATTTTTAACTGAAGAACACCTCAAAGGTAGAACTATGTTAATGTGTATCTGAAGTAGTGACTTAGGGACAACTGGGTGGCCCAGTAGGTAGAGCGTGAGACTCCTGATCACAGGGTCATGAGTTCCAGCCCCATGTTGGATGTGGAGCATACTTAAAAAAAAAAAAAAAAAAAAAGGAATGAGTTAGTATGCTTCTGCTCCCAAATTAACTCAGCCATGAAACCCAAGATTCCTGCAGGCCTGGTTCTAGGAAGACATACTAGAATCCTCCCCTCCACAAGGAGATGAAGATGACCGGTTTTCTCTGTTCATTTGAAACCTGCTACGCAGTGTTGTAAAGACAGCATAGATATTCACATCAGCAGACTTTGAATCTCAACTTGTTACCTTTTTCCCAGATCAAATTACTTAGCCCTCTCTGACCTCAGTGTCTTCATCTATATAAAGTGAGGTGATATGACTTGTCAGAATCAAGGATAATACCCAGCTCACAGAACACAGTAGGTGATGCAAGTTTCATTTCATTTTGAATTGTCCTAGGACTGATATAAACTTCTACCTAATTTAGCAAGTGGTGGTCACCCTACAAGAAGTCCTGTGCTCCTGTCTCCTGGTATCAACGCAAGTCTTATCCGGAAGGGTCCACTAGCACAGATTCAGATGAAGGTGAGAGGAGGAAAACTAGCTAAATACCTTTGGATGAATTAAAATAGGAAAAACTATTCAAGAAGAGCACCTGAGTCCAGCATAACATAGTAAGTCTAAGTTCAGGAGCTGGACTCAGAGTCAGGTTGGATGATCTGACGACCTTGTGCAAGTTACAAAAAACCCCTCAGCCCCAGTTTGTTGGTGTGTAAAATGAGGATAATTATACTACTTCAGATGGTTGTTGTCAAGACAATGCACATAAAGTATTTACTTACTGAGCCTGGTAAGTCATAAACACTCAATATCACTCTCAGTCAAGGTTAGCTATGTTCAGCTACTGTAATCATCAACCCCCAAAACAGCAGTGACTAGAAACAATTACAACTTAGTTCTTCATCACACTACATGTCTGTATCATGTGAGCAGGGGCGTTTTGCTCACCAATGTGAGTCGGGACCTCTGAGGCTGACTGAGCAAATGCCAACACAAATGTTGACAGTTCTCCAGAGGGTCTCATGACAGCAACTAAATACCTGGCCTGGAAGTGACACATGACACTTTAGCTCCAACTCCATGACCAGAACTAATCACATGGCCTCAGGGGGCCCAGGAAGTACAATCCTGCCTCATGTCCTAAAGGAGAAGAAATGGAAATGTCTGCTGAGAGGCATGATTGCCCACCACAAACATGTTAGCTCTTATGATCTGGAGCTTGCACAAGGAGGCATGCTACGAGTATTCAGTGATTGCTTTGAAATGGTCAACAGAGTGGGAGAATCAAGGGTTTGCATTCAGTCAGCAGAATTATCAGGATATCTACAAAGAGATCCACTTACAAAGAAGAACATGCAAAAGCAGCCACACATCAGCAATGAACCCACACAGAAGAAAGGATCTGCTCAGTCTGCAGTGTGGCAACTAAAATAGGTATGACAAGACCTACTGAGTCCCTGTTTTCTTACTTTTTTCTTAGGTCAAATGACTTACACCTCTCTGGACCTCCGTTTCCTCATCTATATAATATAAAATGAGGTATTATGGCTTATACGATAGTATATGTCAAAAACTCTAGGACAGAGCACCTGGGTGGCTCAGTTAAGTGTCTGCCTTCCACTTGGGGCATGATAGAGTCCCACATTGGGCTCCTTGCTCAGCAGGGAGTCTGTTTCTCCCTCTAGCCCTCCCCCCCCACTCGTGATCTCTCTCTCTCTCTCTCTCTCTCATAAATAAAAAATTAAAAAAAAAACTTTAGGACAATACCCTGCTCACAGAACACACTTGTTAATGTTAATTTCACTTCATTTTAAATTGACCTAGGTTTAATATAAACTACCAATGTGGCAAACTCCTGAACAAAATCTACACAGAACTCTGATGACACTTGCTCTGATTCCAAAGATCTCCTTGTCTTGGTAACAGCATATTTAGACAACTTGAAAAACAAAAATGAAAAGAATGATATCTGTAACTCACAGTGAATCTTCTACTAAATTATTCATGCTATTTGTTTATAAACAGTACAACCAGTCAACCATAAAGTTTAAATTGGAAAATCAATTTCCCTGCAAAATATTTCAGGTTCTATGGAGTTGTCTTGGAGATCCTGATGGCTGCAATGATGAACTGTTTTTATGACATCACTCACAAGCAGAGAACACTGTAGCAACCCTGAGTTACAAGGAGGACAGGGAGATACAAAGAAGTTGGCTTGTTCCTCTTAGGAAGGGTTCCCAAAATTCTTTCACCTTCCATAGTCATCACCCCCAGAGCTAAAACACCAGGCAAGTACAGAATTGCTGCAGAAACGTGATCAAAGATTATAAATTACATTTGATTCAAGTTCAGATTCTTACTAATCTTAATAGTTTAAGCATCTTTAGAAATTCACCTGTCAAATTCATTTTCAAGGACGTCATAAACTCAAAAATCTGCTGAAAAATAATAAACTGTAGATTTTTTAATATTTTAGCAGATACTATTGGTTATCTGTCCTTCTATCCTCCTCTCTTTCCTTCTAACAAAATAAATTTTTTTCCAGCCTCTGCCCACCTCCTTATGCCCATAAGCTTCAGAGGTGGCTGACTCCGCATCCCCAGCTGTGTGTTGTAGATAATCCTCTGTAGTCTGAGCCAAACTGCTTAACTATATGGGGCGCAGGAGTGAGTATGCGACAAAATTCTGGCTAAGACATGAGATGTCCATTAAAGGGTTTCTAGATGAGGCAATCTCATTCTTGGGTGGGGGGAGGAAGGAAGGAAGGAAGGTGGGTGGGTGGGTGGGTTTGTCCCTCTTCTTCTCATGGATGTTGCTGTGTGTATTTCTAACACAGGGACCTGCTGCAGCCACCTTGCTTCCAGCATCTGAATGAAGACACTAGGACAGAAGAGGAGAGAGATGAAAAGAACCTAATTCCTTGAGGGACATCCTTGAACAAATCAACCAACTCTGAAATCTGACCTACCTCCAGATATCCTGGTGTGACATTAATGTTTCCTAACTGTTTATACCAATTTGAGTTGCACTTTCTGTTACTGTAGGACAAAGTAACCTAATACAAAGGCCTTAAAGAAAATAACGAAAGCCTGGTGGACTCTATTGTGAACACCTACTGTCCATTCATTGTCCCTTTGTACCTTGCTAACATTATTCTCCCACCTATTTGATGTAGCCCAGTTGAAGATACACTATCATTTCTAGGCAGTGAAATGTATATGCATATCTATTCTTGGGGCTTATGAGAAAGCTAGTGTTTGTCTTATTAAAATAAATTTGAGGGGTGCCTGGGTGGCTCAGTTGTTAAGTGTCTGCCTTCGGCTCAGGTCATGATCCCAGGGTCCTGGGATCGAGCCCCGCATCGGGCTCCCTGTTCTGTGGGAAGCCTGCCTCTCCCTCTCCCACTCCCCCTGCTTGTGTTCCCTCTCTCGCTGTGTCTCTCTCTGTCAAATAAGTAAATAAAATCTTAAAATAAAATAAAATAAAATAAATGTGAAAAGGAAAGATGATTCCCAGTGCCCTTTGTCTTTTGTTGTTTCTGCTTCCTCCTGCCTGATATGTGGACTATGCGCTCACAGGTGGAAGAACCAACATGCTGAGGGTGATAGGGCAGGAAATCAGAAGAACCCTGCATTCTTGATGCCTTTCTTGACCAGCTGTGCTCTTTATGAAAGACCTGCCTCCAGACTTTCTCGACAAAGGAAGAAAAGAAACCCTTATTTGAATAAGCCCCCATAGTTAAGTTTCACTTATATAGCCAATGCAACCCCCATTTTTTTAAAAAAATAAGCTAGTTATTTGTCAGTAAATAACAAAATAAAATAAAGATTGGGAGGAGTATGAATGGATAAAAGTGTGGGCTCTGGAAAAAGACTGCCTGGGTTTGAAAGCTGGCTCTGCCTTTTGTGCAAGTAGTAGGATTTTAGACAAGTTACTTAATTTGTCTAGGCCTCAGTTTCCTCATTGGTAAAACTGGGAAGATAATAAAAATAAATCTACTCCAAAGAGTTATTATGAGAATTTAATAAGATGATCCATGTGGAAAAAAAAAAAATGAGCCTAGAACTCAACATATTACTTCATTCAAGAAATACTGAACGCATCACCATGTATCAGACCTGTTCTGGGTACTAAGACTATAACAGTGGACAAAACTCTTGTAGAGTGTGCATCTTCTTGAGGGGAAAATAGGTAATAAACAACATAAGGCAAGTACACAGCATGTTAGAGGTAAGAGTTATTGAGTAAGTCAGGGAGGTGAAATAGTGAGTAGCTGGGGGTGGACTGTTTTAAGGTTAAATAGAGTAGATGAGAAAAGCCTCACCTTTATGTCACCTTTATAAGGTGGCATCCTTATATTTTTTTAAAGATTTTATTTATTTGAGAGAGAAAGTGAGCATACACGAGCGGGGGGAGGGGCAGAGGGAGAGGGAGAAGCAGACTCCACGCTGAGCAGGGAGCCCAACAAGGGGACCGGGTCCCAGGACTCTGGGATCACTACCTGAGCCGAAAGCAGAGACTTAAACCAGACACTAAGCCAACCAGACGCCCAGGGTGGCATCCTTATAAAGAGCTGAAGGAGATAAGGGAGTGAGTCACGTGAATCCCTGGGATGAAGGCATTTTAGGCAAAGGGAAAAGCTAGTGCAAAGACCGGAAGAGCTTCCCTAGTGCGTTCTAAAAACATCAAGGAATATAATATGGCTTCAGCAGAGACTTTAACAATTAGCTTGTAACAATTTATTCACTTTCAAGCTAGTCTAGTGGTTTTAGATTTCAAACCAACCCTTTCTAGACTATCAGAATATGAAATGAATATGAAAACAGAAAAACGCTTATATGAAAATTTCCCCACCTCCATTTCTCTCTACATATAGACTATCTTTGTAATACCAAATGATTGGCTCTATCTTAGTCTGCTCAGGCTGCCATACCAAAATGCCATAGACTGGGTGGCTTCAACAACAGACATGTATTTCACAGAGTTCTAGAGGCTGGAAAGTCCAGGATCAAGGTGTCAGCTAGTTCGATATCCCTTGAGGATTTTCTTCCCTGCTTGCAGACAGCTGCCTTCTCTCTGTGTCCTCATATGTCCTTTCTTCAGTGTGTGCACATTTTCAAACTCTTCTTACAACAGCACCAATCCTATTGGATTAGGACCCTGCTCTCATAATCTCATTTAACCTTAATTTCCTTCTAAAAGTCCTCTCTCCAATTGACAAAAATAATCAGTTATTTAGAGACACATAGATCCAGCCCAAAGTGTATTGCCAAATAGATCCACCAAACACCTGAGTTCTATTAGAAATTAGGGAGATTTTTCTGGGGAACATCCGGCAGTGTTGAAGGAGTGCTGATGGCCAACACTGTGGAATCGGCCATGAGCCCAGTCTTGTGGCTATGTAGGAAAGGGGCTATCTCTTCCCAAACAATATGACACCCTAGATAGGACTCATGAGAAAAGTGCTCATTGTTGTTGGTTTCAAGAAAGACACTGACTGCCTTAATGTCGTATTCCAGCAACATTAGAGAAGCTCTAACTGGTAGGAAATAGTTCATAATAAGCTACCATATTTTTAAAGATTTTATCTATTTATTTGAGAGAGAGAGAGAGCACAAGCAGATGGAGGGGCAGAGGGAGAAGCAAACTACCTGCTAAGCAGGGAGCCTGACTCAAGGCTTGATCCCAGGACCCCTGAGCCGAAGGCAGATACTTAACCAACTTAACCACCCAGTCATCCCTAAGCTACCATTTTAATACAATTTCCATTGACCAATATTTTGAGAGAGATTGTGGCATAGTGGTTAAGAACATGGAACCAAACTGCTTGGGTTGAAATCACAGAACCACTACTAATTAGTTAACAAGTTATGTCACCTATCTGGGTCTTCATTGCCAGTTACTAGAGTAATGAATAGCACATCTAGATCATGGAGGTGTCGTGAGGATTAAATGGAGTTAATAAATACAAAGCATTTAGGAGAGTACCTGGTATACAGTAACTGCTCAGGTAATGTTAACTGGCAGTACTAATTTATTAGGACAAACCAATTATTTTTTATGTATGGAACCATCTGTATGTGTTGGTCTGCTGCTATAGAGCCAAACTTGTTGGGGGTTACATCTGTCACACCATATGGTATGCAGAATAATGCCCCCCCCCACAATCTTAAGCTGTCTAGGCCCTCATTCTCAGAACCTATGAATATGTTAGCTTATATTGAAAAAGAACTTTGTAATGAGATTCTGATTATCCAGGTGGGTCCAATCCAATCACATGAATCCTAAAAAGGGCCATATAAAATAGTGATTAAAGGCACAGGCTCTATATCCTGAAAACCAGGGTTCAAACCCCAAGCGGCCATGGGCCCCTCTCTATATATATATATTTTTCTGTTTGAAGATAATAATGATACCAGCCTCATGGGGTAACTTATGAGGGCTAAATGAGTTACAATATGTAAAATCCTTGGAATAGCATTTGGCTCAGTATAAGGACTATCTAAATGTTAGCTAAATAAAACAATGTTACTTGAATATGTACAAATAAAAAACTAGGTAAAATATTTTCATACTTATATCTCTTATAAATCTTCAGAATCAAAATAAATTTATACATATTTCAACTACAAATCCAACTAATTTAAATAGTATCAATTTCATGTGTCGGATAATATATTTTTTAATAAATGAAACCAGTGCTCACAGTAGCTGATCAAACTGCTCCACAGCTGATTCTTTTGAGTCTGGCTGCTTTGTTTTTTGTTATTTTTCTAACATGATATATAACATGGGATTATTCATTTTTCCAATGTTTTCCCTTATTCAAACCACCGCACAAACTGTCATAACATCATTTGGCCTTCCTTTAAAACAAATGTATCGCATGCATGATGTCCACTTCTGTTCTTGATCATTAGAACTTGAAATTTTTTTAAAGTACTACTTGAGACCTCACAGATGCAAATGAGAATCCTGAAAGGGTTATACAGATAGTCTAGAGTTAGCCTATATGCTCTTTTTGGATTATCACATACAATTAGATAATTCTTGAAAAGAGTCCATGGACCTCTGAGAATGCATCTTTTTCCCTTAGTTTGAGAGACACTGTTCTAGCCCAAGTCTGCCTGCTACACCACTCTCCTGCTCTGTAGGTAATTTGTTTCTCCTCCCACAAAGCCCTGCCCCCTCCTTCTCTCTGCCCTAGACCTTCCCCTACTTACTTAAACTCAAGAAGGGTTGATGACGTGATCTGTCAAGGCTAAAGACATCTGGTAGGACTCCTGACTTATACCCAGGATCTGTCCCTCTTAAGATTTTATTTGCTGTGTGTGTGTATATATTTCCTTATTCTCATTCACAACATTTAGGAAGTTAGTTGGGCTAAAGACTGCCCTCTACTCTTACTTGGTCACCACCACCTCTTAAAAAGACCTTCATTGGGTGGCCCACCCCTGTTCTGCTCTGGGTAGTGAGGCAAAATTCTTCCTTCTTCAATATGATCTTCCTTTAAAGATCATTCCCCAGGACTGCTCCCCACCCCCAGTACTGAAGTCAGTGAGGGCCCAGGAAAACATACCCCTAGTCAAGACAAAGGAAACCTCCTTATAATCCAACATCAGGAGACCACCAAATGGTGGGGGAAGCAAAGGCTTCAAAGGTTGCCCTAAGGAATGTGCATTTACTCAGCTTTGTCCTTTGTTGGGGACCTCTCCAGGGCAAGACTAACACAGGACAAGATTCAGGTGTCCAAGAACATTTGAGCCCTGTTCAACTCCCGTACGTACATTATTTTAGAAACCCCAGAAATGGGAAGTATAGCTTTCATAAAGCTGCACTTTGAGCTCCAGTGCCCTTTCAGCTGTCCAATGGAGAGCTTCTTTTCCACATGGGCTATACATGCATCAGACACAGAAAATCCTGGGGTTGTGAGTGGGGCCTACCACACACGCCACAGCCGGAAGGGAACACAACAGCTGAGGTCACTCAGTGACCCTGCAGCTGGGGCAGTTCAAACACAAAATCAGGGCTTGCACCCAGAGTGGAGCTGCTACAGTGTCCGGCGGGGAAAAAAAAACCCACAGAATTGAGGAACAGAACAGAAAGGTTTCCCATCCCACCCTTCCTTCCAAGAAGCTCATTCTCTCTGTCCAATAAGATTAACAGTTCACATGCATTGACCACTGAACTCTATTCCATGCATTGCTCTCAACCCTTTCTATTTACCTACAGGTATGTGGTTTTATAATCCCCATTCGCCAGGGGGTGAGAGGGAATTCCGCACAGAGAAGTGACAAAGCCAAGTAGTAAGTGAAGAAGTCATGAGGACCCAGGCCTTGTGGGTCCCACCACACCACGTTAAAGCAACATGCATTCCAAGATGGTCTGCGCCTGAACTTCACACCTCACTCATCACAAGGCACAAAGCCTGTTTACACTGGGAAGGGGGTGGCAAATTCAAAGTGAGAGAAAAAACAGAAGGAAAGGAAAAAAACAAAATGACGAGAACAAGACATGGTGGGGGAAGGGGGGGCTGGTCAACTTTCTGAAGCACAGTGGTGTTTTCAGAGGAAATATCCTCCTGTTCCAGGTTTGAATTTCTGTCATGCTAATAAATGGGCCATCGAAGCAGCTGGCTGCACTCTTATCACTGCCGTGGGAGTTATTTACACTAATCCTTTCCCTTATAGCCTGGCTGGACAAGGATGAAAATCCTCAGCATCAGCTATTGAAAGAGACAGAGGAAACACACAAACCAATTTACAAGGTTTCACTCGACCAGTTTTCTTCATTTGAGTCCTATTAGCTCTGATAATGTATCCTCACTATTAATTGGCCGGGGAGAGCAAGGTAACACGTGTGTGTGTGTGTGTGTGTGTGTGTGTGTGTGTGTGTATGCAGGTGCACGCCGGGCACAGCCTTCCGTGCTGCTGAGATTCCAGCATGAAACCCAGAAAAGGTAGGAGAACATCTACATGATACTTCCAGGTTTCTTGAAGCATATGAGTGACCAAGTCAGTGAATATTCCAAGGGAATACACCAAGGATGTGGGAGTTCTCTACAGCTCTGCCAATTGCTCGCTGTTCTTTGTATGAGACATTTTACCCCTCCCAAGCCTCCATGTCTTCAACTTTAAAATAGGGGAAGCTACATACTTTGTGTAGGAGCTGTGAGGATTGATGAGGCATGGATATCATGGTCTTAGCACAGTGGCTATCACAGACAAAAGCACTCTGTAGCAAGAAAAATAACAACAGTGATAATCGTACTGGCTGTTGTTAGAGGTGGTATTTTTCTAACTCCTTACTTCTTAAATGGCCTGATTCCATTTTAAGACAAAGCTTCAAAGGAATCGTAATTTGGAAGCATATGAAGCACTTCCTGTGACTTTTCCCCCTCAAACTCAGTTCTAACCTTCTCTTCTCCTGACTGCCCCTTTTCACTGAGGTCACCCCCTTCCTTGATGACAGTTCCAGGCCATGAATGAAACACTGGGACAGTGATGTGTCTTTCCATGAATTCAAGAACATCCTCTTTTCTCCCCATTTGTGTCCTTCTGGGATGTCAATCTCTCAGACCTCTTATCTCATCCTCTTCATTTCCTTCTAGTCCAGAATTAACAGAAAAGCACAACCTGATTATACCAGAACAGGAGCTCCTATTCTTTTTTTTTTTAAGATTTTTATTTATTTATTTGAGAGAGCGAGAATGAGAGAGAGAGAGAGAGAGAGCACATGAGAAGGGGGAGGGTTGGAGGGAGAAGCAGACTCCCCGCTGACCGGGGAGCCCGATGCGGGACTCGATCCCGGGACTCCAGGATCATGACCTGAGCCGAAGGCAGTTACTTAACCGACTGAGCCACCCAGGCGCCCCAGGAGCTCCTATTCTTGCTCAAGGATTTCTATTTGTCTTCTACCCCCAGGAACTCATATTTTTGCCCAAGGATTTCCATTTACTACCCTGATGATGAACCAAAAAGCCGCTGAAATGGAAACGTTTTCTGGCTCTGAATCAGGGTTGTTCTATTAGTCATTCCAGGATCTTAAGAGAAAGTGTCAGAAAAAAAACAAGAGATTCAGAGCTAAGGAGCAAGTGGGAATAGTAGAGTCACAGAGGTATGGGAAGCTTCAGCAAAGAAAAAATATTGCTAAGAAACATGCCAAGACCACTCACTTCATTAAACACAGAAAGGTCCAGGAAATGTGAATACAGTGGATTAAGAGCTTTGGCTTGAGCCAATCTCTTACACTAGCACATTCTAGCTGTATGATCTGGCACAAGATATTTAATTTTTCTGAGCTTTAGGGTCCTTGTTTATAAAGTATGGATAATAATATTTATTTTGCAGAGCTTTTATGAGGATTAAAGATGATTTGTGTAGAAGTGCTTAGCAGATGACTTGACACATAGTAGGAGCTCAGTTAGAAGTATTATTTAGCCAAAGTACTAAGCTTGCAGCATTCGTATTTAATAAGATGCTCCAACTTTCTCTTCTGCATTTTCCATAAATATAAATGTTAAATCTTTATTTAATAAATAGAACATATGAAAACTGTGCTGGCAAAAAGTGACAAAAGATTAAACCTATCCAGAATAGTTCTAAGGAAAACCAGGATGAAGAATAGATGGTACTAGAAGATGTATTTGGTTCCCTGAAATATATAGAAGCCTGAAGAATCTAGAAAAATCCTCTGCCACAGTATATTTCCAAACATATGTTGGAAGACCCCTTATTCAGGTAGAAACGTCCAGCAGATAGTTGGATAAATTGATCCAACGTGCAGAAGAAAAGGTCTTAGCTTGCAGCTAGACATGGCATTTTGGAGCCATCTACAAATATCTATCTAAGGATAGGTCACCCATAAAAGTATACAGAATTAGACAAAAAGACAGAAAATCAAATACTCTAAATGCCAATATTTAAGGGCCACTGAAAAAGACAGAAAGAAAATGTTTCTATAAAAGGATTAAGGACTACTGACTACTCAGTATTCATTGGCTATAGTCATTAGGTAAAACTAATATTTATATTGTGCTTAGTATTGTGCTTTATATTATGCTAGGTGGGGAAATGGTGATGAACAGGACAAACCAGACTCTACCTGCATGGAGCTTATGGTCTAGGAAATAATTCAAATATATACAAGTAGTTGAACAAAAAGAGACCTTTCAAAGAATCAGTGGGGATAGACACCAGACTTAAAGGTCTACGAGAAAACAAAGACAGTCAACGTTAACTCTTTCAATAAGCTTAGCTATAAGGTAAAAAGAGAGAGGACACAGGGTCAATGTTCTGGAAAGATTTCAACCATCACATGGAGGTGGAGGGAGTTCCAAACTTGAGATTCAATTATTCTCTCATCAGTTCCTAGGCTTCTCAAAATCCAAATAATGGCCATCCAGTCATATCTATACTGACTATGATGGAAGCAGCTGCCTGAGCAGACTGACTGTACTTTTGTGTCTTCAGAGACTATGGGCCCAGGCTCTCTCCCCATGGTCCCTGCACAGCATATGTTCTCTTCTGCAATGTGAGGATATCTGCATGCGCCTAAGTACATACAGCAGGCCCTTTAATTAATGCTCAATACGCTTCATACATTAGCAAATATCACTGTGTCCCCTTTGGAACTGTAAGACATCTGGTAGACTTGTATCTCCCTCAAGATTCTGATTGTTTCTCTCATAGTCAAAAGGCACAAGTCACATACTCTTAACTTCACCCCCAAATCATGATAAGCCCTACCTCTAAACATCCTTTACCCTTCAACCTCTCACTGGTTGACAAGTTTAACTCTAAGGAGTTAAACCATCAAATTCATGGTTCTCAGCCTTACTGTCTTCATGACTTGCATGACCAAAGATACTAAGATTTTTAGTAGTACACTCAAAGGTATTAAAATGTAAATGCCAGCTTTTAAGATACATCTATTTGAAAATGAAATAAAAATGTATTATCACTACTATGTTTGGTTGGCTATCCTTAGCCTTTCCATTATGATTTGAATTAAATCGTTCTTAACACTAAGAGAGTTCATGTACAAACACTCCTAAGGCAAAATCCTCTCATGTCAGTACACAGACAGTTCAGCTCTGGAGTGACATTAAGCTATACTTCCTCTATCTTACTTGCCAAAATGTACCCTACTCCATTAACCCTTCATCTCAGTAATCCATCAAATATCATTGTAACACTGTATTTCTTCAATTGGGTAGCTCATGTGTGGAAGTCAGCTCAAACACCAGTCCGCCATGATGCACAGGTTAAGTAGTCAGCTAAACTCTGCTGCAAGTAAAGAATATTTGAGAGTTCAAAACTAGGGTGAGAATTTTCCAAAACACAAAAGATAGTTCATTGTATATATTTTGGTTGAAAGGCAGAGACAAATGACTCAGAAAATTTCTCTTCCCTCAAAAATAAGAGCCTGTATGGCTACAGGTACAACCACCAAGGCATCTAGAGGAATCCATTTAATTAGTCAAAGGTAGTTGACCATACATCTTCTTAGTTTTCCCAGGACAATGTCAGCTTATGCCTGATATCCAAGCATTTCAGTGTCCCAGTGATAGTATCCCCTATTGTTCGTACTCTGAACAATAAAAGATTTGGTGATCACAGAGAATACCACAAATCTTCCAACCAGGAAAAAAAAAAATCTTCCAACCAGCTAAATGCCTAATTTTCTTTCCAACCTTTTAGCCAGTTTTGAAATTATGTAACTGTTGTTGCAAAGAAACCATTCTCCAATACATGAGTTAATGGAAGCAAGCACCTCTGAGAAAGAAATGTGAAAATTTCAAGTACAATAGTGCATGCAGGGACAAACAAGCATTAAGAAGTCAACTGTCATTTGACGCTAAGACTGGGAAGCATTATAAATAAGAGATGAAAGAAGTATTCAGAGCTTTAGGTCCACACTGCCAAAGTAAATCAAGGCTGCAAAGATTTTATGAGACTCTGAAGAATACATCAAGGTCTACGAGGAAAACCCTAGTATTTTTTTAATTATTACTACTGATTTTAATTTTTTAGAAGAAGTCCTGTGATTACTAGAGGCGCCAGATCAGATACCATAAATGAGTTGAAACAAATGTGTCTGGCTTTAACCACTTTGTAGGTTCTGATCTGCCTGAACTAGACTCTAACACTCATACTTACACCCCTCATTGAGCAGATACTCCATTAAACTACATGCAAACCAGAGTGGGAAGTGCTGAATCCTGGCATTCGGTTAAATCTTGAAGCTGTTTGAATTGTCATTTTTGTGCATTTGAATTTATGGCTATCTACTTTTATTGTGTCTTATTAGCATCTTTTCTGTTTCACCTCAGTCTCTGCTCATGCTTGCAGCTCTGAAACTTTAAAGGGCAAATAACCCATGCATTTGCTCGCTTTTTACTTCATCCTTCCAAGCATTCATAGAACTGTGCATAGGACTTGCTGTACCCTTTCTCTATCACCTATCCAGTGTTTTCTGGATATTGCCCTAATCCAGAATCCCTATTTCTCATTACCCTTTATTCACAACCTTCTAAGTGATTTTTGAGACAGTAGGATTCTGTTTTTTAGCCAAGCCAATTCCATTCAAATTTGCAAGTAAAATTTCATGAGAGGCTATATCAAATGCTTTATTAATCTCAAAATATACATTCTAGACTCATCATTAATTTCATGCCCTTCTTTATTTACTAGCAAACTTATTTTTTCCAAGCCATTTTCTTTAATATATATGTAAAATTTTTCCTCTTCTCTTTTAACCTCCTTGCTATGTTTTCTACTGGTAGTAGATTATGCCACTTGATATGACCACAGAGCTATGCTCTGCTTTTCTATTTAAAGATTTCAAATGAAAGTGACCAGAATAGTGTGGAAATCTTCTTGAGGGCAACTGAAGGAAATAGAAATATTTGGCCTGCCCGAAAAATGTTTAAGTAAAAACATAACATCTGCCTACAGATATATGAAGGCTTGTCAAATTGTAACATTAAGGAGCAGAACCAGAACCAAAAGATAGAAATAATAGTGGCAGCATGTGCCTCGACAGAATTCATTCATTATTTCAGCAAACAGTTGCTGAGAGCCTTCTATATATTTTGGACCCATGAGGATGCAAAGTAGAATTAATTAAAGTCCCTGCTCTTGAGTCCTTCACAACCTATTATAGTTGCACAATGCATGAAAATAAATATAACTGTCCAACTCTGGAATGACCTGACCCGTGGAGCAGGGAACAGTTGGTCACCTGAGTGATACAGGTAAAACCTGAATAACCAACTGTCAGTTACACTGTAGGAAAGATTCCTGTATTGGGTGGGTATTTATTTATTTCTGCTTTGTTTCAGAAAGGACTGCCAATCCAGATTTTTCTTGCTCCTAAGTGGTATGTTCTATGCATAACAAAGCTATTATTTTTGGATCTAGCTTTTTTAGTAAACCAGCATCTCTTCCAGAATCCCTTTGCCATTGAGGACCTAGGTAAAGAGGCAGAAGTAAAAATATAAAGAAGTCCTTGCCAGACAGAAAGAAGAAAAACAATCTTTATTGGCTCTGTGGAATACGGGAAGACATAAGGGAAAGTGAAGAGGTCATATGCACAGGTCTTTATAGTCTCCTCATTAGAATAGAACCATAGAAAGAGAGGACAGAAGCGTCACAGCTCTTGTGGGAGATCCTCAGCACTAGTGGGACAATGGCAGGATTCACCAGTTCAGCCTGGGGGGAGAATGTAAGTCTCTAGGAGAAGCCCCAAACACATCGAACGTGCTACAAGATGTAGTTCTTCAGAGACATATATGCAAGGTATATGAGTTTGAGGAAACACCCTTGGGTTTCACAGCCTAAGTATAAAATGCAAGTATGATCCAGAAATAGCCAGGTGTCCCACTGAGGAAACACAGTGGTGCTGAACAGGCAGGCAAATTCAAAGGCCTGGGGTTGGAACAGAGTCGTGCCCTAGTGAGCAGGGTCATTATCAGTGAAGACAAATGGCCACAATCATAGACTCCATTTGCATGTACCACCATAATGTTTCAAAAGGCCAGACAATATCAGTGGAAGACCAGGACAACCAACACATCCATGGGATGACTAACCGATATCAGAATGCCTTTTCCTCTAATACCAAAGAGTAACACAAACCTCCTTTTAATTTCTAGATACCAACTTAGACAGAAGTCAGGAAAAGGAAAGGAAATCTAAAAGAGTAACCATATCCAACAAAATCAGAAATCCAAAAGGGACTGAAAAATCAAGAAAATTAAACATTCTCATATATCTAAGCAGTAATGTTAGATTCTTGATGCCAACACAAATTCATGAGCATATATTCACATGTTGAAGCCAAACAGTTATCATTCACTAAGAAAAGCTTCCTAGAAGAACGAGAGAGTAGGGACATTGAGAAGCCCTTGAATAAGTTCACATTTTTATTTCTATCCTCTACAATGATTACTTTCTCAACCAGGATTATTAGCCTGTTTTAATGCTGTATTTTAATCTCCTTCATGTGATTGAGTTTTCATAAATTTTCCCCCTACTCTGTGTTGTTAATTTGTATTCTTTTTTTTATTAATTTGCATTCTTGAAGTAGATTACCCTTACATTGCTATACTCATTGAACACAAGAACGTATTTTATATGAAATGTAAACTGTAGCAGCACAATCACTAAAGGAAAACTTGTCTCCCCTCTTCACACAGTATCTTCTTCCCTGATGCTTTGCATGTCTTTCCAAACCTCAATGAAGGCTTTCTTTTAAGATATTCTTGTGGCTTTCTGCTGAAATCAGAGACCGTAGACCCCTGTTCCATGTATATGAGCTTGATGTTGCCGGGTACCATATGGGAGCATCACCAACAAAGGACTGTTACTCAATATATATAACAGCTACATGGATTTCTCCAATCAGGTACATTAGAACAAACTATCAAATCTCATTATCTAGAATAGATAAAGGCATATGAAAGACTACTACCAAAAAATATCCTAGGTAGCTGATGTTTCATTTCTTGAGGAATAAAAGAGAAAAAATTAGCTAGCCTCTCTCAATTTATCATTTGGTGTTCCAAGTGAGATGGAGAAAAAAATATCAGCAGAGCTGTTAAGAAAGCAAGGATGTCATATCCATGAGGGCTGGTGAGAAGGGCAAAATATTACTGTAGGTAAATGAAGCCTAGATCAAGAACCCTGGGACCCAGGGTGGGGGATGAAATTAAAAAGCCCTGTAATGGTAGCTCCTTCTGAATTTACCACACACATTGATTTCCAATTCCTCTGGATTCTCTCAGCTTTCTCTAAATATCAAAGTTCACAGAGAAACATGACAATGGTCACAATGGGCTACAAAAAAAATATTTCTCCCCCCTTATCTTTAACAGGATGGGGAACTGGTTATAACAGGAGATCATGGTATTTTTACTACAATGGGTTAAGTGCTAAGTAAGGCAGGAGGTTTCATGTGCCTTTGAGTCCAGCCAGCACACACACAGTCAATCGTGGTCATGTTCCTTTTCTTAACACTTGTTATTGAAAGGCTATTAAATCTCTGAAAAGCTGTATCAAATACCAAACAAAACCCTGAAAGATGGCAAAATTGAAAGGGGGACACTGAAAGAAGTCAGTCAATGCCTGAAGCCCAAAGTCTTTGTCTGCAGAGTTGCTGCTTTTCATCATCTCTCAGATCATAAGTTGTTGAAGGGCTGTGAAAGGTGTCAGAAAGACAGCACACTTCTAAAGTTAGGCAAAGTCTGGGATGTGAATGCATGAGAATTCTATCAGATTGCTTACTCTCACCCAAACCCCTTTAGGGGAATCCTAAAAAAAAACACATTTGAAGACCTAATACAAAATCATTCACAGAGATCTAAAGAACGTCTAAAAGATGTCTTCTCTCTAAGTGAAAAATGAAAATGCAATTTCAGGAGAAACTTCTCATTTTTTTTTTCCTTTCTTCTCCTATCTGTCAGGAAAGGATTACACTGAGGCCTTATTTTTGACTGCTGAACCTTTGCTTAAAGAAGACTTGATAAAGGCAATTCTTATTTTTCCAGTATCAGGGAAAAGAAAAAGACGTAGGTATAATTTTAAATTGCAGAAAATGGTACAATCATTATTGTTTGGCATGGGAATGCCAAAGATTCCCAGATTCCCGTGCAGAAAATGGTACAATCATTATTGTTTGGCATGGGAATGCTTAAGATTACAGCTAAGACTTATTTTAGGATATGATAACTCTGGTCCATAGGATTCAATGAGAAACAAAATAACACACATGAATCTTTGTCAAAATGCTGATAGAATTTATTGACAATATGTTGTACCAAGAGTGACTAGGAAGGCTTTCAAAAAGATTTCATGAGTGATATAACTTAATGTGCCTAATCACCAATTTTCCCCTCCTCTCAAGTCCAGAGCACTACTCTACCTGTATCTACAATGGAGGAGGGACACATTATAGTCTGAGAACACTCTTACTGAAATAGATAGCAATCTTTACTCTTTAGTTTGGAAAGCTCTGTTATTACCCTCTAATTTTCCATAGGTCATAACAAGATCACCTGGGATCCTGAGAACCTTCAAAAATTTTCAATTTGCATACTAAATAGGAGGAAGAATAAATTTTGTTCAAGAATAATATTTTAATTCAATTGGGTGATATGAAAAAAGAAAGAAAACCCTTTATGCCATTCAAATCCATAAAAGTTGAGGAAGGAATTGAGAGAAAGGTGTCAGACATGAAAGTTTCTAAATTCTTAGACGGCTTCCTAAATATCAGCTTTCTGTATATCTGAGTTCAACAAAAGTTTTTATTACAATAAATTTCTATTCACTCAACAAAATCTAACTGGAAGGGAGCTCTGCTTCCATCCTTGAAGAAGTGACAGGGAGCAGATTTATCTTCCTGCGTTAAACAACTAAAAAGCACAGACAAAATGTATGAAACAACAGTTTTCACACATTGAACAACAGGCAGGATGGCCAGTGATCCCTCCAAAAAGAAAAAAAAGGTGAGACCAACTGTATTCGTCAACTTGGACTGCCATAACAAAATACCACAGACTGAGTAGATTAAACAAAATAAATTTATTTCTCAAGCTCTGGAGCTAGAAGTCAAAGGTCAAGGTGCCAGCATGGCTGAGTCCTGGTTGGGGCCATTTTGTGGCTTGCAGACAGCCTCCTTCTTGCTGTGTTCTCACATGGCACAGATAGAGAAAGAGAGGGAGAGGGGTACGAGGGAGCGTGCAAGTGAGAGCGTGAGAGTGGTCTGGTCTCTTCCTCTAATTACAAGCACACTAATCCCATCATGGGAGCCTCACCTTCATGACTACATCCAAACCTAATTACCTAACAAAGACCCTATCTCCAAATATTGTCATATTAGGTGTTAGAGCCTCAACATATGATCTTTGGGGGGACACAAACATTCACTCCATGGCATCAACCACTGTCCCAGTTTGGTGAATGGCATTAATAAAGCCTGGCAAAGTTTCCTAGGTGAAGATACAGAGTTCAGAATTCAAAAGTCGTACTGTAGCTAAAATTTACAGGACGGATAATCAGAAAACATTATGCTGCATAAAGAGAACTCCAGAGATCTGCAAAGGGTACCTAATGAGTCTTCATCTGAGTAATAATCAGCAACTGTATGTGAAGAAATTATGCAATGCTTTGGAAAGAATCAGCCCAAGGATCAGATAGAATAGTTTTTGGAGTTTGCGAAGGGCCAAGAATAGTTTATGTTCCAATTTCATCACCCGTGGAGTATCAAGTAGGATCCTCAGAAGAGCATTACGTCAAGATAGGACCAAATTAGACATAGACGAACTGCCTACCAAAGTGGATAGGCGATCCACATTGTATCAGTTAGTTGCTGAGTAATAAGTCACCCTAAAAGTTACTGGTTTAAAATAATTATTAATTATTTCTGCTGTGTACATGTCATTTAGATAGTTCTACTATTCTAAGCCATGCTTGGCTGATCTTAGTGAACTCACTCATGCATCTGCAGTCCGCTGGTTAGTCAGTTTAGAGCTGGTTAACCTAGGACTGCTTCAGGACAGCTGACTCAGTTTTGCTCTGTGAGGTCCCGCCACTAATTTAATAATATTTTGTTCTGCAGTAAATAATCTGCTGTTAACTCTATCTAGTATTTTTTTTTTTTTAGATATTCTGTTTTTCATCTAGACAGCCCATTAGGATCCTTTTACATCTTCCATTTCTCTATTATAATTATTTTCCCTAAGTATAGCTATATTTTCCTTTATATCCTTGAACATATTTTTCTAAAGATTTATTTATTTTAGAGAGAGAGAGTGCACCTGCGTTAACACCTGGGGGGAGGGGCAGAGGGAGAATCCCAAACAGACTACCCCATGAGCGGGGAGAACAACGTGGCCCTGGATCTCAGGACCCTGAAAACATGACCCAAGCCAAAAACAAAAGTTGGTGGCTTAACAGACTGAGCCATCCAGGCACCCCTATATCTTGGAACATATTTATAACACGTATTTTAAAGTCCTTATCTGATCATTCCATCATATCTGTAATTTAGGGATAGGTTTCTACTAAATGATTACTCTTTTAGTTATGGGACATATTCTTCTGTTTTGTATCTCTCATATATTTTAGTTGTATTATAGACATAATGGATGCTACACTGTAATGTGACTGGATTTCGTTGTCTTCTTCAATAGAATACTGTTTTTTGGGGGACACCTCACTGGCTCAGTCAGTGAAGCGTCTGCCTTGGGCTCAGGTCATGGTCCCAGGGTCCTGGGATCGAGTCCCGCATCGGGTTCCCTGCTCAGCAGGGGCCTGCTTCTCCCTCTGCCTGCCGCTCCCCCTGCTTGTGCTCTCTCTCTCTGACAAATAAATATTTTTTAAAAATATGTTTTTTGTTCTGAAGGTAATACATTTACCTGTAGCCTGCTTAATCCTTTTAAGTCTTGTCTGTGATATGTCAGAGTGATTCCAAAGTATCATTTGCTCCAGAACTAAGCTAGTCCTTCTTCTGGAGCATGGCCGTTCTAGGTTCTCCGTTGGACAGGCCAGGTGTTCAGCAGGGTCGTTCTGCTCTGACTGGATGGAACGTGAGTATCTCCCAGCATTGTACAAGCTTAGGTCAGCTCACAACTCCCCGGTATTTTTTCTTTCTCCTGTGGTTGTTCCTTGCTGAGCCATATGGAATTTCACTCTGTACGTGCAGAGACTGGTATTTGGCCAAAGAATCAAGTGCACCTTTGGGCAGATTTCTGACCTTCATTCCCTATATAATTCTTGTCCGTACTGTTCCTCGTCCACCCACAGATTCCAATTTCCTCCTTAGCCCCAAACTCTACCCTGAATACTCCACTCAGTGATAACACTAGGCTCTATTTGGGCTCTTCCTTCTGGCACTAGAGTCTGGAGAGTGGTTCCAGGCAAAAATTCACTGCCTTGTGGTAGCACAAAAGTCTCATTTATGGCACGGCCACCATATTTTCTGTCATTTAGACGACATTTCCAAGGCCAGCCTCAAACAACTCATTTGCCTTTTCCGTGCTGTTGTAAAAGCTCTAACCAGATGTTCTTCATCAAATTCTGTATTGTAAGCACTTTATATTATAGAAAATGCCACTTTATCTTTTTTGCATTTAGAGTTCTCACTATACTCTTCAGACAGCAGTTGGTTTGGGGATAAGAAGATGAGCTGGAGACAAGCCTTCCAGTAGGTAATTAATCACTTATAATCAGCACTTATAGACATTCACAGAAGGTGAGAGAGTCAAATGGAGAAAGAAGTGACTTCACCATCTTTGCAGGGTTATTACAAATCCTGCTAAGGTTACACTCATTAAAATTGCTATTAACTTTTCTTCCCCCATCAGGATAGTTAATTAATTCTTCCTCATATTTTAAGATGAAGGCAATTAAAGAGGAAAAAAAAATAAGAGTTAACATGTCCATACATAGGGCAAACTGATTCCTTTAGGAAATTGTTAGAAAAGCTTCCAAAAAAGACATATGAAAATAGAATTGTGATTATTCTAAGCCCGAGCTTAAAAGGCAGAAGTCACTAGGCAATGGATATTCTATATGTCCACCTCACCAATTTGGCCTGAATTTCTCTACTGTTTTATTTTCCTGAACAGTGATTTTTCATTTTGACTTAGGAGATGCAGGTTTTACAAATCTTAAAGTTTATATAATTTAAGGTAGACTTTTTAAGAAAAGCAATACAGAATTACAAATACAAAATTGCTAGGATCTTCCCAGGACCCAGTAAGGGGCCAGGGAAAGTGGTAAATCCGCTCTTGTTGAGATCTTCTTTAGCAAACCACATTTGTTTTAAAACTTCTTCAATGTCTACAGTGACATTTGTACTCCATTTTACCTTTAGTGGTTTTATATTATATATGATTAGTTTATTCTTCATCCTTCCCACACTCTTCTGTAACGTTTATGTAACGCAGATAAATGCCTAATCTTTGAGAGTAAAATAGCCAATATTTTTAAAGCATTTACAATGTGCTGGATAATCTAAGTTATTCGTATGTATTAACTCATTTAACACTGCTAACACTTAATGAAGTAGATACCATACTATGTTTTCCACATTGTATAGGTGGGATTACTGAAGCACAGGGAAGCACACAGCTCACTGAAATGGCGGAGCTGGCCTCCAAACCCAGATCCAGGCTCCAGAAACTGGGCTCTTAAACATTATGCTCTTCTCTTGAATTTGTGGATGTGGAGTGTTGAAAGGACACACAAGACTGAGCAGTACACTGGGCCCCAAGGTACCAGGAATGTCTGAGTCTAAGGACACCTAGTCAAATGCTGACTGGTAGGTGCTGTACATTAAGAGCCCATGAGATCAAGAATGAGACTCCAGAGGACAAAACTGAGTATTTTATACCTTTCTCTGTCCAGGTCATACCTCATCCTCCTGGTATTATCAGATATGAGTTGGTATGGTGATGGGAAAAGGCTGAACTGGAATGGACAGTGAAAGATGTTGCACTGAGAGACTGCTTTGCATAGGTATTGTGAATATTTACTTCTTTGAGCCTCATTTGAGATGCCCCTTTGTCTACTTCTGGGACCCAGAAAAAATAATACATGATGTCAAAATATTTTTCTTTAAATTAAGCAAGCTAAATAGATCTCTGACTCTAAGACATTATCCTGATGACTCCAGTAAGGCCAGAACAACTGATAAGTGTGAGAAACAGTCTTCAGTATCAATAAAGCAAATAGATGCAGATAACCAGAGCCCCTCTTCCTAATGTACTTAATATCAAGAAGTACGAGTGGCAATTATATGACGGACATTATCTACAAAATAAATATCTACATACAATCCTCAAGATTCAGATGCAATCGGTCTGAGGTGAGACCCAGACGATTATCATTTTTAAAATTGCTCTGTAATTTGATATCCAGCCAGAGTGGAGAAAAGCCTTAGGTGGAAGAGGGGAGAGCAACAGTGTGGGAAGTCTGGGTGAGGGGAGCCCAGAAAGAAGTCCCCAGTCTAGTGTGGCAGGTGGGATGCAGATGACTCTTTGGTGGAAGCAGAATTCAAGCTGAGACTGGAAAAATGAGAAAGGTTAAGGAACTAAGAGGAAACACGGTAAAGAAAAGAGCACATTTGAGAACGCTTGGGGCCGAAGTAAGAATACTGGGCAGAAGCTAATTACAATTGGAGTTTTGATCCATAAGGTCGGGCATGAGTGAGGTTGCAAGTAGCTAAAGGAGGCCCCCAGTGGGCAAGCTCAACAGAAAAGAGCTCCACGCTCAAGCCTCCGCCCACTTACAAAAGAACTCAGCTGGCTTTCAAAGATTCCAACCAGCAAGAATGAGCAAGTTACATCCAGACTCCTGCTGGGGTATTTCCTCCCTCAGGCTACTTCCTATGGCCTGACACACTCCTCAGAAAAATGAGGTCTGCACAACTAAGAGGCTGTGTCTCATGGCATTAATGGAAGCTTGCCTGACTTTCTTCAGAAGAAATCAGCAACCAGTCATGAAAAAAAAAAAAAAAAAAAAACACTGTCTCTCACTTAACACAGAAGTTGTTCAAAATAATTTCTGTAAACCCATCCTATTTCCTCACTTACTTGATTTAAACTCCTTATATCATAATCATGTCCATATGGGAAGCCATTTGCAGGCAGAAATATTCATTTTAAAATTAATTTTTAATTACACAAATAATACATGAATATATTTCCATATAATTAAAACATTAGACATAAATTTCTTTAACCTCTCTTAATTCTTTCCTCAGATGTAACCACCGCTACCAATTTGCTGTGTGTTTTTCCAGACTCTTTTTATATGTATCCACAGAAAATATGCAGCATTATTTTGTGGGTGTTTCTTTTAAAAATACACATGAATAAGGGCACCTGTGTGTTTCAGTTGATTAAGCGTCCGAATCTTGGTTTCAGCTCGCATCATGGTCTCAGGGCCTGGGATTGAGCCCCATGGCATCAGGCTCTGTGCTCAGCAGGGAGTCTGCTTTGGATTGTCTTTCTCCCTCTCCCTCTGACCCTCCTCTCTCTCTCTCTCCCTCTCCCTCAAATAATAAATAAATAAATCTTTAAAATATATGTGTACACACACACACACACACACACATGAATAGCATCATATTGGACTGCCATTTTCTTCACACAATTTTTCTTGAGCTTTGTACAAAATAAATGCCCAATAAAACATATAATGAATAAATGGATGATAATTTCAAAGACTAATGATTTCAGGCCCCTCAGTAAAGCAGACTTAAGTCTGAATCTTAGCTTTACTCTTTATTAATACTTTGACTTTGGGCAAATCGTAACTTCTTTTACGCAACTTTTTTACCTTTAAAATGGAGTTAATAGATTTATATCACAGGATTATTGTAGTAAAGCAGCCAGAACAGTGTCTCCCCTAGAAAAAAAAGAATGTTGACTTTATTTCTGCCTCATCTAATGCTTGTTACATACTGCATTCCTCTCCTTCTATTCAGGCAGGTGGGGGGTGGTCTATGAGCGAAATCTTCCAAATTGCCTCCTGAAAATGTTACCTACATGTCCCAATCAGTGTATCCAAAATCATAATGTTCCATCTTCAACAGGATTCTCTTCCTAAAGAACCTACATCTACTAAGTCACACAGTCTCATCTTTGCACCTTGGTAGTTCCTTCCACATCCCGGCCTCCTCCATCCATCTCTGCAGTTCAGATCCTCATTGTAGCTTTCAGGATCAAAGTTCTAACGCTAGAATCTCTCAGTCTCCAAAATCTCACATACTTATCCCAATTCTTCATTAGGAGGAGGAGTAGGGTAAGCCCTACTTACCAGTAACCCTATCACCTAAGAGTCAGCATCTTGAGCCTGGCAATCAGGGCTTTTCACCAACTGGCCTCATGTGGCATTTTCAAATTTGTTTCTCATTTCCCATATACCAATAGCTCCAACAAAATCAACTTCTTTCTGCTATTTCCTGTGCTTTCCACTCTGTGTCTTTGCTCATGCTGCTCCCACTATCTCAAATACTCATACCCTCCTATATTTAATTCTAAGACTATACTTAGGTATACTATAGATATAGTGAATTTAAAAACAGAATTTAGAGCCAAATACAAAACTATAGTAGAATCTATGGATATAGTGAATTTAAAAACAGAATTTAGAGCCAAACATACCTCAGTTCAAATCCTCAAATCCTCAGTTCCATCCCCAATTAGGTATATGACATATCATTTTTAATGTCTCTCTTTTTCACTTACTAAACAGGGATAATAATTGAAGCTGCTTCACAGAATTTGAAGAACAAACTAAGATAATGTATATAAACAATTAAGCAAACAATGTCTGCTAGGCAATCATCAATTGTCACTATCAATAATATTTCAGGTCTATTTCAAATGCCATTGTTTCCATAAGTTCCTCTCTGATCCTGCAAGATACTTCTGAAAAGCAACAGTACTTCATTTGAACCTCCTTTAAGATATTTAAAACTTTATACTTTACTCTATAGTTTACATTTCCCTTGATCACAATTTTTTTTAACCCAAAACTGCAATGGGTTTTCCAAAGAATTTTCACGTCTATGTCAGCAGTATAAGAAAGTTTCAGAGAAGTAGTTTGTGTACAGAAAATAGATGTTTCTAAAATATTTTGATCTCTTACAGGGAATATGGTACAGACTGTTTGAAATCAGAGCTATATTTTAAAAACTCAGAACATGAAGCCACTGTACACATATGAACTCCAGCCTCCTTAGGGATCGGGACTGGTTTTCTTTCTGAGCTCATCTATGCCACTCAACATAACATTCACAAAATTTGTATGAATGAAGCCTTGTTTGTAGTAAAAGAATGAAATAAACACCACCACCCTAACATAACATCTTAAGTCAGATATTCTTTCTGATGCTAATTGTGTCTCTTCAGGTCCTCTATTTAATAAATCAGGAAATAACATTACATTAGATAATGTTCACAAATTAGCCCGATCGAAAGGTTTATCTGACTGGGGTGGAGGAGAAATTAATTTCCATAAAGCTTCTCTGGTGACATAAATGTTAATTTTGGTGGTCCCAATGACTCTTTATATTAATGATGATTTTAAATATAGCTTCCAAACCTCTAACTGTGGGAAGCAGCATTTTAAAGGAATGATTTGGTAAAACGTTCTATCTTAAGCCTTCTAAAATAATCAGACTTTCCTTATTTGACCAAGGAACACTTTAGTAACCGAGGTTTTTTTGTTTCTTTAATAAAATTAGTCAAAGGCCATAACAGAATTTTAAATGTTACCTTGACTCTCTTTACTCATTGTACTTCCTTTTCATGAGCACTGAATAGAAAGCAATGCTCAGAATTGTTCTGTTGCAGATAGAGATGTCTTGCAACATTTCACTTCTTGGAACCTGGAACCATAGAGCAAGCATGTCTCCTGGAACAGGAAAAAAAAAAAAAAAAAGCAACAGACATTTGTGTGATGGCTTAACAATAGCCAAACACTTTGTACCATGACCTTATCAGAAGATAAGAATCTTAGCAGTAGGGTGCCTTGGGTGGCTCAGTTGGTTAAGTGACTGCCTTCGGCTCAGGTCATGATCCTGGAGTCCTGGGATCGAGTCCTACGTTGGGCTCCCTGCTCAGCAGGGAGTCTGCTTCTCCCTCTGACCCTCTTCCCTCTCGTGTTCTCTATCTCTCTTTCTGTCTCAAATAAAATCTTAAAAAAAAAAAGAATCTTAGCAGTAAATAAAAATGGTAAATTATACATAATGTATAGTTCATATATACACACAAATGTAATCTGTGTGTGCATGTCTGATTTCAGTATGCTCACCTACACTGCTGTATAATATCTCTGCATTATTACATAACTCATATTACAAAATTCAACATGAAATTATGTAAGCAAAGCCTATAAACTACTAGAAGTTTTCCTGAAGAAATGCTTTAAAAAGTAAATCCTGAAAAAAGGGGTAATCACCTTTAAAAAGTTAGAGCTACATTTCAACAGAGCCTTCACACGTTAATAAAGAAGTGTTGGTTAGTACCTTTATTTTGTCAAGTCCTGCCTTTCATGGGTATGAAGCTGAGCAGAAACAGCAGGTCAAGTATAAAAAAAGATTCTACTGAGTAAAATCACCACCACCACCACCACAACAACAAAAAAGCTGCCATGCTAGGAAGTGTGGTGCATAAGAAATTATACAATCGTTCCGCTCCAACCATATGATCTCACTCATATGTGGAATTTAAGAAAGAAAACAGATGAACATATGGGAAGGAGGAAAAGAAAAAAAGGAGAGAGGGAAACAAACCATAAGAGACTCTTAAAGACAGAGAACAAACTGAGGGTTGATGGATGGAGGTGGGCGGAGGATTGGCTAGATGGGGGATGGGTATTAAAGAGGTCACTTGTGATGAGCACTGGATGTTATATGTAAGGGATGAATTACTGAATTCTACTGCAGAAACCAATATTGCACTGCATGTTAACTAAGTAAAATTTTAAATAAAAAAAAAATCATTCTACCCCATTTCTGACCCACAAAACAGTAATTACACTAGAAGACAAAACTAGTTAGGACGGCTCTTGAGATTCAAACTTTAAAAGACAACAATACTTTGGCAAAGTCTCTTCTCTAAGATAGTTAACAAATGGCAAAAGAAAAGTCAAGGGGTACTTTAATTCCAGGAATGGCAGAGCTTTGCTATAGATAAGCCCAATGGCTAGATACTCACACTGTAGCAAAAGAAAGAATCACAGTTCAATATTTAGAGTAGAAATTATATATATTAAGTGTTCATAAAATGAAAGATTGGTATGAAAGGTGCCAAATTGTACTTCAGTTTTTATACTTCCATGAATATTGCTGTAAATTGTGTATAAATGTTTTATATGTTAGAGATTAATTCATTGTTATGCTTCTTTAAAGATAATTGCATTTTCATACAAAAAGCATAACTTCTGAGCTAAAAAGAACTAGAAAATTACCTAATCTAACCCTCTCATTTTACAAATGAAAAAAAAATAGATTTCCTGAATATTTAAATGTCTTATCCAAGGTCACCCTCTTGGAGATAGAGTTGGAACTGGTGCTTGCCTCTTAAGTTTAAGCAGCACACTACTTAGCACTGAGTGGGTTTGTGTACAGGCTTAGGTTGCAATCATTAGATTCGTGATTTTGAGTAAGCCTCAGTTTCCCTATATAAGGGTGATAATTTTATTTACCTCATAAGATCACGGTAATCTTCATAAAAGTGATACATATGTTCAACACAGACATTTAAAATGGCTTTAGGGGGCCTGGGTGGCTCAGTCGTTGGGCGTCTGCCTTCGGCTCAGGTCATGATCCCAGGGTCCTGGAATTGAGCCCCTCATCGGGCTCCCTGCTCCGCGGGAAGCCTGCTTCTCCTTCTCCTGCTCCCCCTGCTTGTGTTCCCTCTCTCATTGTGTCTCTCTCTGTCAAATAAATAAATAAAATCTTTAAAAAATAAATAAATAAAATAATAAAATAAAATGGCTGGTATATAGTAAGTGTCCAATAAGCATTACTATATTAATTATTATTGTGTTGAAATCTAAAACTCCATCAAACCTAAACGGGATGGCTATCATTTAGATCAGCATTTCTCAACCCAGCTTCATACAGGAATATCCTAGGAGCTTCCTTAGAAACACAGGTCTTACCCCATATATAATTTATCAGAAATTCTAGGGAGGCATCCTGGGATTATACTTTTTAATAAATTCTCTCAGAGAATTTTGAGGCAGTACAGTTGGTAGTGGCTCACAGATCAGCATTTGGGAACCACTGGCAAGATTACAGAGATGTGATCCAGGAACATGTTTCTTTCCAAAGAGATATCCAAATGGAAAGCCTAGTGGTCTAGAAAGAAATAAGACTAAAAAATAGCCCCATAAACCAAAATAAATAGTGACTATCATAGCTATCATCAAAGCAGCGTAAGGAAATATCCAGAAATTCTGAATGTTCAATTTCATGCCTATAAACACCACCATGATTTTTTTATATAGTTCTGTAGTTAGCCTCCTAAATCCTGTCAACATCAAGGAGACACTCATCTCAGGGTCTTGGGACCCCAGGGATGTAGCATTAACCATTATTTGGTTCTTGTTTTGATCATAGAACTCATTCTTTCCAGATATCAAGAAGACATTCTGAAGCAGAAGAGGGAGATCCTGGCTTCTGTAGTTCTCAGCCAGCAAAATTCTGTAAATTGGCAATTAACAGTTTAAAAAACACAGCAGCAATACAAACAACATTGTGAAGTTCTAGGTGAAGTGAAACATCTGTTCATGAAGAACTGAATTTGGAAGATACATTGAGAAGAGAAACATAGATCTGTTATTAACATAAAGATGAATAATAATAATACTCTGGACAAGGATGAAGCTCAAAAGTGGAGAAGACATGGCTAGAGGAGCAGGAACAGAATATACCTAAAAATATCACCTCACCACCCACAATAACCTAATTAGGAGGCATTGGCAGTCAACCACAACTTTGTAAAAAAGGTGCATTAGGAATACTAACTTGTAGGAAAGTTTACACATCCCACTCTAAGGAATGAGTCCCCCTCTTCCCGATGATATTTTTGTGATTCTTAATTAAAGTCTGCTTTAAAAGAGCTGGAGCAGGTACTGTCAGGCCATGTACCTGAACTAGGAAGATCCAAGAGCTGTCCCCAGTCACCAGACTGATGTGATAAATGGGTTCATGAGAAAGAAGCATTCTGGGACCCAAACAAGACCATTCCTAACTTAATAAACAGGTCCTTACGTGATACCTTCTCCTAACCTCTTTCAGGTCCATGCTAGGAAAACTTGATCATAGGAAAAGAAGTTTTTAAACAGAAGGTAATATTTTGTGCTAAGATTATTCTTACCGCATGTCAAAATATTTGGAGGCAGGATGACGTGAAGGAAGGAAATTCTACTCTGTAGTGTTATAAACATCCAGGCAGGAGGGGTAAATTTCTGGATTAGCGAAGCAAAGATGGAGAATATAAGAACAAGAGTAAGAAATACCAAGGTGGAATGAGACAAAGTTGGTTAAATTTATCCACTTCTCCATGTTATGATGAGTAGGGAGTTAGAAGAAAAGGAAGGAAAGAATAAGGTTATACAGAGCAATAAGGCCTTGGAAATGTTTACTAAGAACCATGTTTATAAAATATGCTACTCAATATATTATGCATGAAGAACGCCAATACTTGTGTACATCATTTCCTGTACCCAAAGGATTATACTGGCTAGAGCAAGTACTATGCAAGCAGAAGATGTGCAGATATAGGAAAGACCCATGGAACAAGAAAAAGGTACTTGAGCAAATGACAAGAAACCTAGACTCTACTTCTAATATAATTTGCTGGATGGTCTTTACAACTCAGACTACAGTTTTCACCATCTACTAAATTAAACAGTTGAAAGAGATCATCTTTGGGATCTATAACAAATGAATGCAAATTAAGAACAGTTTAATAAAAGGTTGGCAACCCTAAAGCTTATAGTAGCCAAAAAGGTAATATAAACAAACAATGTTAGCCAATAGAGAGTTAGACTATGGCAGACTAGAGGCAGCTACTACTGAATGCCCCCCAATCCTGACATATGGGAATATGGGCCCTATATTGTGAAGCTTTCAGATATTTTTGAAAGAAACTGTAAATACAGATAACCTGAATATGCCTATATACACTAAATAAACCAAATTTGTAGTTAAAAACCTTCCCACACAAAAATAATTTCCAGGCACACACACCTTCACTGGGGGAAATTCTACCATACATTTAAGGAAAAAACAACACCAATGATACGCAAACTTTTCCAAGCTATTAGAGAGAACGGAATACTTCTAGCAGTAACCTTATAATTAAACCTGACCAAAAAATTACAAGGAAACTAAAGATCAATATCTCTCTTGAACACAGATATGAAACTTATGAACAAAATTTTAGCAAATTGAATCCAGTGACATAAAAATGAATATATATTATGACCAACTGAGGTTTATCCCAGGAATGTAAGCTTGATTTAGCATTTTGAATTCAATCATTATAATTTGCCATATGAACAATCTAAAAAATAAAACCAGATGATTCAATATATACAGAGAAATCCTTTGACAAAATCTAATATCCATCCTTAGAAAAATCTCAGCACACTAGAAATTGAATTTCCTCAATCTGATTAAGGGCATCTATTAAAATCTACAACCAACCTCACACATAATATGAAGACTGGATGTTTTCCTGTTAATATTAGGAAAAAGATAAGAATGCAGTTCTCACCATTTATATTCATAGAGCTGGAGGTACTAGCCATTGCATTAACACAGAAAAATAAATAAAACACATCCAGTTTGTAAAACAAAAAGTAAAACCATCTCTTCTACCATACAGCATGATCATCTACATAGAAAACCCACTGGAATTTATACCAAAAAACCATCAGAATTAGTAATTAAGCTCACAGGATACAGAGCTAATATACAAAAATAAAAGGTAATTCTTTATAATACACATGAATGATCAGAAATGGAAATTAAAAAAAGCAACTTTTATAATAAGATCAAAAAACTGAAATATTAGGGATAAATCCCAGAAATATATTAGGCAAGACGTTTGGCAAAACGGTGCTGAAATTTTAAAGGACCTAAATAAATGGAAAGATATAACATGTTTGTGGGCTAAAACCTCTGTTGTTTTTAAGACGTTGGTTCTGTCCAAATTGATCTATAGTTGTAATACAATCCCAATCAAGCTCTTGATATTTCTGGTAGGATTTGACAAGTTGATTCTAAAAGTCACACAGAAATGCTAAGGACTAAGAATACTCAAAACAATTTTGTAAAAGAACAAATTTAAAAGATTTGTGCTACCTGATATGAAGACTTATTATAAAGCCACACTAATCCAGACAATATGGTATTGGTGTACAGATATAAACAAAAATATCTGTGGAATAAGACAGAGTCTAGATATAAAACCACACATATATAGACAATTGATTTTTCAAACGATACATATATTATTCAATGAGAGAAGGATAGTCTTTGAACAAATAGTGCTGGAATAACCACACATCACTATGCAAAAAAGTGAACTTCAATACATTTCTCACACCATATATAAAGTTCAACTCAAAATGGATTTTAGGTCTACATATAAAACATAAGGCTATGAAACTTCTAGAATAAAACATCGCAGAAATTCCTTAAGTTAGGCAAAGACTTAATAGATAAACTATCAAAGAACAATCTATTAAAAAATTGCTAAATTGAACTTCATCAAAATAAAAAACTTATGCTCTTTGAAAGATGTTATTTAAAAAATGAAAAGATAAGCCACAAACAAGGATAAAGTATTTGCAAATAATTTTCCTGATGGACTTGTATTTAGAATATATAAATAACTCTCAAAACTCCATAATGAGAAAAACAACCCAATTTTTTTAAATGGGCAAAAGAAGATAACACAGAAGGCAAATAACCACAGGATATTACACAGTCAATATCATCAAGTATTAGGAAAATGCAAACTAAAACCATAAAGATAGAGCACTGCACAACTCTTATGATGATTCAATTGGAAAGACTCTTCCAAACCAAGTTTTGGTGACAATGTGAAGGAGCTTAAACTCTGACACACTGCTTGTGAGAATGTACAATAATAAAACCACTTGAAAAAATAGTTTGGCAATTTCTTTAAAATATTAAGCATATACCTATGTTATGACCCAGCTAATCCATTCCTACCTGAAATCATATGCTCACACAAAGACTTCTACACAAATGTTCAAGTAGCGTTATACAGAGCAACCAAAAATTAGCAACAACCCAAATTTCCACCAACAGGTGAAAGGATAAAAAAATAACATCATCATACAAACAAAAACTACTACAAAAAGGAATAAACTATTAATACATGCAATAACTGGATGAAAATAACTATGCTAAATGAAATAAGCTGGACAAAAACAGTACAAATGATATGATATTCATAGAAAATTACAGAAAATGCAAACTGTTCTACAGTGATAGAAAGCAAATCCATGGTTACCGGAGGATGTAGAAAGGCACAGGGAGGAACAGAAAAGGGGTTTTGAAAGCATCATCAGGAGATAATAAAGATGAGTATAAACCAGTTAACTGAAAGACAAAAACATAAAAGAAAATATCAAGATCAAGGAAAAAGGGCCCCAAATGAGATATATTAATAAAAAATGATACAACTATGATTTGTCTGAAATTTTTTAAAAGAAACTGTCATGAAAAATATTATTCCATCAAATGTGAAAGTGTAGAGAAATGGTCTAAAACTGACTCCAGAAGAAATTAAGAATATGTATTAAAGATTATGTTAAAGAAATAAAATCAGTACTTCCATAAACAGACACCTACATACACAGAGATACTTGGCCTATATGCATTTAGAGGTAAATGCTGTCAAAATTCAAGAACAGATAGATAATTTTGATCTATACAAACTTTTCTAGAAGGTAGGGGAAAAAGGGAAACCCCACTCATTTTATAAGCTTAGTATATAAACAATCAATATCAAAATCTGATGTCAGTATGAATAAAACAACATAGGTGAGGGGAATAAAAATTCACTTATGATATAATACTAAACACTATTAGCAAATCAAATCAGCAATGCATTTTTTTCAGTCGTGTCCAAGCTTAATTTAACCCAGGAATTCAAGAAAGCTAAGCAAAAGAAAATCTAACAGCATAATTCAGGACATTACAAACATTAAGGATAAAAAGCCATGTAATAGTCTTAATAGATGCCGCAAGGGAATTTGCCAAAAAAAAAAAAAAAAGCTCATTCATGATTAAACCACAAAAAATATATATATTCAAAACAAATTTTAAAACTCCTGTCAAATTAGGACTAGAAGATAACATCCTCTATCTAATGAAGGACACAGAAAATGTCATAATGGCAAAACTTTAGAAATCTTCTTTTTAACATCAGGAAGAAAATAAGGATGCCCACCATTGCTGCTTCTATTAATCACTGTATTTGATGTCCTTGCCAGTACAATATCAAAAAAAAAGAAATGTATGTCACTTCAGTTACTGACTCATTTTTCTGCTCAACTTTACAACAAAACTCTTTTTAAACTGTCTATATTCTCTTTTTCCAATTTTTTCTTCTCACACTTTTTCTATGTGGAAATAAACAAAATCACAAATGAGAACAAACAAGGGCTATTTATTCAGAACTTGCTATAGCAAAGGAGTCAGCCACCACCCGTCATCTTCAGTGGAGATTCAACGGCAGGCAGAGGAGTGGAAAAGCTTTACAGAAAAAAGCAAAGACCTCAAGCATGCCATGAGCCAGGCTGCTGGATGAGGAAGCCGCAGGCAGGCTAACTTGAAACAGGACGTCCATATCATGGCTAGAGGTGCCTATTTGGCTTTCTCTAATTGGTCCTAAGTTTGAAACAAACAAACAAAAATCAGGGAAGCTGTCAGTTATTAATCAAGCCCTGGCCATTCGGCACTGTCCCAAGGGTCATTGTTCAGTTTCCTGGACTGTTTGCTAGAGACAGTGGTCTAACTTTCTACAATTCTGACTTGGAAATAGTAGGTTGAATTCCTGGGCTGCTTTGTGTAGACAATGGGTTGGTTTCCTGGGCTGTTTGCTGCAGACTGGGGGTCAGAAATCTATTTTTATATGTATTCTGGCTATTATCCATTTATATATTCAGTCTCTCACCTAGAACTCACTCCAAAATCACACCTTTATGCCACCACTCCCTAGAAACTGCTCTTGTCAAGGTTGCCAGTGACAAAGCCAATTTTGCTAAAGCCAATGGTCAATGTTTACCCTACATTTCATCTAATCTATCAACAGCATTTGAAAATTAATCTGTCCCTATTCCTGGGAACAGTTTCTTCACATGATTTCCAGAACATCACACTTTGATTTTCCTTCTACCCTGTCTATTTTATTTTGTTTACCTCTGTATCCCCAGTTTCTTGGACAATTTAGGTTTATAAGAGGTCCTCGATACATATTTGATTTTTTAAAATTTATTGAGAATCTTAAAGAGCCCTGCTGCTAATGTTCAGAAATGAGGAATATAAATCCTGAAGAGGTGCAATCTCTTACCTTAATTCATACAATTGGTTAACAAAAGACAAAGAATTATAACCCAGATTCCTGAGTTCAATTCAATGCTCTTTCCAAATATAAAGGGCCACCTCCGATGTTTTGATTTCAACTTATTCTCATCTTCTGGTCTGATGAGATGTACCTTATTAAAGTGGCACCTTATAAAAATTGTAGGAATAACCATGCAAATCATCCTTCATTTTAGGGGAAAAAAAATATGTTATCAACAACAACAAAATAACATCTGGATTTCTGAGTCCAAGCATTTTATTAATTGGCATTTCCCAACTGGGAAAATGTACATCTTAGTTTATCGTGTTCATTTGAATTCACTCCTTTAAACATAGGAACTCTTTGAGAGAAGAGAATGTCGTATTCATGCATGTATTCTTAGCACATAAGTCTGTATGGCATACAGCAGTAAATGTCTAATGGATACCTGAATGATGAATGAATGGTTGAGTGATCTCTCTTAGATTGAAAGCTATTGTGAAGATGAAATTACCTAATTAGAATTTAAAGTTTAACTTTAAATGGGAACCAACTGTTTCTGAATTTAGGAAATCAGAATTTGTTAACTGGATCTATTCTCTTGCTCTGATCCTTAGGCAACTTTTCACAAATCCCTGTCCTGCTCCTGGTCTTTGCTTTTCCATTTAAAATAGCAGTCTGAATGTGCTTCTCTGGCATCATAATTCTATTCAAGCAATATTTTTCAAGTCCTTGCAAATCCTTAAGTGAAAGGGGACACATTCACCAAGAATTATTATTTTATAATGGCATAGAAAAGAAGGGTTCTTCAAATCAGTTCGCAAAAACAGCCCTTTCAGCGGTTTCCTATCTCTGCCCCAGTTTTCTAAATCAGCCAATAATAATTATTCCCTATAAATCAGACCTCCCTGAAGTTTTCTTCTGCTTTGCAGTTGCAGCCAGCTGGCTTCTTTTCCCTCATTACATTTTATGTCTTTGTTTTGTTTGCATCGTCCCTTCTTCCTACCAGTGTAATTCTCACTGTGTCAGAAGATGCTAAATTTATGGGTGGAAAAATGTTGGTTTCTAGCAGCTCTTAATAAAAAATGTATCCTAATTACCAAAAAAAAAGGAATTAAAAATCAAACACTCCACTGTTTGCAAGGACTGATCTACTTGCAAGTTTTGACAAACAACATGTGAAGTGGCAAATGACCCTGAAGGGAATTCTATTTCCCATTTCCCGGCCACTCAGAGATCTACATGCAGCACCACTCATTAAGAGAATTCTTCTATATAGGGGAGAGGAGTTATTCTACACATATGGTTTACATACAGTAGGAAAAAAAATAAGAAGTCTGATAGGGAAAGCAAGGCCAAGTCCAGCTTCTCAAATGCTAATAATCGTTCTAGACCTAAGCCTTAAGATAGAGCCTTCTAACCTCACAGAGTAAGACTCAGGGATCAAAGATAGAAAACTAGTGACTGATTTCCCAGATGCATTATTTAAGCAGAGGAAATGGTTATATAAACAGTCCTCTGAGAGATTAAATATCAATTAAACATTGTGAAACCTGATTTCTGGTCCAAATAATCCTCCCTCTTTTGCACCATCACTGTATAGTGGGCATATTATATTACTGCATTATATATCACTCTGGGTTGATATATATATATCCTCTGATATAATATATATATATATTATCCTTTACCCCAATTAGGCTGAGAACACTTCAAAAGGTCCAAGAATTCATCATTTTTGATCACAGAGACTGGCATAAAAATAGCATGTTACCAATGCGTTTTTGTTGAGTACATGACCTTGAAGGGACCCTGCCAATGGTCACTCATTAAAAGACAACCAAGGGAAAGACAAAATTGCTTTTACTAATTTCCCAATTTCAATCCAGTAACTGGAATCACACCCACATGTTGCCTATGTGTCCTCCCCCATTTAAGCTACTGTTGATGGCTCCAGCCAACTGGCAAATCAGAACATGCTAGGAAGATAAATCAATGTGCTATTGTTTAAACTGATTAAAGAGGAAATTATATTTTGGATTCCAAAGCCCCCAACATCTAATTATGATATTGTAATGTTTACTTAACAAAACTAAACATTATTTTAAAGTGTTTTTACTGAACTTCCACAAAACGTGAAAGGATAATCTGAAATTAAAATGACAGTATATTAATATCAAACAATTGTTCGAGGTGACAAAAAGAAAATTATAAAGACTCACTAGCAATAGTCCCATCAATAAATGAACAAAGATATGAAACTGATCAGCAGTAGCTGAATTATTGATTCCCCAGACCATCTGCTCCAGTTTTATGAGTCAAAAATCAAAATTGCATGAACTGGTGTATACTCAATCTTCACAAACATCAGAGTCAAATTAAGGAAATCATCCAGCACACCAAATACAGCTCAGCACATCATCAAACCATTAAAACAGGAACTTTACACCAAAAAAGAGCCATACACACCAGGATCTTTACAAATGGAATAATAATAGCCAGATGGAACAATAAACTCTGATGGTAGGCAGCATGATCCTTGGCACAGTGAATATATGTCATGTGGAAAATCAATAGGAGGTCATCATAGAATCATCAAAATGAGTCTCAGGAAATTCATCCTGAACAAAGAGAAGACGAAAGGCCTTGGCTTTTCAGAAGTCAAGATAACCAGATGATATGGGTATAATAGAAACAGCAGGAAAATTGAAGTGGGACAGAGCCAGACACTAACAATAAATTTGCCACCTATTAGTTGTGGCATTAAATTGTTAGTTCTTTTTGTTTCTTCTAGAAAATGAGAGTCACAGCACCCACATCACAGAACTGCCAGGATTAAATATTAGGTCCTAATCTTGGGCAAGTCAGAGTGCACTCTCTGGGAGACCCAGCCTGTAAAACATTGTTGGTTGTTGGAGAAAACGTGAGAACTCCTGAACGGTGTCTGTCACGTGACAGGTTTTCATCAGTAGTATTATCATCACTACAAAAACACTAGATTCCTGTCTTCTAACTTGTGCAGTGTTCTGGATTTCAAAGTGGCCACCTGTGACAAGAGACAATGCTATATGTTCAAATCATTCTTCCTCCTGGACACACAGGGGCACGTTTCTGAACCTTACACACATTTAGGTTGATGTCATGGGACCAGGTTCTGGTCAGTTAGATCCAGGCGGAAAGCATATGCCACATCCAGGCCTGCCCTTAAAATCACTTCTGGAAAGGGTTTCACAACTTTCAGCTGCTCATGTTCCATCCTGCTATGTTAAATTCCACCCCCTCCCTTAGTAATATTTTTTTGCAGATTCTATAACTATCTGGTCATTTCTAGTTATTAAAACACAGTCCAATTCAGATTAAAATTTCAGCATTCAAAACTTTCCCCACCCCCTTTCCCAATACAAGCTACCGTGGCTCCAGCTTCCCAGAGCAGAGAAAGATCATGGGAATGGCCACACCTCCCACCGCCGCCCCACCTAGCTTCTCTGGGTAAAGACTCACGTTGGGGTCAAGGAGGAAGGATGGGGATGTGGGGTCTTCTTCAATTACTGTCCACCTGTAACCTGCAAGGATGAGTCCTTTGCCTCACTCTGGTTCATTCGGATTTTGTCTGATGTTTGTAACCTCCTTTGATGTTTTGGTCTTCACATTGGCGCACAATTTTCTTGACCATAATACTCTTCTTCTCTCTAGCTTGGAGCAACTATTGTTCTCATAAATCTTGCCTGGTGGACAAGCCTCCTCTGTGTTCTTTAGGTTAGATGTCTCCTGGCAAGGCCTAGTAGCCACCTGAGCAGTCCTTGGCTGCTAGTTCTTCTCCAGCATCTGAACTCCCCTATGGAAAGCCCCATAGGAACTGTTAGGTCTGAATCTTCTGAGGGCAAAAAAATGGAATGTGGTACAGATAGCCCTAAGTTCTTCTCAAACACACCTCATCATAGTCCTTTGAAGCCTGTCAACCTATGTTATAACAATGGTCTCCCACTTCCAGATCCCCACAGCAAAATCAAGTAACAGTCCATATGTTTTATTAATACCCATGCCCACACTCGCAAAGAGTCACCCTATGTGTTTTGGAGTCAGCACCAAAGTGAGTCCACTGAACAAGTATTTCACCAAAGCATCAGATGGTTCTTTCTTTAAGCACTCCTGATTCTTATGGGTGATTCTCTTGGAGCTGCTTCACTTGGCCCCCCTGCAGTCCCAGAGGCTAGGGAAAAAAACTTCTCTCTAAAAAATATGTCTATCACCACGAGGTCAACCGCTTGATGGTTCCAGCTCTCACTCTAGTCCCCTTCTCATTTAGATTCCTGAGGGCGTATGGGAAGAGCAACCATTTCTTCCAATTCTCAAAAAACCTTCAGGGAGGTATTTAGCCTAGTGATAGGCAGTTTCTTATGGCTCTTCTTAGAATATGGGGCACTTAAAGCCTTTTGATTTCAGCTTTTGCCTTAGTCTGATGCTGGTACAAAGGCAAAAAAAACTGATTCAAGGTCCCGTTAGCTTTGGGCCTCAATACCCATGTCATATGCAGCATTCTTGAAGCCAGATTTCCAAGAAAAGAATATTTTATCGTGACTATTTTACCATAAATATCTGTTTCCCTAATTTTGAAGAGCTTTATCTGATCTCATGTCGGTCTCTCTGAACTAGACAGAGTTATTTCAAGGCAGGGATCCTATTTTACCCATTATTACGTCCTTAGAAACCAGCAAATCCTCAACATTCGGTAGCTACTCAATAAGCCCAGAGTGAATGAGTGAATGAATGAGCTCATGTGAGCTCTCTGATTTCTTTATCTCTGCCATAGCTCCAGGCATCCATGAAAGCAAATCCCAAGGCAAGGACCGAGGGCTGATACTTGATGGGGAGATGAGAGACCAGAGTGGTGGAGGTTAGCAAACATGGGGAAGCGAGGCCAGGAAAAACGTGGCACAGTGAGAGGCAGTGCACCCCGGGGCCAGCAACTGTCTCACGGCGAGCCGCGAGCAGACCCTGCCCATCTCTTGGCAGGCGTGTTTCTTCAGCATGCAGGTCTTCTCCAGAAGTCTGGCAAAGAGAACAGAACACATTTCTGGGCTCCGTCATCGGATCCTCTGATGGCAGTGCAGGAAGTCTGGCTCTATGCCCCACGGTGTGGCACTGTATCTGTCCAGAGGTGAAGGGGTGACTCAGGATGTACACATCTTGGAGGCTCAGGGCTTCTGGCCAGACTCCCATCTGCACAGGATGCTCAGCCAGGCAGGAGCTGCAGCACAGCCTGGGACGCAGTCAGCAGCTTCAGAAGAAAAGGATATGAGTGAAAAATATACAAGGTTTATATGTAATACGTTCACTTACTACTTCTTCTCCTTTGAATTCACTAAGAAGAAAACAATCAAAGTATTCTGTGACTTTGGGATATTCAGATATTGCACTTGTCAGCAATTTGAAAATAAGAAGACTCTAAATTTTACTTAGTGCTATACCGTTTCATGGTGCCTCTAACATGAGGATATATTTACCTTCTTCTGGCAGAAAATTAAGCTTTGCTAGTTGCCCACTCTGATTCTTGGAGGTTCTATTCATTCCGTGCTCAGAAATGGGAATGGAATTGCTTTTGATGAATTAAAGCTGCCTTGAACCTCTGCTTATTCCTGGACAAGCCTGGACACACTCTGTCATTCTCTGATTGCTGCAGAGATCCCCAATCTGCCGAGTCCTTTGAGGAGATCCTCTTGTCCATGTTTCATATATCATTTGAGGGGTGGGTCTTGCCAGGGGCCTCTGCACCAGAGTTCGGAGGGGAGACAGGAGAACACATAAACCAAAGCTGGTGTGGACAAAAGAAAGGGGGTAATATTGAAAACATGTAGAGCCTGGGTGATTTTCCCATTTGTCTTTGGCTGATGGAAGAAGATCTGCTGCTAAGTGAAGGATGGGCTTACAGTAATGAAGCTGTCTGCAGCATTGAGAGCTGCTTGGCCATGGCACATAGTTCAGAATTACTGCAACTGCCTGGGTGTCAGAAGCCATCAATTGTCCCAGACTCACCTGCTGGGCTCAGAGCCATGGACCATGGGGCTAAACATCATCATTCTCCCAGATGAGACCCGCACTTACCTCTTCATCGCCAGTGTCCCTCCCCTCCTCCCACCAAACATTTCCATTGATCAAGCCCTGTTATTTCTCTGGGTACAGAGTCATGGAACATAGAGTAGCATCATCATTCTTCCTCACAGTTCACATCCACCAAGGAGTTATTTCCTTCTCTTTCACATGAGTTACTGTCCAACAGCCTAGATATTTGCCATCTATGTGGCCTGCATACAGAGTGAGGGGTACAGACAGTTCAGGAAACTTTGTTCTGCGCTAAGCAGTTCTCACCATCATTTCCTCCACTGGGTCAAAAGGCCCCTCCTGTACATCCACATCCACAGACTCCTCTCCGACTAAGCCACAGACCATTGAAAAGAGCACCTTGTCTTTGAATTGGAGGCCACTACTTAGAGCTCATCCAAATCCAGTCACCTATGCATATCAGGGATTCAGTGTGATGACAGTCATCCTGTTCTCAGTTTAAGTTCTTTCAGTGAAGTGAGGTGAAGACAATCCCAAAACTGTGACTTCACTGATGGAAACTGCAAATTGCTGTAAGTTTTCTAAAAGCAGTGACCCAGCATCTGCTTCCTTATAACTTTCACCCATCAGGCCATGAAACCATAAGCTGAATTATCCTCTAATAAAGCTCACCCTTCAACAATGCAGGGGTTAAGAGTGCCAACTCCCTGGGCAGTCAAAAATCCATGTATAATTTTTTACTTCCCCAAAACTTAACTACTAATAGCCTACTATTGACTAGAAGCCTTACCAATAACATAAACAGTCTGATTCATACATTTTGTATGTTATATGTATTAAATACTATATTATTACAATAAAATAAGATGGAAAAAAGAAACTGTTATTAAGAACATCATAAGGAAGACAAAATACATTTATAGTATGGTACAGCATTTATAAAAAAAAAATCCACATTTAAGTGGACCTGCTCAATTCAAACCTGTGTTGTTCAAGGGTCAACTGTATAATGGGCATTCACATGCTAGAGAATCCAGCCATCACTTCCCTTATGAGAACATCTCTCCTGTGGTCTAGCCCCAATCCCTTCTCAATTCCCATAAAAATGTAGTTTCCACAAACATTTTCTTCCAAATTCTCCAGCATTATCCTTTTTAAATATTATATATGGAAATGTACCCAATATTTCAGCCATGATCTCATCAGTAAGACATACAGTGGGACCCTTGCTTTCATGCATCTCTTCCTTTTATTTCAATAAATAATATCTAAAAATCACATGAAATATATAATATGGTAAAAGCTACATTATAGTTTGACTCACAATAACCTTATCAACTAAAGCTTTGGCAAAATCTTTAACAATTATTTTATTTTAAGCTATGCCTTCTCCTAATCTGTAATACAGTTGATTTTTTTAACCTAACTGTAGTATTTTATATTTACTCCCAATTAAATTATATATGGTTCATCATTTCAACTTAGTCCTCTCTCCTTGGATTCTGACTCTCATCCAGTGTATTGACCTTCCCTTCTGGCTTCCTATCACTCCAAAATGTAATCAATGAGTTATATCTCATTCCAGTCATTGATAGAAACCCAGAAAGTAGAGGTCTGAACCTAGAAATACCTGATAGAGAAATAATTCAAAGCCGACACTAACACATTAGCCAATATTCTTTGAGTACATATTTAATTACTTATGAACCCAGGTAATTCTACAGATTTAGCCATCTTCAGTTCAATCCATTAAATACATGCCTAGTGTCTATGTCTACTATGTGTCAAGAAATACAAACGTAATAGAGTTTGTTCTCTACCCTTAAAAGGGTCACAGTCTAACTGGGAAATAATCACACAGGCAATACAACAGTTCCCTATAATGGGTGCTATCACACGAGAGGACTTGGGAGTCCAAGAGGAGCTCAAGAAAGAGTACTGGACTGTAATTGAGCCTGCTGAGGAAACCTCAAAAACTAAAATGAGACTGTCTTCCTTCCCCCTCCCAACTTTAGTCTGAATTAAGTCTCAAGAAAATGAAAAACTAGAGACTTTTACTGTCATCCTGACAGCAAGGGTGATGAAGGAAAGACTGATTCTATTTAGGTCTACCCAAGTAGAGGTCCATCTACACAACAACCTCCCCTCTAGGTTCTTGGTTCCTCACCCTCCAGCTCTGAGGCTTATGTCATAGGTCCCAAAGGGGGAGTTGCCTATATAGGATGTGGCATACATGATACAGACAGGCATCACTCATGCCAGGCTATCAGTGAACAATGGTGCTGCTGAAGGGAGATCATAAAGGTCAATGGAAAGGTCAAGTATCAAAATGCCATGTGCCCTACTGGGTATTTACCACAAAGATACAAATGTAGGGACCTGAAGGGGTACGTGCACCCCAATGTTTATAGCAGCAATGTCCACAATAGCCAAACTGTGGAAAGAGCCAAGATGTCCATCGACAGATGAATGGATAAAGAAGAAGTGGTATATATACACAATGGAATATTATGCAGCCATCAAAAGGAATGAGATCTTGCCATTTGCAATGACATGGATGGAACTGGAGGGTGTTATGCTGAGTGAAATAAGTCAATCAGAGAAAGACGTGTATCATATCACCTCACTGATAGGAGGAATTCTTAATCTCAGGAAACAAACTGAGTGTTGCTGGAGTGGTGGAGGGTGGGAGGGAGGAGGTGACTGGGTGATAGACATTGGGGAGGGTATGTGCTATGGTGAGCACTGTGAATTGTGCAAGACTGTTGAGTCACAGATCTGTACTTCTGCGACAAATAATGCAACATATGTTAAGAAAAAAGAAAAAGAAGAAGATAGCAGGAGGGGAAGAATGAAGGGGAGTAAGTCAGAGGGGGAGACAAACCATGAGAGACGATGGACTCTGAAAAACAAACTGAGGTTTCTAGAGGGGAGGAGGGGAGGGGGATGGGTTAGCCTGGTGATGGGTATTAAAGAGGGCACATTCTGCATGGAGCACCGGGTGTTATGCACAAACAGTGAATCATGGAACACTACATCAAGAACTAATGATGTAAAATATGGTGATTAACATAACAACAAAAAAATTTTTTTAAAAAATGCCATGTGCCAGGTGTGGCAGGATGCTCACTAGCTCCAGCCTCCTCATCCCAGGCCTCTACTCTTTAATATCTAGTCTCTATGAGGGAAGATTTTATTTTTATATATCAAAGTATTCTTCCAAACCTGATTCCCTGAAAACTTAAGACTTTTCAAATCTAAATCCAACAACAAACTATTTTTTCTGCTACTTTTTTGATGTGTCATCACTTATTTAAAGTGATATTGCAGACAGCCTAGCTGACTCAAGGAGGGCCAGTGTTGGAAAAGAAAAAAGGTTGGTTAGTATTCCAGAAGTATTATCCTGCCTCAGATGAGTGGGCAATCATCAACAGATGAGGAGAGAAAGAGTTTCTAAACAGAGAATACAGAATATGCAAAACGCACAAGAAAGCACAGCTTATGGGCAATTTATCCAGTATCTTACTAAAATGCAGGTATTTTCCGTCTAGTACATTCCCCTAATCAAATCATTCAATGACAAGACTGAACAAAGGAAATCAGATTAGTCTAGCTCGACTTTGTTATTTGGAATTTTATTCTTTTCAATAATTTCACCTTCCTTTCCAGAGCACTCACAATTCATCTCTAAATACTTTGTTCCTGAATTCAACCAGAGATTGATGTCACATTCATTGTTGTGTTCTTTTCAGAATTCATATTTTTCCCCTTTTTGAAAAACTAGTGATTTAGCCATTTTGATCATCCAGCACCCTTTTCATCCCTGGAAATTCTACAAATAATAATAATAATAATAATAATAACAAAATGGAAATTTTAACACATTCCTTAGGCACTTCCTCTGTTGCAGGCACTGTCCTAAATGTTTGCACATATTAAATTCCAGGTTGGTAATCATGCCTTTTTGCCCTTTCCAACTTGAAGATCATTTCCTTGGTGTAGAACACAGAAGCAAAATAGACACTGAATCACTACCTGCCTTTCATCAGTCAACCATACACCAATCTGCCCAAGCAGTGATCCCATCCCTTCCTTGTTCTTTTTGCTTTAAATATGGATAAATGAAACCCTCTGTTTCCTATAACAAACATTTTGCTAGCTGCACTGATTCTTCATAGTTTTGTCAATATTATCCTTGCAAGTTTGTTCTACTCTTTGGTATCCATCTTTAAAATGCACCACTATTTCTGTCTTCCACAAACATACTCTTTTCCAAAGTTTGAACCTCCATGTCCATTACTAGGAAATAGTTCAATTAATTATGGCGCATTCATGACATAAAATCATTTGCAACCATTAAAAAAATGAAGTAGATCTCTGTTCTGACATGGGAAAATATCTATGATATTTTGTTGGATGAGGAAAACAAGTCAGAAAACAATACATGCTCAGTCCTGTTTGAGTTTTTTTAATGATCTACCACTATCCTCTACTTTTCAAAAGCTTGCATTATGCTACTTGGCTTTTACAAAAGACCTACATTAGTAACTGTGTTTGCTGAATCAAAGGAATCATAAGAGGATTTTCACTTATAAAGAGAAAGGTGGAAAGTGAAATTAGCTGTCAGTGTCTGTTTTTGCAGCAGACCACTAAAGAGGCAGCACACACCCCACGCAGCAAGAATGGCATCACCACTAAGCTTCTTCCTAGGGAACTACACTCAGCATCTCACTATCAGCCACCACAGCTTTGAACTGTGTAAGCATCTATGCTTTATCTCGATTTATTTGGTGCATCCATTATCAAGATGAATCCTAAGGTATCAAAAAAGCCTGAAAATTTTTCCACGTGAATTAATGGTAATTGTTTCTTTGCTTTACACCATTTTGGCTTGCAGAAGGTTTTATAGGAACGCTCTACTTTGGGATAGTGGAAGAAATCTGTATTACTAGGGAAAGTATTTTCCAAACATTACACCATTAAATTAAAAATTTCCTCTTCAAAACACTGACCTCTTGCAGCCTTGAACCATCAAGGCTAGGCCATTCATGAGGTTCCTCTTGCCAGTATAGGAGAAGGTGAATAGTTAATGTCTTTGGTAAAATAACAGGATTGAAAGCCAGACTAGATGGATTACTTACTAGTGTTTCATGAAAGGAAGGTCCAGACAGGATGAGGAAAGGACAATTCCAACAATGCTGGACTGAAGAATTATGAGAAGAAGAGAGCCAGAAGTCAACTGAACTGATAGAAATAAGAGCTCAGACAAATGGGTTCAAGTTTTCATCCAAAAGCTTGAGTCTGGAGAAGAAAAGATGACTTCTAAAAGTCAAAGGGACACACCAAGTTTAAGGGATTCTTACTATGCTCCCCATTCTGGATTCTGTGAGGGAACTACTGTACAGGGGACCTTGAGTCCCTCTAGTGAGGTCAACAGAGTCAAGAGGGTGGAGTAATATAGTGGGAGAGAGGGAAGGGGGAGGGAGCAAGATACAGGAAGAGGGGCAGGAGGGGTGGGAGAGAGATCTAGTTCAAACTCCTGAGTCTCCCCTAGTTCTCATGATGCGGGGACACTACGAATGGAGGCTGGTCTCAGGAGCTTGCCATGGGGTCTACCGTGATGAAGAGTAAGGTAACTCTACAGCCAAGCCTTCGCTCAGAGGATGTGGCAGAGATGTGAAAGTGCCAATGGCATGTTCCACAGTCAGGAAGACACTGAGCTGGACAAAGTAACTGCTTGGCCTGAAAAGACGAGATCATGAGTTACACGAGCCACCAATTTTAGACACCAGGAAGACAAGTGACATTCATTCGAAAACCAGAAAAGCGTCTGAAAGACTTTATCCATCCCCTACCTGTGAGGTCAACTAAGCCACTTTCCTCCTCCTATCCCACTTTAGTGAGGATGAGGGTGACGGCAGACACCTTCTCACCCATCTGTTTGGATAGGGTGACCAACCATCCAAGTTTGCCTGGGACTTTCCTGGTTCAAGCACTATTTTGGGTTCCTAGACCCAATTCCAATGTGTGTGAGTGGGGGTTCCTACACAAACAACAAGCAGTGCTCTGACACCAGGTGGGTGTCCTGCAATTCAACTCAATTCTGGCACTACCTACCCAAAGATAGCATCAGATTCCACAGGTGAAGGATTCAGTCTTACAAGACTGCCCCCAACCCAAACAGATACGCTTTGCAAGCCCAAATTGTTACCTGTGCTTCTGACCTACTGGCTACACACTGGAGGTTCCAACAACCCCCTCCAACTCAGATGCCAATTACAACTCCAGGTTGTTACCTGTACTGAAGACCTACCGACTATAAATCAGAACTTCCCAAGACCCCCTCCTCGGGTTCAATTACTTTGCTGGAGCGACTCACAGAACTCAGAGAAACATTTTACTTACTAGATTACTGATTTATTATAAAAAGACAGAACTCAGGAACAGCCAGACGGAAGAGAGGCACGAGGCGAGGTATGGGGAAGAGGTGCAGAGCTTGCATGGCTTCTCCAGACATGCCACTTTTCCAGCATTTCCCTGTGTTCACCAACCAGGAAGCTCTCTGAACCCTGTCCTTTGGGTTTTGATGGAGGCTTCATTAGAGAATCACAAATTATTTAAATCATTGGCCACTGGCAATTGGTTCAACCTCCAGTTCCTCTCCCCTCAACACTCTAATCAAGTGGCAGGTTCCCCTGACAACCAGCCCCCATGCATAGGTAACCTACTAAGGGCTTTCCAAAAGTTGTCTCGTTAACATAACAAAAGATACCTTATCACCCTTATGACAGAAAATTCCAAAGATTTTTGCAGCTCTGTGCCAAGAACTGGTCTAAGACCAAATATCATTTCTTATCGTATCATTTATCATAAATCACAATATCATACCCACATATCCAGAAACTCCTCAGTCCCGAGAAAACTGAAATGATTGATTACCCTGCTATATAAGTAAGTATATATTTATGTATGTGTATGGAGAATAGGTCTGCAAGAATACACGCCAAAATGTTAGCTGCATTACCTCTCAGTGGATGAATAGAGTGTATGTTAGGGTGCAGAACCTAAAGAGAAATTTATACAGTAATATGTATTCCTTTTGTGACAGATTAAATCCAAACACAGAGATGCCCATGAAGTCACACTATCACTACTTTCTTTTTCAAAGGAATAATATGTAACCTCAATGCCAGCTTTTCTCTTTTCTAGACTCCCCTGTTGCTCTTAACCATCTTTTATCTGGACTATTTGAAATATACCTCCTCCAAGAGCCTAAGATAAATGCCTGACTTTGATCACCATTTGCTTTCATCACTATTATAAATACTGTTGTTAGTTTTCTTCCAAGTTGTCCTTCACTTCTACTTCAATTCTCTTGGCTAGAGGTAAGTCTGAAATCTCCCCTCATTGTTTTATATTTCCAGAGATGAAATCCTCAAAAGGATAAATCAAGAATTCACCAGATATCAGTGAAGCCATTTTAATAGCAAACATGTTGACAGTGACCACAAAGAAAAATGTGAAAATTTTTAAATTCCTTATGGCCTGAAAGAACACTTCTGAAATCACAAGCAAGGCTCAAACTTGGGGAAAAAATATTATAAAAAAAATATGAATATGTTCTACAATAATGGGAATATAGAACTATACTCAAGAAATCCAGGTTCTAGTTTCAGATATGTTGTTTAATGTCTACGTGACCTCGAACAAACTACTTAACTTCTCTGGAACTCATATTCTTCACCTGGAAAATAAAGATCTTCATATTTCTGAAATATTCAGAGTATTAATTTTAAAAATCTCATGAGATCACATAAAAACACTTTAGAAATGATATTTTCATATAAGACATGATCATATTGTTGTTTCTCTACTTCATATATCATCCTCCTTAGTATTAGGTTTCTGAGTATTTGTCTCCCTCCTTTCCTTAAGCCACTAAATATTTAATAATAAGTTCTAATATTCTAATAAATAAATTCTTTTGGCTCTATAAGGTGACTGTTTTTCCCAAAGGATTTCACCATTATGATATTATAAATCACAATCTAGAAAAACAAATCCTGTTCTTCAATATAATCTATGTTACCAGGAGTTATGAACTGAATGTTTGTGTTCCTCCAAAATTCAAATGTTGAAACGCTACCCCTCAATGTGATGGTATTAAGAGGCAGGACCTCCAGGAGGTAATAAGGATTAGATAAAGTCATGAGGTTGGAGCCCTCATGAATGATATTAGTGTCTTTATAAAAGTCACTAGAAAACTTCTTTCCCCTATCTACTCTCCACCAGGGGAGGACACAGAAAGCTAGCAGTCAGCAGCCTAGAAGAAGGCCCTCATCAGAACCTACCCATGCTGGCACTCAGATCTCAGACTTTCAGCCTCCAGGACTGTGAGAACTACATTTCTGTTGTTTATAAGCCACCCAGGCTGGGGTACTTTGTTATAGCAGCCCAAATGAACTAAGACACAAGGTGTACACACCCTATATCCTTTTTTCTCTTCCAAAGTTGTGACCTAGCTAGGACTAAGAATGCTGAATCCATCCAAGGTCTTTAGTTTTCTATTCAAAGCCTTGCTGTGTGTGTGTGTGTGTGTGTGTGTGTGTGTATGTGTGTGTTTATGCCATATATATATATAAAATATATATACATCTCAGTGTTTTCTAGTAACAGCATACCCCCACATGGATCAGAACCAAAGGCTATGAACTTGATGAGTTTGATCACTCTATGTGGGGTCTTTCTGACTTCAACAACTATATCCAAAACCTCTGCCTCTCTCTCCCTCTCTCTCTCTCTCTCTTCCCTTCTTCCCTCCCTCCCTCCTACATTCATGCAGATAAACACCATCAAGGATAATTCTGTCTTAGTGCTCTTTTAGGAAGCATAAAGAGAAAAAAACACTGAAAAAGCAGGCAGATCCCAACACTAGGCTTCTGGGGATTTAGCATCATTCATAGAAAGTCACAGTGTTCCCTGAAAAAAACCTGGAAAGTACTTGAACATCTAGATTTCTTTAAGGTTCAAGGCTGAATTCATAACCACACCACACCATCAACCTGTTAGCATCCACCTGGATCACAGGCTAACTTCTTAGAAAGAATTTAGGAGGCATACAAGGGTTTGCTTTCCAAACCCAAGTCAACAGTAAGATAATATGGCTACTACAAGGAATTAAACTAGTGGATTTAGAAATAGCATGTTTACCAACTTAGAGATGATCAAATCAAGTCATAAGAATAATTACCATACCCAGGGGATTAACCATATCTGGGGGTTACGTGCCCTATATTCAATCCCCCTTTGTTTTGTAATGTTTTATGATACATGATCTAACCCTGAGGTATGCAAATGAGATAACAGCCACACACTAAATATCATAATTAAAGATAATAACAACAGCTGGTATTTATTGACCAGTCCCCATGTGCCACCATGGGAGGGCATAGCAAGAAGCTAGCCATATGTAAGTTGAAAGAGGGTCCTCATCAAAAGCCAGCCATGTACAAGTACATATAAAAACTGTCTGAATTAAATTTCTCAACAATCCTTTAAAACAGGAATTACGATTATATAAATCAAACAGAGATTAGGTAATCCACCCTGAATTAGCTATTATTCCTCATTTTCTGGAGAAGCAAAATAAGGTCTGCACAAGTAATTTGCTCAAGATATATTCATTAAATGAGTGGCAAAACAGAATTTCATAGCAGGTTGTGGGGGCTTTGAGACAGAACACCTAACCATTCTCAGATTGTTATAAAATGGGGCATGGCATAAGAAAGGGTAGCAAGTGGGGCACCGAGTGGCTCAGTTGGTTAAGCCACTGCCTTTGGCTCAGGTCATCCCAGAGTCCTGGGATTGAGCCCCAAGTTGGGCTCCCTGCTCAGCAGGGGAGTCTATTTCTCCCCCCTCCCCCTGCTCATGTGCTCTCTCTCTCTCTCTCTCTTTCAAATAAATAAATAAAATCTTAAAAAAAAAAAGAAAGGGTAGCAAGTCTTCCATTTTTAAGCAGCTATGAAATCAAGACCAAAACCAGACATGGCCAAAGATGTGCATAACCCCACATGCTGTCAACTCCAGGATCAGCAATAGCACTGACAAGATGAGCAAGGGAAAAGATTAATACTATTTTATAATAGTATTATGCAAGACAATATATAATTTGATTAAATGATATATAGGATATCATTATATAGCACATACCAAGTATTACACATTATGTGTTATACATTATGTATTACTGTATAGAAACCCAGCCAAAGACGATGATATGCAAGGCTCACAGATGACAATCTCAGGCCCTTCTGTCTTCAGACAGAAGATACACCAAACAGAATTGGAAGTTAAGCTATCATCTTTTCCACTATTACTGAGCAATAAAGTGTCACATAAGTATGATAAGCCCATCTGAGTGAACTTATATTATACATGACATAAATGTGCTTAACTGAAGTGAGAGATATAAACACAATAAAATTTCTTAATCAACCGCCCCATATGATTGATGTTTGGGGAAAGACTAAACAGACATGAATAAAAAAACCAAACATACATAAAACCGAAAACATTGTAGCCATGGCAGAGACCCAACAACTTTCTAGCATGTGGGCCAGCAAGCACTGGGGTAGGGCTTTACCAAGTTTGGTAGGGAAACAGCACATCCCTTTGAAGAACTCCTCTACCTAGCTCATCAGTCTTGCTTTCAACCAGCTTCCTCAAACTCCTTTTTATCAACATTTTAACAACTACTACTTCAACATTTAATCATTAATTAGAAAAGGTTGTGAGAGAAGAACTTGGTAAATTTATTGACTTTTTCCTGCTTTGATACTTCAATTCATTGGATAAGTTTTTAAGTGGAAATGTGATTCCTGACAAAAGCAGCAAATGTGAGTAAATGGAAACACCTTTGAATGGCCCCGTGACTTGCATGGAAGAAGGGGTTTCTGTGGCATGGCGGAGGGGCAGAGAGTGGGGAAGCTGAGTTCCACCTGGAATCAAACACACTGATACTTTGGGCCACATGCTTATCTTGACTTATAACACCAGAAGAGAAGTTGGAACAAGATGGTAATTCCTCAGTTTCTCCATCAACCAAGAAGATATGAACAGACTGAGTAAGAAGATAACCTAATATAGAAATACCATCCCCTTCACAGACTGGCCCAGTCTGCACATCTAGTGTCAGCAACTACCACTATCCTATGTTACAGTTACTATAAAAATGCCCCGATGTGTCATACTCTCTCACACCTCTATACCTTCACATAAGCTGTTTCCTCCCTGGATACTTTTATCCACATTTTTATCTAGAAAATTCTAACTCACCTGTTGAGCCCAGGCTCAACTACTATTTCCTCTGTTACAAAACTCTCCTCTGCACTTCCACTGGTCTTGGTACCTACATCGCTTATAGCATTCGCCATATAACATTACATAGACTTGCAGGCCTCTGGATTCAGATGGCACACAGATGGTACACAGACACAATCAAGGATAATTTTGTCTGAATGCTTGGCTTAAAACCACATAGATAAAGGCATTGAAAAAGCAGCCAAATCCTTACACAAGACTTCTGGGAATTTAGCATCATTCACAGAAACTGTGCACTCCACAAAGAGACGAGAATTGACATTTGTTCATCTGTTAGATACGTTCAAGTACCAAGACAAGGCCTTATTCATTTTGTACACTCAGCACTGGACCTGGTGATTTGTATACACAGGGCGTTCAATGCGTATGGGCTGGACGAACTTTTGAAGATGAAGTTAAGGGTCATGATGTTCCTCTGAGCTGTGCTCTAATAGTCTTCCCAAAAAAAGCAGACATGAAGCAAACTGATTGTTGACATGCCTTGGGTCATTGTTTAATAACTGGAAATACTTTAAGTTTTATAAGATAGGATAGAACACCATTCAGAAACAACATGCCATTTCCCAGAAGGAAACGGATACTCACTGAGCAGTGAACTTTTTAGACCCACTTTTGTAGAGATAGAGCTCCCTAGCTCTTAAAAGAAAGAAATTGTTCTCATGATTTTTTTAAATAGAATTTGATTAAAGCTGAACCAAGAGAATTTGGCTTTGGAATGAGTAGATATATATAATTCCCAGCAAAGTCATTATATTGTCCCTTAAAGTAGATGACCAAGAGACAGAGCTTGAGTTATTATGCAGGCAGCCGGAAATAGTGAAAGTGATAGATTTCTTTATCTTCAGTGATAATAATGATGATGATGATCATGTCCTGGATTGCATCCCACAGAATGGCAAATGCATTTCTAGGGTCCTCCCTAAAGGATTTGAGTTTGAAGCAGAAAAATGAAATATGATGCTATCTGAATGATAGGTGGAGAAATATTACTTAGGACAAAAGCATTAGTAAAAAGACCAATTTCCTAGACCCTTGTTTTTCTCTTGCAAGTTGATCCTGATCTTTGGTGTCAGGAAATCTTTGAGTTTTATTTATGAGAATTCATGCTTTAATATCCCCAGGCTTTAAGTCCCTCCATGGTCACCCCTTGCCTCACCTTCACTCAAGCATAAAGAGAAGCAAATTAGCTCTGTGTTTGGAATCGGTGAACATATCCACCAAAAAGGAACAGCTCAGCTTCATTACTGTCCTTTTCCTTCAGAGTATAGACTCATGTGGTTTCTAAACAGTTAACTATGACTTCAATAATGTTATATACTAACATTTTTAAGCATCTTTCCAAGAAAGATGCTATGGTACTGTCTTCCTTTTGTCTCCAAACACTGACTGTCTTCTCTACAATCTACCCTTATTCACAACTTTCTCCCCAGAGCTATCAAAAGAAGACCCAACAGGACTTGAATTAGCTGTCAGGAATCCCCAGTTGTAGTCCAGTCCTACTAACTAGCTAGTAAACCCTTTAATATTTTAATAGCACTTTCAAGTTTTATGAAGCCCCTGTTTAATTTGGTCCTCTCAACAGCCTTAAGAGCCAGGATGAATATGATTGCCATTTAAGAGACGAAGAAACGTCGGCTGCAAGAGGTTACATATATGGGAAAGGCTTAAAACTCCGGGATTTGTAATGTCACTAGGGTGAGCAAGAGTCATTGTCTACCTTATAAGGCAGAGGTCTGTGGTGACTTTGTACTAACCTAGTGTCCCTTTTTCTTTGCTCCCCACGGTACCGTTATCAGTCTTAATTCAGTTCTTTCATATCAAGCTCCAACTTTTATAATTTTACATAGTCCAATCTGATTTTTTTCTTTTTTTTTTTTTTGCCATACCTACACTTGTTATGTAGGCCTATCTACTGGTGCTAGATATGGGGGAAGTACTGATGATTTTAAAGCCAAGAATCCAGATGGAAGCTTTCAAATGTTAATTGACCCATGGATATTAACATCCAAGAATCATCAAATGAGAACATCAAGAGAAACACTTTCAGAACAGGAGTAAAGACTGAATTTGGGTCTTGTCAGAACTGTGTTAGGAGATGAGAGCTGTTATGGGGATCAGACACACAGAACTGCAAGGAATGTCACAATACACAAAGGTCTAACCGGTTCTTTACACTCAGAATGCCAAGTACCAGCAATTTTGCCTAAGATTCTGGAAGTCATATTTGGCCTCTGAGTGTTCCACATTGCCTCCAAAAATCCAAGAAGGTCAGGTCACAGGGGAAGGGTGCTGGCGTCAAAGCTCAGTGACAGAGTACTGCAGGCACAGCGGGTACTAACTCAGCCCTTAGGACTCCAGTCTTCTTTCCACTCCATCAGTCTGCATCTTAGCTCTCTCCATCTCTGTCTCCACATCTGCTAAATGACAGGTTGGAATAGATGCTAAGACCACTACCACCTCAAATTCTGTGATTTTTTTTCCTTCTAGAAGATTCTCAGCCTAGCACAGACTCCTCCCTTTTCACTGCAAACACGAACATTCCTTTCTCCTACCACACTCTCACTCCTTTCCAACCCAAGAAAAAGGATTAAAAGGAAACCACATTTTCCTACTCAGGACTTAACATCAGCTTAAAACTGAAAGTCTCAGTGAGTTGTACTGAGTGTACCGGTTTTATCGTGGACAAAAAATCATTACATCTTTTTACTTGGGGCTGGATGAGCCTCTCGTTAAAGTTTAATTACCAAGGGAATCAGGCAACTTCTTCTATATATCGAATGCCTGAGTTAACATGGTATTTGTTCATTCAAACTCAATTTATTTTCCACCCTTCTCTTTCCCTTTCCAGTGCCGCTCTGGTGACTCATCGCACACTGTTTGAAAAACCCATGTATTTCCTGAGCAAGGTCAGAATGCTGGTTGGAGACTTCTGGTCACCAGTGCATTAAGCATGTGTGGCTTCAGAGAGTCACTAATGGCATCTGGAAAAATGGAAAAGAATAAGTAATAACTTGGCCATCGATTTCAGGAAAAAGAAACCACAAGACCAAAAAAAAGTCAAACCAGGGTAATTGAGCACTAGAAGTACATCTCAAGTAAACAGGAACTGTAAGGAACATCTGCAACAGGGAGAGTTTGTATGGCCCTATAGGAGAGGCACTCCCACCGTACCCTAGGACAGGTGATGATTTCTAGGGAGAGGTGAGGGGCACGCCATTATTAATGATCCACAGCCCGGCTGCTTTGCACCCTGCCGCAGGCTCAGACCAGCTGCGAGACTAGCACTAACCCAACCCTAACCCAACCTCAGAACTTGAACATCCCGTAAGCGCTGCTACAACACTACAGGTGATCCCAGGTGCCTTCATTCCTCTTCTCCACAGCGCTTACGTCTGTGTCCCTTCACCATCTCTGGCCCTCAGCTCCCACCACAGAAGTTCCCAACCCACTCTCATCAGGCTCAATTTGCATTTGCTTATTTGAATTCACAGTCAGAATCCTCCACGATTCCAAAATACACACCGAAAAAAAAAATCCTAATTAATAAAACTTAATGGCCAAGAATTATGTCCTGGTAATTAATGACATTTCTTGAGACAAGTATCAACAGGAACAAAACTGCTCCATGGTTCCTCTCTAAGATGCTCATTAAATTAATTTGGAGCAGGAGCAGGGGCTCAGGGAATAGCATTTTCAATATAAAAACACCCACAGAAGCTGGCAAGAGGAACGCTTGTCAAGAACAAGGCATGGCAGCCATGGAGATGCACCTCTTGGTTCTCCCTTCAAGTGAGAACCTGCTGTGGGGAGTGCAGTTAGCTGTTGGACAGGCCCCAGCTACAGGCCTTGGGAATCCACTGCAGCATTTGGGCCAAGGCCACGTTCTCCCTGGGGTTCTAGAACCTGTCAATTTCTGCCCAGTATGGGACTCCTCTAACAAGTAATCAGTGGCTTGATGAGACTTTCTCAGAGTTGCACGAAAGTCTGAGGATCTTCCAACCCACTTCTCCTTCTTTTCTCCTCTCCATGCACAGGTGTCAGACCCACATCACAGTCTGAGACCCTCTGCCTACTCCTAGTCCCTCTCCTCTTTTATCTTTTGTGGGCTTGACCACCAAAAAACTTCTTTGCATTTTTAATTTTATCTCTGTATCTGCCTCCTGTAGGTCCCAAACTGACATACAAGAAGATGGTGACCCTCTCTGGTGAGGAGAGAACCAGAAAGACTGCAAGGGGACTGACTCATTTACCGTTTTATCCTCAGTGCCCAGTAGAATGAACAGGACATCTGTGGGCCACAGTCTGCAGAGAAGAATAATGAATGAGACCACACTGGCATCCCCCGAGACATGGGTTCTCATCTGGTCCCAATAAGCAAGCCATCCAGGGCACCAACTTGTACATGTAGTGACCCCAAGGCCTCTCCAGATCCACGAGTTACTTCCAGGCCCCTTTTAAAAAGGTGTGAAAAATTGTTGGATATTTTTTCACGATACCAGGGGCCATAGAAAAGCTACCATAACAATTTCAGACTCTCTTTGTCTAGACACACTGTGTCACTGCTCACTGTCCTCTACTGACCCCCAGATTTCTGAGCAGGCCATGGAGGCTTTCTATAAGATTTGCCCCCACTCTAAGTTTTATATACTTTTAAAAATCTATCAGTAAAATAAAAATCCATGTGTTATTCCTATCTGCTAACAAATTCTCAAACCTATTTGATATTCAGGCAGCTGACTCCTTGTTATCATTCAGGTTTAAGCTCAAACAGGACCTTCTCAGAGAGAGGTCTCCCATGGATATCTAACCTCCCATTGTACCCCTCCATCCCATTACCCTCTTTTATTTCTTCCTAGAACTTACCACTATCTGAAATTTTCTTAATTACTTGTTTGCTTATTCACTATTTATTTCTTACTCTAGAAAGTACGCTTCAGGAGAGCCAAGATGTTGACTGTCTTGTTCTCTCCTATGTCCTTAGATCTCAAAATGTGCCAGGTATATATTTAAGTGGGTGACAGAAATGGCCCCTGTTTCTACAGAGCCTATAATCTATCAGGGAAGTCAAAAACTGAGTAATTGAAGACATTTTACAATCTCATTTGGGAAATCCAAGCCCCAACTCAAAGAGCTATACATTTCCCTGAGTAGCCTCCTTGTCCTTCATTCACTATTACATTTGGCTAAGGAAAAAGTCCACGTGTAAACAACCATACCACTTTCCACCCCAGAGGAAATTGCTTTTGGTGCTAATCTAAGCCAGTAGTCTAAAAATTTTTTGGTCACTTATCTTTATCAGTAATCAATTTTTAAATAACCGTCCCAATATATTTATTTATTTATAAGTTAAATGTGTATACCACAGTGCTAATGTATTGTATTTTAAAACATAAATGAAAATTGAAATGTAAACAGATGAGACAGAAATAGAAATTCTGTTATTTTCTTTCTCCGCCCCACCCCCACTTTGGATGAGCTTATGTACCCCCTAGAATATGTACAGCATATTTTGAAGATCACTAAGCAAAGCAATTTCCATCTGGAGTTAAGAGGTTATCAGGGGTTAGAAGTGAGAGAGGGGCTAAGGACAAGGAGGCAACAAAGGAGCATGTTTCAGGATATTGCAATTGTTCTATGTCCTGTTTTGTGGTAGCGGTAACAAGAATCTACCCAAGTATTAAAACATATCGATCTGTACATACCAAAACAATGGATATATGGATGTAATTTTTTTAAAAGTTTAAGAAAACAAGCCAACAAAAAAGAGTCTAGTATGGAGTTAGACACTAAGCATTTATTTTTCTGACAAGTGAAAAATCCTTTAAAAACCTGCATTTCCATCCTTGCTTTGCTTTTCCCTCCAGAGATCAGAATACAAGAAAGCGAAGGAAATAATGTGACCTTATAGCCACCTCATTGATCCTTGAACCCTATAGCCCACGGTGGCAGATGGCTACAACAACATCTCCCACTCCACGTGCTGTCCTGCAATGTGACCTTGCCAGCCCCTCATCAGGAGGTGGGGTTCCTTTGCCCTTGAATCTGGTCTAACTTTAATGACTCACTTATAACTGATAACATCCATGAACTTATAGGCTAAGTCAGAAAAGACCATACAGCTTTCACCCAAGTATCTTCGGGCATTTTCTCTCAAAATCTAGCCTTCATAGTGAGGAAAGCCCAAGACACACACAAAGCCACAGAGACTGGCTTTCTACCTAGTTGAGAGTCCCAAATGAGGCCAACCTTGAGTCATCCCATCCTGTAATGGTTACTTTTATTTGTCAACTTGACTAGATCACTGGGTGCCCCGACATCTGGTTAAACATTATTTCTGAGTATTTACAGAATAAATTAGTATTGGAACATGTGGACTGAGTAAAGCAGATGGCCCTCCCCAGTGTGGGTGGTTGTCATCCAACCCATCGGGGACCTGAACAGAACAAAAAGGTGGAGGAAGGCTGAATTCATTCTCTGCCTGTTTGAACTGGGACACTGATTATCTCCTACCCTTAGCACTACTGGTTTTCAAGCCTTCAGATACTCAGACCAGAATCTATACCACTGGGTCCCCAGCTCTCAGACCTTCAAACTATACCACTGGCCTTCGTGGGTCTCCACCTTGCAGATGACAGATTGTGGGACTTCTCAGCTTCCATAATCACATGAGCCAATTCCTTGTAACAAATCTCATTCAGTAGATAGGTAGACAGACCGGGGTGCCTGGGTGGCTCAGGTAGTTGGGCATCTGCCTTTGGCTCAGGTAGTGATCTCAAAGTCCTGGGATCAAGACCAACACTGGGCTCCCTGCTCAGTGGGGAGTCTGCTTTTCCCTCTCCCTCTGTGCCTCCCTCTGCTCATGCTCTCTCTCTCTCTCTCTCTCAGATGACTAAAATATTTTTGAAAAATAGATAGACAGGGGTACCTGGGTGGCTCAGTCGCTAATCATCTACCTTCGGCTCTGGGATCGAGTTCCTCCTTGGGCTCCCTGCTCAGTGGGAAGTCTGCTTCTCCCTCTCCCACTCCCCCTGCTTGTGTTCCCTCTCTTGCTGTGTCTCTCTCTGTCAAATAAATAAATAAAAATCTTTAAAAAAAAATAGATAGATACAAAGATAAAATATCTATCTATCTTTATATCTACCTATCTACCTACCTACATACCTACCTACCCTATTGGTTCTCTTTCCTTAGTATACCCTAACCAATATACAACCCAAGCAGGAACTGCTGAGAGTTCCAGCTTCCAGCTATTTGAGTACCCCCAGATATGTGAGTCTTTCCAGTTAAGGCCCCAGGTACTGTGGAGCCAAAACAAGCCAGATCCATTATGTATGTCTGAATTCCTGACCCAAAGATTCCAAAAGCATTACAAAATGGTTATTATAATATGCTACCAAATTTGGGGATGGTTTGACAGACAGATAGTACTTGTGTCCTATCCATTATCAATTCTGACCTTTTTCCTTAGCAATAAAACCTTGATTTTATTTGGAGAGGTCTGTTAAAAATATTAAATCTTCCAGCTCTCTTTATAGCAAAGTATGGCCAAGTAATACAATCATGGCCAATGAGAAAATGAAGTTGCTAGTTAGAATTTCCAAAATAAAAAAATAAAATAAAGTTCTTTTAGGAGACAGATGAGATGGCTGGTTTCTCTGGTCTTTTACTGTTTTTTTCTTTTTAACTTTCCTCATTCTCCCGGCCTAGCATGCAGTTTTGATACCTGGAAGAAGGCAGAACAGGAACTATCTTGCCACCATGAGGGTGAAAACCACAGTCTAGAAATGATGGTGCAAAATGATACACTGATTTCATGATAACTTTCTGGAGACATTACACTAGACTGAACTTCCCACCTAAGACTTCTTCTTATATACAAGAAATAAACTCCTCCATGATGAAGCACTGTTTAATTAGAGTTTTCTGTTATATGCAGGCAAACACACTTGGTACCAAAAAGATGATGCAGGAATTAACAGATTCTACCCTCCTTATCTTGAAATTTTTAATAAACTGATATTTGAACTTATGTTTTGTAAGTGAAGCCTGATGAGACAATAGAGAATGCATATAAACAAAGGAAATACACAATAGGTGGATCTCTCATTTCTTGCCACCCATTCGCATAGAGTGTTCAGGATGCCCCACGAGCAGTGGGTTCCAGCAGAGCCACAATGCATGCAAGTGCAAGGAGACATACAAGATGCAAAAGGTAAATGTGTTACAGCTAAGACTATACAAGCAGGTTGAGAGGGAGGCACTCACAGCCCCAAAAGGCCACTCTTTATACTTAAACCAGAATTTACTTTAAATGCAGAGGCGGCAATGGCATTCCGAGAAAAACAAATGACCCAGGAACCTTATCTTTCTCACCCATGTTACTTCCCTGTAACAGCTAACCAGTAACGCTCCAAATGATAACACAGAACGTTATGGATTAAATTGTGCCACCACCTCTCCCCCAATTTATATGTTGAAGCCCCAACCTTCAGTGTGATTATATACAGAATTAGGTTTTTTAGGAGGTAATTACAGCTAAATGAGGACATAAAGGTGGAGCCCTAATCTGATAGGATTGTGGCCTTATAAGAGAAATTTCTCTCTCTGCCACATGAGGACGCAGCGAGAAGGCAGCCATCTGCAAGTCGAAGAGAGAGCCCTCACCAAAACCCGACCATTTCAGACTCCCCAGCCTCCAGAACTGGGAGCAACTAAGTGTCTGCTAAGCCACCAATCTTATGCTATTTTGTTATGGCAGCCCAAGCCGACTAATACATAGAATGGAAAGGAAATATAGGGCAACCCATAGCTCCTATTTCTTTTAGTCCTTCCGTACTTATCAGTAAGGCAAAGGGACAGATTATTGGTACAATTTGGATGTATTGAGAAGTACAAGTAAAACAGTTAAGCTACAATTGTTCTGCATTTCCACTGCTGTGGTAAGAAGAAAATATGTGTACCCGCACAAGCAATGAAATACAACTGTGTAATTTCAATAATTCTATGTAACAAGTTAAACGCTCTCATACTTGCATTTAAAACTGGCATCTCTTGGGACAAAACCTGTGGAAGAAAAGAAAAGGCTTTATAGTTTAGTATTTTGACAGCACCTCTTCCCAGCTGAGGGGAGGCTTAACACGTCTTTGGGAAACAGGGACCCAAATTTCACCAAATGGAAAGCTGATGATCCTTTCCCATGCAATTAGCAAATCAGTTGCTTAGACATCTGACTGCTACACCTTATGATGCATACCAGTTGTCATCCAAGTCATACGTTTTATGGGAAATGGTAAGAAAAAGTCAGAATGTGGGGTATTAGTTCAATTTTCCTCAAATATGGAGAACTGGACAGGGATTAGGTGCCGCTGCTTTCTTTGGGAGGTAGAATCCCAGTGCAGAATGAAGGAAAGGACAAGCGAGAGAGGGAAGCTCAGGGAGCAGTACAAGATGCTCAATTACCATGGTAATGACTGCAGTGTAAAAAGCCACAGACACACAGCTGGTATCCAGGCTGTTATCTGTACTCAGCAATGGGGACAACCCCAGTTGGGCTGTATGACAATACTATGGTGCAGCGGTGTCCACTGGAAAGAGGGAGGAGAAAGATTGTATGAGCCTTTATCTCTACTGCTACCTGTTTCTCACTGGACAAAACTCACCCCATGAAAATTTAATTCCCCCATATTTTCAGGATATATGCTATGACCCCTTCAGCAGCCACCCAAGAAGTCACATCCCACACGGTACAGTGTGGCATTTCAAGTCAATACAGAAGTGTCAGGAGGAGCCAGAGACTCTGGGCATGTGGCTGGTTGGTCATGGGGGTTGCTGGGGTTGAGCTAGCAACTGAGAATGTGGGAGGGGGAACAGGCCATGAACACCCAAGATGCATCCAATAAAAATGAATGCGTGCAGGGTCCTTCTGGCCACATTCAGTGACAACCTGAAAGAGACAGATGAAATGAGTCTTGAGGTTGTAAAACCACAAAGAAAGAAGAAAGGAGATACCAATTGGTTAAGTAAAAGACTCTCTGGCAGTTGATTGTGATTTAAATTAGGTGGGGGCTCCACAAAATCCTGCAGTTGAAAAATTCAGGTCCTTCAATAACCTCAAAATTGATTAAAAAGGGCCGGTCACAAAGCTGCAGGCCTCCCCCAAACACCCTTCCTTGAATTCTCTGCAAGGGAAAGAAGGCTAACCTGCTGGTACTGAGATGAAGAGGCTATCTTGCTAGGAAAGCCTACGGTGATGAACTGCCTCAGACAGAAGCCATTAAGCTAAGAGGAAGGATGGTGCTCAGAACACAAAGAGCAATACGTAAAAGGGAAGAAGAATCTTCAGGCCTAAAAACACTTAAACAAGGTGTGTGCTGTTGTTACTCTCACAGGTAATGAATCAGCTGGATGCCAGCCAGGAATTTTGAGGGAAGTCTTGCCAAAAAGAACTCCATTCTTGGCAACCAGTGGTCTCTGGCTACTTAACTCTAAAATAATCCCCAGGTCCTTAGCTTCCATCAACAAGACATGGACTGTGGCAGCAGTGAAGACCCTACAAATGACGCCCTTCCCAGTACCCTCCTCAAACTTGGCCTTGGAGGATAAAAGACAAGGACTATAATCCCAGAGAGTAAAGCCAGGGGTTTTAGTAGACAAGTGGCTACCAAGGCACTTGGACCCACTAAGTGCACTAGGGCTAGAAAGCATCACTCTTACTACCCAGGGGATCTGATGATTGCTCTAGAATGGTGGGTCTCCAATTCTCTTTTCTGAATTGTAGCTTTATTATTGTTATCCACTTCCTTTCCCACAACTGTATATAGGCATGCGTAGGAGACAAATAAAAACTGTCATTAAATGTATTCATTATGGGAACTCAAGAACCTGGCAAATAGTTTGGGACCTTGAGTTGAATGTTATAATTAAATGAGACTTTAGGGGTATTGACTGATGTCTGAAAAGAAGGGTGCGTATGGATGTTGCTTAACCATGGGTAGACTGTGGCAAAGGCCAGTTGTTACCTATACAGTATCTGTTTGCTGTTTTTCCTTAACTACAGGACCTTATTTCACATGAAGTAGCCACGTGCCGGATTCTATGGCATACTGTCACTCTCCTGGCCACTGGGATACTGAGTTTTTTTAAAAGAAAGACAGAGTCATTTGAATTGTTTCTATTGTTTCTTGTTTTCCTTTTTCCCTACCCCCTCTTCCCTGCCTGGAATGTGAATGTGATGCTTTGAAGTCAAAGAGCTATCTTGTGACCTTGAGAATCAAAACCACACCACAGATAGGGCACAGTAAAGAGAAAAAGGAATCTGAGTCCTTGACGACTGCATGGAATTACTGAATTTATTCAGGTATTTGATTCAGGTATTTTTGATAAGCAGGGGAAATAAACCTCTATGTGATTAAACTACTATTATTTGGGGCTGTAACAACATGTAGTCAAAAGCAAACCTTAATTCGTGCAAACCCCAAAATGGAAAAGCATAAAACAAGAAAGCTTTTACCAAGAGCTAAAAGCAATCATTCCGTGCTGTAGTAAAGCTAGAAATATGGGCCTAAAAATTTCTGGCCAATTCTTCAGAATAATTAGAAGCCTCCAAACTGGTAATCAGATGGGTTCCTCCCCTTGCCAAGTTGACACTTTGTGCCTTTCAGGGCCTGAAGCAGGCATCATGTCCACATTTGTATGCAGGAGACCCCTAAACAGGCAAAAGCACCTTGCAACACATTAACACATCACATTTTATACAAACCATTACCCCTGTTGCATGTGGGGTTTGGTTAAAACAACAACAACAACAACATAAACTATGAGAGAGATCAATATTTGAGTACTGCCAACATCCCTTAACTATGTAATCTCAATGACTCTTAACTTCCTCATCAAAAAGTTAGAATTAGATAACCTACCTCATATTGATACTTAAATGAGATAATAACTTTATAGCATTAAAACCAAGCTAGGATATCTCCAAGACACTACTGTATCAGAATAGCTATCTCCCAAAAGGGATATAAAAACTGCCTGTGCATTATTTTCATTTATAAGTTAGCTTTCTTGGTCTCTCTTTTTTTTATTAATTTAATCAAACTTCATTAATCACTACTCTGTGCCACGCACTAGGTACACAAAGCAGGTACAGAGCCTGCCTTCGAGGAGTTAGCTCACTGGCTAATGACACTGGATGGATAATAGATCAAAAAGACCTAAGAGACGAGGCAGATGACAAGAAGTGAACATCAGATAAGGTACCCATACAGGAAGCCCAAAAACAAAGGTTGCTAGGGACTTCCATCTTAAAGCCACACATTCTCCAGTACCTCTCCCATAATTCAAGAATGGCATAGAATTTATTCAATTGCCAGATGACCAGCTGAGAAAGAAACACCATTTCTGATATGAACTGAAAATAGTAAGGTAATTTTCCAATTCCCCACTGCTAGACACTTGCTCCAGAGCTGACTGTCCAACACAGTTCAGGAAGATTGGGAGTGGGGGTTCAAGGAGGGAAGGATGTATAATTAAAAACCTGGGAACAAAAAAAATATCTGTAATTTCTACTCCAACCCAAAGATCAGTGATCCAGCATAGGCTAGGCTGGCTAGGGGACACCTTTTATGTGAACTGCTCTACCAAACTGCAGCATGAATGCTACTTAATAAGCATTCTGATTGGCCTATGTATGTCACTTTTCTCTGGAAGAATACGGCATCTGAATCCTAAATGATCACAACTACTGGTTAACTACCAAACATGCCTAGTTTTAAAACAGGGCATGTGGTCGTTCCACTCAAGCCTCTTCAGTCCTCAGATTGTGGGAATGAGAAAAGACCATTAGCACTAAGCTGCTTTCCTCTGGACACGGACAGCAGTGTCATCATGACTTCTCTCCACAGTTGAGTCCCTGCTTGTGCTGCAGTGATTGAGTCTGGCTGTCTTCAGGCCTCTAAGAGAGGAAACCAAAGTCCAGACACCATATGGTCACTAATGCACTCATGGTGCTCGTGATCATCTAAAGGATTACCTAGTGACCAGATTTCAGAGGGGTACTACTATTCTGTCCTCCCAAAAGACGACTCATGTCATTTCAATGATATAAATTATTCCTGGTTTTCCATTCTAAACTAGTCCAAATGGATGACAATGAAAGTCAAGACATTTTCAAGATGAGAGATAGTGATGAGTCACTGACATTGATCATAGCCTAGACAATCAAAAAATCAGACTAGACCAATTAGAATCATTTCATGAAGAGAACATGAGAAATGTCTGGATAAGTACATTACCATGTGTCAACAAGTATCTGATTTCCTAGAGACTGGTACCATTGTCTTATATGCAAAAGAATAGACGGAAGAGGTAAGAATCAATATTCCTATTTTGGCCATATTTTTGATGTGGCATCCGAGTGGAAGCTTTGGGACAGCTGCTAGAATATAAATCTAAAAGCTCCCCCCCCCGATACACACTGCAAAATAATGACTAAGCTTTAAGAGTCTTCAGTCTGTGGATGGCAGTTAGAGTCATAAGCTAGGGGAAAGGTAGGAGAGCTTCTCCCAGGTCTACAGATTTGGTTAAAGAGGATAAGGCAGTAAAACAGGCTAATAAGGAGCGACCATTAGGTGAGAGGACAATTAGATAAATCTTGTACTATCATGGCCTGGAAAAGACAATGTCTAATCAAAGAAAGAGTAGTCAAGGTGTCAAAGGCTGCTTAGAGAGTCTGTAAAATGAAGACAGAGGTCATCACTGGCTTGGGCAAGATGTGGGTCAGTGGGGACCTTGGTAAGAATCTCTACAGTGGAGTAAACACAAAATTAAAAGTAGAAACAGTGACTTTTGACAACTCATTCAAGAAGTTTTCCTGTAAGAAGGATCAGATAAATAAGATAATATCTGTGAAATTTATAAGAAATGAGGGGTCAAGGAAGATGTCTTAAAACCATATCAAAACATGCTTGGATGCCAGTGAAAATAATCTAATAGAGTGGGGAAATTTTCTGAGATCATCGCAGGAGCAAAATTCTTAAGTATATGAGAGGAGAGTGAACCAAAGCACAAGTGGAGGGACTAGCCTTGGACAAGAACATGGACACTTCTACTCTTGTGTTAGGCAGAAACACAAGATGGATACAGATAACAGAAGTTAATGGAGTCCGCATTGGACAGGTGAATTAATTTTTATTTGGTTGCACCCTCTGTATGAAGTCTGAAGAGAAGGCATCAGTGATGAAGGAGGAGGTGCTAAAAACTTGAAGACAGAGAGGAGTTATAAATTCTTGCTGACTGGGAAAAAGGAGTTTATTGGAAAAATATGTGAGTATTAGCTATAGTATTGAGTATCTGTTTAATATTTCTGGTCATAAATTTAAAGTGAACATATAAAACGTGTAATTTTTTCTAAATCTTTTGCAGGCTGCAGAAGCTGGAAATGGGAAAATGTTTTATTTTCAAACCCAGCAAGTTCCAACCTCCTGTATTTTCTTTAAACTGTTTGAAAACTAGAAAGTTCCTTCTGAGTTCATTTTGATCTTCCCTTTACTTTATGGCAGCTAAATGGGGCCAGTTGTCATCTTCCATATTCTGCCTGGATATCACCTTACCAAATCCATAAATTCCTTAGATACTCATTCTGTTTTTCATGTGACCAACACAACGGTTTTGCTCATTGTTCTGCCAGTATAGAATATCAGTCTCATTTTGTCCAGCCTCCAGTAGTAATTTCTCAGAGCTTTCCTGCACTTCATCTTGTGTAGGCTCTTCTAGCCCCTGCTACCGCCATTTCCAAAGCCAACGCTCCATGTTTTACACCTTTTATTACAGCAACAGCCTACTACTAGGCACCAGTTTCTGTTTCAATTACGTATTACTGCAAAACAAACTATTCCAAAAACTTAGTGACTTAAAACAAGAACTCTCTTATTATTTTTCACAATTCTTTGGTTCAGGAACTCTGACAAGTTACTCATCTCTGCTTCACAGGATATATGGCCAGGGCTGGAACATTCTAGATGGCCTTTTGATTCACATGTCTAGCACCTCTGCTGGGATGGCTCAAACACCTGGGAACTAGCTGGGGAGAACTTGACTAAGATCTCACATCTTGGACATGGTTCTTGTTGTCAGCTGGGTTCCTTAATTCTCCCTCATGTATTCTCAGACATTCTCTCTACAGTCCCTCCACATGATCTCTCCAGACCTGTCACTCAAGGCCAAGTGCACAAAAGTAAAAGCTGCCTGGGCTTCTTTAAGGCTTGGGATTGAACTGGCATAGTGTCACTTCTGCCACATCTTATTGAGTAAAGCAGGTCACGGGATCATCCAGATTCAAGAGAGTGATCTATGCAGGCATATGAATACGGTGAGGCATGGTTCATGGGGGCCACCAAACTAACAGTGTGCCCCAGAGACTAAGGATCCACACAAAGACAGTGGAGCCCATTTCACTCGATAGCAGCCCTCGTTCCTTCAACTTGAATCACTTCATCTTCTACAACAATAAAAGGACCACCTCAATCTGGTAGTTATTTTCTAACCATATTTGGCTTCATTTTTCTTTAAATCTCTTCAGCACTTGGTCAAGTAGCCCTCCTGTACCACTTATCCTACTCTACATTATAGTATAGCTACTTACACTTTTATCTCATCCCATTAACTAGATTACAAGCATTTCAAGAAGAGAAAAGTCTCGTGTTGAACTTCTTAGCTCTCCACTTCCACTCCCTGTAAGTAGCGCTGGCTCTACAGTGTTCCCGGAATTGGTCTTCAAGAAGCCTGAGGTCTCTAAATGTCGTAAGATCTGTTGAAGGAACAGGCACTGGAAAACAGAGATGAGAGTCATTAAGGAGTTCCAGCTTTTTAACTCACTTGTTCATTCATTGCCATATCTACTATTTATTGAACACTTTCTCCTCTCAAGGCACTGTAAGTGAAGTATTACAAATCCTTTCAGGAATATTGCACACTGAAGAGTAACATCTCCATTTTATAGATGATGAAATTAAAGCTCAGAGAGGTTATGTGACTTGCCACCAGCTGCTAAATTATTAAACTGCAGATACGCCAGGTTTGTCTCATTGCAAAGCTCATGTTCTTTTCTTCACACTGACTGTGTCTATTATGGGCTGCCAGAAAAAAGCAACGCTATGCTTAGGGCTGACTTAGGGGTAACTTATACAGGGCCCCACTCATAGGAGGACTTGTGCTTGGTTTCATGCTCCACTGTTACTGTTTTGAAATTCTTAATAATTTGAAAACACGAGGCCTTTCATTTTCCTTTTGCACCGGGCCCCACAAATTGTGCAGCTGGTCCTGTCTGTGCTTATATGGGAAACACTTTGATGCGCGACACTGATGCTTCCACAAAACTCAGTTTCTGTTTCACAAATGTGGGGGCTGCTATATGTACATATAAAGTGGGTGAATGGTTTTGAGTTTTTCTAGTTAAAATTCTACCCCGCCAAATAGTTTTCCTCAAAAACATTACCTCCAGACATTCATTCCCTTAAGTTAACAAAAGACTCTCCCACAGTTTTTTCATCCCATGATTTCACTTCACTCACCTTGAATACCCTTTTTATTTCTCTCCCCCTAGCCAAATAGTTTTCAAAAACACTCTTTTAATTCCCCTTAATACTGCTACAAGGACATCCTTTAATAAAAACTCCAAATCTATACTTGTGAGGAGATAAATTATTGGGTGATTATTCACAACACAAAGGATTACTCACCATGGACTCCTTTAAATGTACACTGAGAGATCATTCCGTGTTTACAAGCCATTAACCACTTGAGCTTGATGGTGCAGAGAAACAAACTAGAGGACTGGCTACTCCAAGGCTGAACACAGGGAGGTGTGGGGTCTGAGTCGCTGACGTGGGACAGCTGACAGCAGGGAAATAGGCTGACCACCAGCTGGGGGGGGGGGTGCGGAAGAGGGGGGTCCACCACGTCTGCACGACTTACAACATCATCTTAAAGGTGCATGTAAGGCCTAATTAAAGGTGAATGCTAAGGCTTAAACCAGGTGTAGGAGTAGGGTGTCATCCCCAAAAGGAAATATTTAGAATATTTAGTGAATCATGTAATGATTTGAAACAGCTTGACTGACTAAACAGTGGAATCTTACTGAGATAACTACAGTATGAACAACCAGATCTCTATACATCTCCACCTGAATCTTCTTGCTCAGGAAGGTTTCATCATCCTCTGATGACAGGCTGGTGTATGCACCCCAATGATGGAAGAAGCTCCAGGTTCTAGGGCAAAAGCTTTTGTCTTTAGTGTACTCTGAGTGGCTTTTCAGGCTGGCCCTTGATTCGAAAGTGTATGAGACAACTTGAGCCAGGGCCATTAGTTCTGAATGGCATGTGGCATGGTATAGTGCTCCCAACCCCAGGGTCATGACACAGGGCACATATAGTTCAGGACCTATGCCAGTCATCTGCACTAGGGGAAGGGTGGCCTAGAGTAAGAAAGCCCCCAGTATCCATACAAAAACCAAAGTGGAACACTTCCTACCTCCAAGACTGACTAAGGTAAGAGAGAACAAGGATATCACCCACGTATTGCAAATTCTAGAATACATGCTTAAAATAGGTTTTCCCATTAAACTCAGAATAAAATCCATTCTCTTCACCATGCCTCATCTTACCTGGCCTAGCCTCCCCAGCCTCACCTCTCCCCACTCCCTGTCTCTCACCCATTCTACTCTAGCCAAACTATTCTTCTTGCTGTAGCTCCTACTTATACCCACCGCATGGCATTTGCACTTGATGTTCCAGCTTCCAGATCTCCTCAGACCCGAGTCATTTCCATGACTGACCACTTCTTGACATTTGGAGCTCAAGTCCTGTTCACCACTTGTTTATTTGTACATTTTATTGCCTGTCTCTCCCCTCTACAATCTAAGCTCCATGAGAACAGGAAATTTGACTCTTGTTTATGGCAAAATCTCCACTTCCTAGAATAGCGCCCTGGCACATAGGATGCAACTGATAAATATTTGTTGAATGAATAAGTACATGAGTATCTGGTCAATATTTAGTTGCAACCCGTGGTCTAGGTGCTGGAAATTGGTGTACAAAGAGGGGCATGGCACTGATAAAGCTGAGTTGGGATGGGCCAGAACGAAGAGAAAAGGATACAGGGGAGGGGACAAAGGAGAAATATGCTTCTTGCAACGACGAGATGAAGGAATCTCTGACCACCCAGTGTGCTGCGTGGAGATGCCAAACTGCAAATGTTTATCCCCAGGAGTCTCTAGCATTTGATGGGTGCACACTGCAGAGCCCTATGCAGCAGTGAGAAGCAATGGACTAGGCACACAGATCGCCACATGGATGGCTCTTACAACATAATGCAGACGGGAAAAATAAGACAGGAACAGAATGATATTTCATACACCATTTCCATAAGATAACAATACAAAAATATAAAGCAAATAAAGCACATTTTACAAGATCACATACAAAAGTATACACATTAAAAACATAAGAATGGTCATCTGTGAGGAGGGGAAGAAATGAGAGTGGGGAAAAGAGGTAAGAGGAGACAAATAAATTAAATAAAAATGAGAGACGCTTTGTGTGGATCAGTGACAATGATGTTCCATGAAGTGAGGATCATGCTTAATGCAACCCTCCGCAGTTGGAAGTACAAAAGAAAATAGAATGTTATTTTCTGATTCAGGTCACTTTACACGGGATGCTAATATTCACACAGAGGAGTTTGAACTTGTCGAAATACATGAATATCTCTGAACTTGTCCTGATTGAGAGCTACTTGAGATTTCTCCAGAGTCTAAATCTAAAGATAAATTAAACGTTAAAGCTACTGACTTTAAGGGTGGGAAAAGGGGTACCCAAGAGGGCATTCAGTGGCTGAAAGTCATGGCCTATACCTGTATAGAATCCTAATAAGCCACAGAAGAGAATGGGGACAATAAGGGTACTGAAAATTGGAAGCCCGTGATAGTCAATAGGGACTCATTTCAACCATGATGGAGGTGATGGAGATGAGAGAACGTAACATGTGTTAAAATCCTTCTCTTTGCCAGGTCCAGACCTGGTATTCCATGTATAACATTCATTCATCTGTTCATTCATTTAACTAATATTTACTAACACATGTTAATTGTCAGGCGTTTTTCAAGTCACTGGGAATACAGAAGCGAACAAAGAGTCTCACTCATTTTCATGGCTACAGAGACACATAATAAACCATCAAGTTAATTAAATGAGAAAAAATATCAGAGACGATTGCTATGTAAAGAATTTAAACTAGGTGATGTGAGAGAAGGTGACTAGATGGCTTCTTAAGTCTGGGTGGCCACAGAGACACAATGATCAAATACTAGTTTCTGGTATCTTTGAGATTCACAGTTCAGCTCTGTGTCAGGTGGGTGACCTTGGGCAAGTTACTGAACCCTCCAGGGCCTGTATTTCCTCCTTTGTAAAATGGGGGTAATAATTTAGCCCACCTCATAAGGTTGATGTGAGGATGAAATAAGTCAGCACACTTAACAATGCTAAAGAATAGTTCTGGGCGGGCGCCTGGGTGGCTCAGTCGTTAAGCGTCTGCCTTCAGCTCAGGTCATGACCCCAGGGTCCTGGGATCAAGTCCCACCTCGGGCTTCCTGCTCAGCACGAAGCCTGCTTCTCCCTCTCCCACTCCCCCTGCTTGTGTTCCCTCTCTCGCTGTCTCTCTATCAAATAAATAAATAAAATCTTTAAAAAAAAAAAAAAAAGAATAGTTCTGGGTACTTGATAAATACCTGGTCAATGTTAATAACAATGATGACAGTGATGTAATCGTGGTGGTGGTGGGGGGTGAATAAAGCTGAGACATGTCTGACAAGACAGTGGCATGCAGCAACTGGGGGCAAGAACACTCCAGGCAGAGGGAAAGTGGGTGCAAAGTCCTTGATAAACTGGAAGAAGTTTGGCATGCTGCAGGAAGAAAAACAAAGAGTAGAGTGTTCAGACGGTGATGGACAAGGGCAGAGTGGTAGGTAATGATGTCAGAAAGGCTGGGAGAGGCAGATTACAGAAAAATACTTACATCAGGAGAAGGGGGTAAGATTTTTTTCTAAAATCTGTGAGAAACTAGAGAGTGATAAGCAAGAAAGTAATGTGATCCTTACAATAACCTTATGGGGCGGGGGGGCAATGCTGTCTCCATTTCACAAGTGAGGTAACAAAGGCTCAGGGTGGCTCAGAAAATTAACCAATGCCACATAGCTATTAACCGGTGCGGCAAAAAGGTGAACCCTGGCCTATCAGTCCGTCACCCTGCCCAGCATCATACTTTACGACAAGAGGATTCCTGAGAAGTTCCCCTCCTGCCACAATTGGCTTCCCATTAATGGAAACAACACTGTGCAAACATGTGGCTAAAATCAGCATGGTAGGCACTTAGCTTCCTGTGCTCTGCTCTCCCTGAGTGTCTACAGAGGACTCAGCAGGCCAGGCGTTCATGCATATGAATTGGTTAACACATCAAACTGGCCCTCTCTGAGATGCCAGGCTTCCAGTGACATCACATGTGCCTTGATAGAACCCGTGCTTACAAATTGCCACCCAGCTCTTGGGATCTGGCAGTCTTCCCTTTCTAATTGGCATGTTTGATTACTTGAGAGAAAATTGCTCCACTTCTGTTTTCTCCAGCCAACTCCAAGTGGGAGGAGAGGGAGAAAAGGAACAAGAAACAGAGAGAAGGCCAGAAAATGTTACCATAGTGATTAAGGGAGCCTGTTCTTAGTTCCCGAGCTAAACCAGGCATTCAAAAGAATACATTGTTCTGATTTTGCTGTGTTTTATTTTTTGCTTTAGCACTATGAATAACTGTCATCAGAGACTCCAAGGCAAAGCCTGAGGACTGGTAGCAGCCCTTGAGATTTCACTGTACGGCAGTCTCTTCCACTCCCTCCATTCATCAGTAGATCTGTATGCCCATTTCAACTTTTCAGTAAGAAATGAATTTTTACAACTCATAAGACAATTAAATTCATAAGATTAATTCATAAGACAGTTATTAATAATAAATGCAAGCATTTTGATGTGCTTTGCATGCATTATCTCATTTAATACAGCATGTTACAAGGTACAAGGAAATGGAAAGTGCTGAGAGTATATAGATGGGGCCCAGAAGGGTCTTCCTGGGAGCTGACTCCTGATCCAGCTGACTTCAAAAAGCATATGCTGAACTACTCATTGCACTGAGAAACCCTGCTTTCCTCTTCTTATGTTAGGTCCTTTAGGATACTCATCGCTGCATTTGAATCTTTCCCTTCAGGAAATCTCAATCATAGAGACATAGAATCTTAAAGGTAAAAGAGATCTAGCTGATCTAAAGAAGAGTAATGGAGAAATGGTAAATACAGAGCCATTCTCCATGCCTCTCTAAGAAGACATCACTAATCAATCTTAAGCCTCTACCCGGCATCAGAACCCTTCTCAATAGAGCCTACTGGTCAACCACTACCATTAGTTCAGTAATTCATTTCCCAACAAATAGTTATCTAATATATACTATGGTCTAGGCACTAGGAATACAGAGATGAGGAGGTCACTGGCTTCTGGATTCCTTCCAAATTACATTTTTACTGAGAATTTCTCTGTGATTCTCCTCACACACCACTTTCACTGCAGTGTTATATCTCACATGACAAGCATATTTCACCCAGAAACAGTTTCATGAGTTACTTGTTCTTTTTTCTCGATAAAGCACTGTATTATTGAGTCCACATTACAGAGTGAAGTCATGACCTGATTGAGCATTCTACTATAATTTATCCCAAAAGCTCTCTGTTTTGGCTGGGAACCTGTGTAATGCCTCCAACCATGGGGAGAGTAAACTACCCTGTTTTATTGATGGTGTGGCCGGTCCTTTGACATGCTTTAGCAAACAGAATGTTAGCAAACATGATGTGAACAGAAGCTTAGATGTCTTGTCTATTTTCTTTGCCCTATAGTGCTCCTACAATTTGTCATGAAAAGAACCTGCCTAGGAGAGCTGCTAGTCCAAGGAGAATCAAGAAACTTGTGGAACCAATCTGAACCCAACTCACAGCTTGGAATCAAGCCCGGCCAATTCCCAGCTGAGCCCAGCAGAGATACAGCCAGCCTGCAGACCCATGAACAAAAAAACAAATGTTTATTAAGCCACTCAGATTTTGAGATTGTTGTACAGTCAAAACTAAATACATGACTCTAATTTTCTTAGAACTTTATATTCCTTTCACTTCCATTTTTAGGCAAGAGCTATTGCTTTTCCATTTGGGACCAAGAAACAAAGTTTCATCTCCTCGTAGGAGCTATTGTGTATAAGACCACCATCGGTTTACAACAAAGCCGGTCTAAGATGTGAACACTGGTCTGTCCATGAGGTGCACTCACTAGCTAGTAATACATGCATTTTCCACTATGAATAATTCAAATCAAAAGATTAAATTACACTCCATAGAATTTAAGGTCAGGCAGTCAACAGTCAACTTATTTTATCAATCAGAGTTTAATCAGGCAAAGAATAATCACTATAGGTATTTAGAGTAGGAAGAGCATTACTACAGACAAACAGACTTGCATAACAATCGGGCAAAGGAACAAAGGACAAGAAGGCTGCTCTCAGGAAAACTGAAGTACAGAGATCACAAGTAGTGGAGCAGTCATGTGCTACCTACAACACCAAAGCAGGTGACTCTCAAGACGATGCTTGAAAGTCATGGGCAAAACATCACCTCCGCCATCTCCACTGCCCACACACCTGCCCACCAGAGGAAAAGCAGCTTCTCTTCTCTTCCACCTTCCAGATCTCACATGAGGGTCTCTCAAGGATGGAATCTAACCAGAATCCTGCAGACAAACGAGTCCAGGCTCCAGGCTTATACCCTCTAACACAGGGGAGAACTTGGAAGGGTGAGGATGAGACCTAGCATCAACAAACAATCCCTCATACCTACCAAACCCTTACTCTCTTTCAGATACTGTATCAAGATCTAGAGGCTCATGGTTAAACAGAACAGATACAACCGCTACCTTCATGGAGCACACAGTCCAGGGGCAATTTCGCTCCAAAGCCACTGAAATCTGGTGAATATCAGAGATAATTACAAGATGATGTGCTATGCACAAAGCATTAAGAAACAGAGAGGGAATGATTCTTACCCATCTAAGGGGATGGACAGAGGGAGATCTAGAAAACTGATTTCTCACTCCTCACACACACCTGGAAAAATACTACTCATCTGATATACAGAAATCATCGTGTAGCCCTAGGACAAGGATGAAGAGTAGAAAAGCAAATGGGAGTTCTAGAGTATTTGGGGTCTGTTACCACAAAAGTCATTAGAATTAGCTGCCCTTAACCCAAAATTTATCCTTGGAAGCAGCATCAAGTTTTCAATTCCTAGTCTCTGAAAGTATGGGCTTCCTCTGGTATACTGTAAGAGTCCGGGAAGGAGCTAACTTCAGTTTAAAGGCAGCTGCTTTCTAAGTGCAACCTGGGTGTTCCATGCTAACCCACTATGTGGCTACTTTATCTTTTTAAGATTGTATTTATTTATTTGACAGAGAGAATGAGCGCACGCACACAAGCAGGGGGAGCAAGCAGAGGCAGAGGAAGAAGCAGACCCCCCACAGAGTAAGGAGACTGACAAGGGGCTCAATCCCAGGACTCCGGGATCATGACCTGAGCCAAAGGCAGACACTTAACCAACTGAGCCACCCAGGCGCCCCTTGGCTACTTAAAATTAAACTTTTTTAATGAAGGGTTTCCCCTCATTTCTTTTTGCATAAATTACTTTTGAGCCCTGAAGCTGTGACACCTTCAAGAAGTCCTGAGGCACTATACATTAATAAAAGCATTGGTAGGCGGTTAATTAATTAGAAACTGCACAATACTCTGCTTTAAGAAAACCCCTGCCAATTCTACCCCTGTGATTTCCCTGATAAGCAGGATTCTTATGTTCTAAGTTTTAAAAGCAGGTATTAGAAAGCCAAAGAAGTCCAGTTTCATTTAACATGTTCTTTTTTGACCAACCCTCCGGAAGCACAGAAGACACCCTTACTGAAATGGAAGACATAAGGCTTGTCTTTGCCAGGGACTTTGCATACAGACATCAGTTAAAATCTCCATGCTTGCTTCAAATCAATTTACTTGAATTCTCATGTGAACAAAGACCATCAACCTTAACATTTACTATGACAAAAATTCAACTCTGATTATCTGACGTACAAGAGGAAATTTCAGGACTCCTGTTAGAAAGAAGCCCAGAGAATTCTTGCTTCGGACATGCCTGGGTCTAGGACTCACAGAGTGCTAGTAGGAATCCGTCTTTCAGCTCTGCTTCCTCCTGTGCTAGTTTATTATAAAGTAGGCTCCTCTTACGCAAAGGCAAGCCAGCAATTCCAGGCTTTCATTCTACCAAATTACCAATGTCAGGCAAAGAGAGGAGTGCCTCCCTCCCAGTGAGAGTCCTGGAGCTGGTGCTCTTAAGACTAACTTGACCATTAAAAAAAAAAAAAAAGATTAACTTGGGCCCCTGACCGAGCGCTGTGTCTAAGGGAAGAGAGTACTGTGACTGACCAGGCCTAGGTCACTTTTACCCACCTGGATCAGCCTCATCGGAACTACCCAGAGTGAGGGACACACATAAAACACCACAAAAGATACCTGCTACAGTTCTTAAAAATGATAGTAGTCAGCTTTTATTCGATAGGTGATTATGTCCCAGGTACTGTGCTAAGTGCCGGGCAAGCATTATCCTACTTAGTCCTCACAATCACCCTGTGAAGTAGACTCTATAATTATCTCTGTTTTAAAAATGAGGAAACCAAGACATTGGCCCAATGCCAAGGTCTCCCCTTCTCTCAGGCTGCCATTGTTCTCTTCCACATCTAGATCAGATCCGTTTTCAGCAAAGGAACAGTAACACCTCAGTAATTTAACTCAGCATGATGAACTGGCTCCCTCGGGCTGGTGTGCACTTGAACTGCCCCTAAAGCTGGGCAATGCAACATGCTGCCCTCTGTTAAAGGAATTCCTGGCATCAGCAGACACAACATTTGGAAATGGGAATGATGAGTAGTTGTTCCTGAGGTCCCACAGTACGATTTTGCTTCCCTGAAAGGCAAGCCCTTTGTTTTATCACCTTGCAATGCCTGCTTTATCATTTTTCCCTTTTGAAAATTAGACATTTGAACTGCATAGAAGAAAGCAGCAAGAGAGAAACACAGAGGAGTCAATGATTTAAATGCTGCCTGAAACAGAACACACTCAAGTCAACTCAGTAAATATTTATTAAAGGCACTCGGACTTGCAGCCAGACCTCACTGAAGAGAAATCAAGCACAATATGTGCACATAGAGATTTATGCACACAAAATTAGAAGTGGGGGTACTCACTTTATAAAATATCTTCTCATGACAGAAAATGAACCACCTGCATTCTTTGTGCAACATTTTAAAAGTTACTTGATTGACAGGAATGATTTGAGCATATCTGCTCAGAAGTCTGCCTACTGTATAAAAGGAGATACATACAACGTATAATAATAGTGAAAGAAAAGCTACACGAAATCACTTAGTGAATGGCATGTGGAAATGTGGTAGAAAGTCTTCAGGTACATTAAAGACCTAAATGTTAAAAAAAAAAAAAAAATCCATAATAACAATGAGAGAAATTATGAGTGAATTTACTATGTCCTTGAGGTTGAAAACTTTTTTAAGATAAAAAAGCCTTCACATGGCAGAGCAGTAGGGGGACCCTAAGCTTGCCTCTTCCCTTGAACAGAGCCTGATAAGTATCAAATCATTCCGAACACCCAAGAAATCAATCTGAGGACTGAGAGCACAAACTACACACCTACAGGTAGCAAAACGGCCACGTCAGGGAAGGTGGAAGCTGCGGAGAGCTGATTTGGGGGGAGAAAAGGCCGTGTGTGCTACGAAGGGGAGGGAGCCCTGATCAGAGAGAGAGAAATGAGAGGGAAAGAGAGTAAGTGGGAGGAAGAGTAAGTATACGGAGGGTACTGCACAAGAAAAACTCTTCCCCAAAACCAGTGACTGGGAAAAGGAGAGTGGCTGCCTTGCCCAGCTCGAGGGGAAGTTCAAGCGCACAAAAACTTGACCACCGCCAAGTTTTTATAAGCCACAGAGCACAAAATCTGAAGGAGTGGAGGTCCATGCTGTTTCTGGGGTCCTGCCTGGCAGGCTTGGTGGTGCACTGGTAGGGAAGGAGGGCAGAGACCCAGGAGAGGGCAGTGTGGTCTGAGGATCTCCTGGGGCACATGGGTAGAAACAGTTCCCCAGCTTAGAATGCATTTGGGATAGGGGCAGGGCCTTTCTAGGGACGAAAGACCTGGAGGGCCACAAACGTGCTGCCCTAATCACTAAATTCTACCCCTGAAACCAATATTACACTACATGTTAACTAACTAGAATTTAAATAAAAATTTGGAAGAAAAAGAAAGAAATGATTATGTGACCTGATTGAAATTTAAAACTTCTGCATTACAAAACACAAAATAACCACAATTTATAGGTACAAAATAAACTTGGAGAAAATACTTACAATATACATTACGACAAGAGGTTAATGTCTCAGCTATCCAAACAAATCCTAGAAATCAATAATACAAACAATTTAAAAGAAAAATGGGGAAAAATACAAACAGATAATTCACAGAAGAGACACTATGAATGGTTAATAAAAATATAAAAAGATATTTAATCTTAATTGTGATCAGGGAAATGCAAATTGAAACAATAATGAAATACTTTTTACCTATTAGATTAGCAAAAAGTATTAAAATGCGGTAACATTAAGCACTAGTGAGGATGAGGGGAAATGGGTACCTTCACACACTGCACATGGAAGTGTGAGTTTGTAAAGCCCCCTTAGAGAGCAATTTAGCAGTACTGATTAGATTTTTAAATGGTCATATTTAAAAAAGCATATAAAAACATTTATTATAGCATTGCAGTAATATAAAATATTAGAGACTACCTAATTATCCATAAGAAAATGGTTCATTAAGCTATGCCATATCCAAATCATGAAATCGTATGCAGTTTTTAAAAATAAAGACTATCCATAGGGAGTGACACAAAACCAGCACCAAGATACATTTTGAAAGAAAAATGAAAGTTGCAGAATATGTGCTTTTTGTATGTGCTTTCTAATACCATTCATCACATACACACACACACACACACACACACACACACACACATTCGCAATTGTGTATATATTTAGTAAGAATGCACAGATCATTACTGATTGCAATGATACAGAGATATAGATAGAGCTGTTGTTTGAACACAGATGTAGCTAGATGGGTCTAGAATGATACATATCAAAACAAAAGAATATACAGGAAGAAATCGGGGCAGTGGACAAAGACAATTCTTGCCTTATCTGTTAAGGTATTCATTGTTATATAGATATTTTATTCATCTCTTACTTATGAAACTATAATTAATATTAATTTCTTTCCAGATCGTTAAAAATCACATACACAATATTCAATTCTACAAATATTTTTTTCACTCTTAAAAGTAACACATAACATGTAGACCCAGAGATGAAAAACATAAAGTCTCTGTCTCAGTCTTGCTCATTTATTCAATCATTTTTTTAATTCATCCAGTAAAAATATCACTGACACCTATTACAAGCCAGGCACCAACCCAACAGTGTTGATACAGGAAACGAGGGGGAGTGGGAGGGCTGTGCTCATGAAGCTTCCATTGTAGTCAAGGAGAAGATAATAGATAAATAATTACATAAAGTAATAGGTGGTGATAAATTATAAGAAAAATAAGGACAGGGGCACCTGGGTGGCTCAGATGGTTAAGGGTCTGCCTTCGGCTCAGGTCATGATCCCAGGGTCCTGGGATCTAGCCGACATCGGGCTCCTGGCTCAGCGGGGAGCCTGCTTCTCCCTCTCCCTCTGCCTCTCTCCCTGCTCATGCTCTCTCTCTCTATCTCTGTGTTTCAAATGAATAAATAAAATCTTAAAAAGAAAAAGAAAGAGGAACAAGAGTCCTTCCTTTTGGGAACAGTTTATCCACTAAGCTTTTGGGAACAGTTCCTCTATGGTTCCATGATAATCTCTTTCCAAAGGGAAACTCAGAAGGAGGACATCAGGGGTGAACTATAACCCATCGCTGTAGTCGGATCTTAGAGCCAAAATTAATATTCAAATTCTCCCTCCTCCGTGCTCCATTGAATGCTTCACTCTCAACTATCACCTCAGCAGGTCTTGGTGACTTCCCAACAATGGGATCTCCAAGTCAAAGGGTAAATAATCGTGTGATTCTGCTAACTACTGTCAAATTCCCCTCCGTAGAGCTTGTACCACACTGAGTTCTCAGCATCAGTGAATGAAAGCACCTGTTTCCCCAGAGCTTCTGCAAGAGTCTGTGGTCAATACTGGTTATCTCTCTATGTGGTTTTAATCCGCATTTCTCTTGTTCTGGGTGCGACTGAGCATCTTTTATATGGTGAAGAGCCATTTGCATTTCTTTTCCTATGATCTTTCCGTTCATACCCTTATCCCACTTTCTATAGGGTTGTGGGCATTTCTTTATTTTTAGTAGCTCTTTTTATATTAGAGATATTAATCCTTTAGGATAAAAGTTACAAATACTTTTTAAAAACTGACATTTTCATGGAGACATGGAGAAACTGACTGAATGTGGCATGCGGCTATGTGAATTGGGTGGATACAGCTATGTGGGAGGGAGTGTTTTTGTGTCTGCTAAGAGGTTTATGGGACTGAAGCAGAGTCCTCACTAGAAAGAATAGGTTATGGATCATGTACAACATTGTAGGCAACTGAAAATTGATTTTGAAATTCAAGAAAGAGGTTGAAGCTGGAGATACAAATTTGGAAATTGCCAACATAGAGATGATGTTTAAAGCCTGGAGCTTCAATTACCTAGAGTGAGTAGAGGTAGACGGCATATAATTCTGTAGTCACAAACGTACACATAAACATATTTTATGTGATGAGTGACACCTGGGTTGCATCTGTAATCTAAAGCACAGATTTTGCTTCTGCCAACAACCCTATTGAGCAGTGAACACTTACGCCATGCTACAGTCATATAACAAGTCTAGCAACTGAGTGAAAGATTCACTGGGTTTTATCACAATTACTCCTTTTGAAAGAAAATGAGAAAGATAAGTATGTTACCAAAAGATAGGGCCATACAGAGCAGTGTGCCAAAACATTACAACATCTTCAACATTTCAAAAAGCAGAGTCATTTAGATCCTTCCCAGAAAACAGAGAAAAGGGAGAGAAAATCTGCAAAGCATCGTATGGCCTGGGAACCTCTGCATATTTGATCGCCAGCCATCTCCTCTTCATTTCTAAGTGTCTGGAACATCTGTTCTTACTGCCGAGATGTGAGGTGTCCAGTGTGTAAGTCTGATCGGGGGTGGAAGATACCTGCTAGCAGAGAGAGCGAGCCAGGTTGCTGGAGTCCTGGAACGAGCTTCTCTTGACATCTGGAGTTGGTAATTAAACCTCTCCCAAGTGGACAGTTGTTTATATCAGCATAATGATCAGAAGTCTATCTCTGGGCAAAACACTGTGCATTTCCAATAAGCATTATAAATATTACATGTCACCTTTGAATATATCATTTCAGGGTAATGACAATGGACTTTCCTCCTAGCATAAAAAACAGGTATGTGTAGGAAGTTCAGGGCAGCATGGGGTAAAAAGAAACTGCACCAAGGAGGTCAAGAACCCCAGATTCTAGCCTCAACTCTGCCAGGACTTGGCATGGATGTGGGCAAGTTACACGGAACGTCTTCATAATTGAATTGTAGTGAATATTAGGAGGGAGGGAAGAGACATTTACAAGCTAGCTGGTTGCACTTTCTCAATTTACAGTTACAGAAAGCAAGGCTCGGCCCTTTCTGGGTTCTCTTTGGGGAATCAGCATCTTGCCAAAAACATGTTTTCTAGTCTGTTCCCTGCCATGAAATTTAAAAAAAAAAAAAAAAATACTGTCCCAGCAAAAGTGTCCTACAATGCCAATGACTAGGTAGATAAGTCTGTTGTCTTCTTAAGTGAAACGTTAGCAAGCTCAAGCGCCTGCAGGTCTAAATATGCATGCCACAGTACAACTTACAAGGAATAAAGGTGATCACTGCCTCACTTGGGTCCATGCCACGACACAAAAAAGGGTAATATTTATCACCAAAACCCAACGATGTTCAAGCACGATAAACTAAACACTCCTGACAAGATGCAGGTATTTTACCTGGAAGAACTGATATTAACACCCTATTACTCACATAGTCATTAGTACCAGAGAATCTAAGAACAGAGAGCATCCCCCTGGAGAAAAATAGGACCCTAGAAGGAGGTACACAAGCCAGGTTAAGTTCAATGGATAGAGGAGAACGATCTGGAACAAAAATCTAAAGGCAGACCTGGGATGCCAACTCTACTGAAAGACCTGGGGTGCTAGAAAATACCTATCTTTAAAATCACACCCTATTCAACATTTTGTCTAGAAAGATTTTCTCCTCTGGGAATTTACACAATCTTGTTTGTGACCTGGGTGCTCCCTGCTCTGCCATTCACTAGCTATGTCAACATTGACACATTATTTCACCTTTCTGAGCTTGATTTCTTCACCTGTAATATAGCAGTGCCTGCCATTTATTTGTCCTCCACTGGGCCCAGGCACCAAACTAATAACAGTATTAGTAACTTCACTTTGCTTAGGGCTTACCACATCTCCTTTCAAGGGTCTCCTCCTCCTGTGTAAACAAGTGTGTCAAATGAATTAAGTCATTTAAACTTCAAAAAAGCCCTATGAGGTAGGCATCATTATCCCCATTCCACAGATAAAAAAACTGAAGCCCAGAGAGGTTAAGTAATTTTCGCAAAGTCACACAGCTAATAAGAAAGGGAGACACAATTTAGACCCAACCATTCGGATTTGTGAACCTTCTTCTCGATGACTCCATAATGCTTCACTTCCTTCATTATATTTAAGAATAAAGTCCAATGAAGGCATGTTCAGAGAAGAGCAAAGAATACTTTCTTAAATACTATGCCGGGTCACCGATCCAGGGTCAGGTAGATGCCAAAGCAAGACATTTAATCCCAAGAGTGAACTTGTAAATAAATAAATAAGCAAATAAACCTTGTTCACCTTCACAGATTTGCTCAAAGAACTTATTTTTTTAAAGATTTTATTTATTTATTTGACAGAGAGAGAGAGCACAAGCAGCGAGAGTGGCAGGCAGAGGGAGAGGGAAAAACAGGCTCCCCACGGGGCAGGGAGCCCAATGTGGGGCTTGATCCAGAACCCGGGATCATGACCTGAGCCAAAAGCAGACCCTTAACTGACTGAGCCACCCAGGTACCCCATGCTCAAAGGACTTTTAAAACTGTAGAGGGTACCACAGAAGCAGTGAATACACATGCACACAGAGAAGAATCTGTAACACAGGTGGGGAGAACTCAGACACTCTACAAAGGAGGGAACTGTAAGTAAGAACTTACTACACCAATGAAGGCAATGTATCAGTTTCTTGCGGCTGCTGTAACAAACGACTACAAACAAACTGGGTGGCTTAACACAACAGAAACCTATTGTCTCAGAAGTCTGAAATCAAGGTGTCCACCAGGCCACATTTCCTCTGGAGGCTCTAGAGGAGAATCTGTTCTTTCTTTCTTCCAGCTAGGGATTCCTTGTCTTGTGGCCACATCACTCCAATCTCTGCCTCTATGGTGCCTGGGCCCCCTCCTCGTCTGTCTGTCTCCCCCTCCCCTTCCCTCTGATAAGAATATTTGTGATGGCAATTAGGGGCCTACCTGATAATCCAAGATGATCTCTTTAAAATCCTTAATTTAGTCACATCTGCCAAGACCCTCTTCCCAAATAAGGTAGAATTCACAGGTTCCAGGGGTTTGAAATGGGCGTCTTTGGGGGGAGGGAGTAGAGGGTGGACCATTTTTTGGCCTACCACAGGCAATGATGACTCCCCGTTGCAGGGGGACACCACTTGAAGAAGCTCAACAGATCACACCAAAAAAAAAAAAAAAAACAGTTTGCTAGACAAAATCATTCAGTGCCAGGATCCTATAAAGGGCCTTTTCCTGCCACTGGGATAGTCCACCTTTCCAGAACCCAAATTTCACAAAACTTGCCAACTTCATGAATAAGATGCCCTGTTCCATGGGTTTAAAGGCTTGCAAACACACAGCAAGCAGCCCAGCCTGCTGGGCTAAGCCCAGGCCATGCACTTCAGGCAGGCCATCCTTCTGAACAGACTGAGGCTTTGAGGCACAAGCTGCCACCGTGTAAGCAGACTTCCAAGAATGCTTCAGGGAACTACACATGATGCCAATTTGCAGCTTCTCAAATGTGCTGCTGATCTCTGGTTGCCTTTGATCAGGAAAAATGGCAGCGTTTTGTCAGTGTTCAAAAGCCAGTCTACCCTGACCTTTCTTATAATCAAGTCTGCTGTGAACTTTATAAAAAGTGTGTGCAGGGTAAGGCTCTGACAAAATGTGGAAGGCAAATCCCAAGGCTGGTGGCAGCCAGTTTGGGCATATATCAGAAGCGATACACCAGCCCAAAGGCACCCACCAGACAGCAGTTAAGACCTTTGACAAGCCCGACTCCAAACAAAGTAGAAGAGGGAGGGAGCAATGGCATCTTCTCTTAAGGGGAAAAGGGAGCTAAGTACAGTAGCAGATGGAACGTGGCCTTATACTAATCCAGGTTCCATAATTAAATTCCAGAACCATGCCAGCAAAGGAAGACGGTATTCAAAAATAGCAGGTGCCTCCTAGAGATCTGTGCCAGCGAGGCTTTTGTAAGCCATTGGGCTGGTAGCCTCGAGGATAAAAACACTGGTGAAGCTAAGTACCCAGTTAGCTCAACAGAGACCAGAATGAGCTGGGGCTGCTTTTATATCCACTGGGGAAGTTCTGCCTCCTAACTAAATTTATTTGCCTCTGGGATCCTTCAGCTGTGCATGGATTTGGTTGATGAGGAGGTAGTCACAGACATGGAGCAGTCCTGGCAGCAAAAATAACTGCCCACCTGCCTGCATCAATATACCTCCCAGCTATTGTGCATCTCAAAGCTGCCCCGGAGAAATTGCTTCAAAGACAATGCCCATTAATATGGTCCAGCCGATTCTTCAGCCTTGTGGAGAACGGCAGCATGATGGACTGATTTTAGAGCTGGACTGTGGAGTCAGATAGACCTCAGTGGTTGTCCAGCTCTATATTAGTATGTGATCTTAGGGAAGTTCCTACGCCTCTCTAAGCTGTGAGTTTTTCCATCTGTGAACGGAGATAATATTTCAGAGCAGTAGTGGCAGGAATAAGTTATACTATAACGAGTATCTGCAATCGTTTCATAGCATGGTGCATGGGAAGAGTGTTCAGTAAATGTTAGCCTCTTTAAAATAATAATTAAATGGACAGAATCATCTATGTGGCTACCAAGAGCAAACACTGAAGGCCACCATGCAAAGAAACTCACAAAAAGGGAAGGAGGGTGTGCAGCGCTTGGAGCTGTTTTGATGGCTTTTATTTTGTAGCCTCAAATTTGAGGAATGCTTGCTCCTTTCATGGGGTCCCCAGCAAGGAAGGCATAGAAACACAGCGCATGTTAACTGGCACACCATGCACATGGGAACTCTCAGGCAGGAACTCTGCAACAGGACAATGCACATGGCCCACCCATTCTCTCAACCTCCCACAAACAGGGTGGCATCAGGCACAGCTGGGCATCACCAGCTGTGCTTCCAGAAATGAACCCCTTCCCTGCTGCTCTGTCTTTAGACAGGGTTTTCAAGGAAGCAGCCTTCCAAGTCTAGGAACACAGCACGAGCTGTTTGAAGATGAAATGAGATAATGTGCAAGAAGCATTTAACGCAAGGGCCTGACGTGCAATACACAAATACGCTAAACTGAGTGAGGCTCTATGTTGCGTTTACAAAGAGCTAGGCCAGGTCTTTTCAACTCAATGTGATACTTACACTACTACATTACCTATGTTAAAAAAATATTTCATCATCATTTCCTTCCAAACCACAAAGTACTTACAGTTGAAACTGAGAATAAAAGATCCACCTCGACTTTTTCCCTCCACCTCAAAACCTTGACCACACTTTATAAATGCTGTTTAGGACACTTCTCATTGTGTGATTAGCTGTAATTGCTCTGGTTCCCATTCTATTTTCCCACCCTATGGCAGTCCATCCTGTATTCCCTTATTGTGGTTCTGGTCATCCCGTTTTCCTAGTACCTCTCACCTACGCTGTTTCTGGAAGTACCTTTTATTCAGTCATTCATTCTTTTTAACAAATATTGACGTATCCAACTCTGAGAGACCTATGTCATTTTAAGCCTGGAGATATAATAAGGAGCAAGATAGAAGGGTCTCTGCCCCTCAGAAAGTCTCCAATGTAGGGAGGGAAGCAGGCCAGGGTAAGAGTAATAGTAGCTCAAAGCAGGTACAAACAGCCTGGTCTTGAGTGAGTGGATAAGGCTGATCGAGGAAATCTCCCAAGAGAAAGTGGCATTTAAGCGAGACAAAAAGAGTAGTCAGGCATGACCCAGGGAAAGATGAGAGGAAAGAGTCCCAACCAAAGACAATCCTACATTGTTCTTAACATTCACTTCAGGCCCAACTCGGGTTACAACAGCCCAGCAAGAACTACTTACCAGTAATCCTCCCTACCCTCTAGAAAACCTTGAAATGTAATCTCTTGTTGAAATGTCTATACCTTGCAAGCACTAAAGCCTCTCCTACACTACCTCAATTCACTCAGAGAAAGAGAGAGAAAGGAAAATGGGTTGCATTCAGAAAAGCTCAAAAGCTCTCTGTGAACTGTGGAGGATACTTGTTGATCAGATTGCCAGAGAAAGCCAACACAAATGCAGAGCCACCTTCCTTTCTCCCTTTCAAGAGAGGAGCCCAAAATTGCCTTCAAAACCAAACAGAGAATGACCCAGTTGAAAAGGTCATGCTATTTCTTTTCCTGTCAAATAAATGGACTTTCTCAGTTTCCACTATGGATGAAAATGTAATATTTCTGTTTGCAATTTCAATTTCACAGCTGACTGGCATCTGCAGGGACAGAGAATTCTAATAAAATAGCAGAAGCATTTAATACAATGACTGGCAGATGGGGAAAGGGTTTGTAGCAACTCCATTTTTCTGAGTATGTTAACAAAACATGGCATGTGCTTTTCTAATGCACTGACCCTGTTTCATTTACAATTTAAATCTGATGACTAAAAACAGTGATTAGGAATCTTGGTGGAGGGGCAGGGGGAAGACGCTGTTTACCACCTGAATGGTTTAATAATATATAGATCCTTTTTCCCCCCTTTTCCCAATCAGACAAATTAGCATTCCCAGTTCTGCACTTAATAAAGTTACACAGGGCAATTTCAAAAAAGTGTCTGAGTGCAACACTGCGTCAATAAATTATTTATGCACACTTGATTTGGAAATTAAGCAACAACGGAATATTCCTTAACCATAATAGAAAGCCCTGTAAATAAAAAGTAAGCCCAGTGGAGCATTATAAAACTAAAAGCCATTACTGATAGAACAGGATGAGGCTAGTGACTAACAATCGCAGGGAAAGCTACCACTGGGCTGGTTAAGAAGAAACATGTTGGCACCTTCTCACTTAGAGCACAGTCAGCCTGTCAACGCTTTCTACATGGTCACCGTGATGGAAAGGTTACAGATAATCATAAAGCCAGTCATGCCGGCAATTTGCTTACAGCCTTGCTCTACAACTGATCAAGTTTCTCGGGCCTACACTTCAACATTTATAAACTAGAAAGTGTTGGTCTGGTTCCCAAGGGCTGGTCCTTGGTCTGGAAGCCAATCAGCTGTAGGAGCAACACAAGCAGAGTTTTTGTTCCAATACAGAGTCCCAGGATTACTGGGCTCCAACCACCAAAGAGTCTGACTCACTGGGGCTAGGCTAAGGACCAGGAATAGACGTTTTTAAACTCCCAGGAGACCCTTTAGGAACCACTGGCTCAGATTACCTTCAGGTCCAAAATGTGAAAGTCCGAACAAACAAGGTACAGACTTACATTTTAATAAAAATGGAAAATACAGAAGTATATTTTTAACTAACTGACTTGGTAGCCCTATCCTATCTAGATGTTCTGAGATCATAGTATCGGGCCTTTGTTAAAGGTCACTTGACTTAAGCTGGGTTTGGTAACCTCTTTGTCTTGAGACTCAGCTGTTTGGCTCCATGCCGGGGCTGAAAACTGAGCAGAGAGGAGAAACTGAATTAAAAGTCAAGAGCTACTGGAGCAAGAGAACAATGACAAAGAGCAGTTCACATGGAGCAGAGCCTGCTTTTCTCAAGGCCAAGACAACAACTGGAAGCCCCAGCAGGCTCTGAAGATAAACAAGATGTACTTGGAAGATAATGGTTCTCTCTCCTACACCAGAACAGAGGCTTCTCCTATGGATGTTGAAGCAACTCATACCAGGAGGTCCTCACACTGTGCTTTGTTACCTATTTTTTAGTCTTTAAGAAACTGTAAAATGCAATATTCTCAAAGGTAAGAAATAACATCTTAAGCTATATAACATATCATCTAAACTCACCTGGATAAGCACATAAGAGGAAGACTCTGAAAGAACACGTGTCAGGATAAGAGAGAGGGAGAGAGACGGGGAGAGGGGGAGAGGTGGCAAGGGCATGCAACCACGGAGGGCTGAACAGCAAGAGAGACACCAAGGTCCATCTCACAGTATTTCCTAAGAACAGCCCCGCCAATCCATAAAATAAGAACAATGTCATGCTAGATCGTCCCACTTCTCGGGAGGCTTGCAAGGTTGCAGTTTGTGGTCATGATGTGTCCCAGAACTATGAAGAAATTAGCCACACTGATCCACTATGATCACCTCTCGCCCAGGGCAGTTTGAATGCCAAGTTGAGCTAATGATTGGCAGCAGAGCATTTAAAGAATGCCATTTCTGTCATTTTGTTACCTGACCTGCTGCCAGTTGAGTCTTCCCAGCCCATTTCCAGTCTCATTAGTTGCTATGGATGCATCTCCTTATCTAAATGACATTTCAGTCAACATCTGCCCTGTCACCAACCCCTAGAGAGGAGTGTGAGTTCTCCAAGGAGAACTATGAACACATCTCAGCTGTTTCATCATCATCATCATTATTATTATTATCATTTTATTACATAATTTCCAGCTCATAAGAAGTCTACCTTCCTTGTTAAAGATTCATACAATAAAAATCAAGGAGTAAAAAAAAAAAAAAATCAGGGAGTAATTTAAATTGGACCTTAGAAAAATTCCCAACTTGATGCCCCCCAACTTACGTACATGGCCAATTCTTCAAAACAATGGATGCCATACATGTCTCACTAATTCGGCAGCAGAAAAAACATGAGCTAAGTACCTACCCACTGATGCCAGAAACTGCACTAGACCTATTATGCAACCACATTTAAGCCTCTGGCCCTATGGGAGATTGTATTATTCCAGTTACATAGGTGAGGAAATTGGGGCTCAAGGTGGTTAAGTATGATGGAGACTACTGCCTCCATATGCCTTTAATATGGGCCAGGCCCATTCTAGGAGCTTTACATTCATCAACTCGTTTGATCTTCGCAACAACCTACAAGGCGGGTTTAATGCTACAGATGAACATACTGAGGCAGAGAGAAGTTAGACAGCTTTGCCATTTCAGAGCTAGTCTGCGCCAGAACCAAGAATTGGATCCAGGCAATTTGGCCAGTCTAAGCACTTAACCACTGCTCTGTTTCACTGACAAATGGCCTGAGGTCATGGAGACAGCAGTTCACGAAAACGGCTTCTAACACAGCCAGACTCTAGGTAAGGCACGGAATCTGTACGTTTCCACACATTTCACCCGAAGGCACTTACTTTCAATTCAGATCAGAAGATAAACTCCTTCAAAGCACTGACTTAGACCCAAGGAATCATCTAACCTAAGCATTTAAATCATGGATGCTTATTAAGCAACTGACAATGGGTTTAGGGCTTTACATTCAGTCCTTCCCAAGCTGTACATTTAAGAAAATACACGCGTTATAAAACCTCAGTCCCACACACTTGGGAGTTTCCAGGAAGATGTGCTTAGGACTTAAATGATGGACCAAAGTTAGCTAGCAGGAGGGTACCACCCAGGACAGGGAATGGAAGGGAAGGAAAGGCAAAGAGCAGGGAGGAAATGACGAAAAAGAAGATGAAAACTATTTATGGACCACGGTATTCCAGGAATTCTGCTGGACAGTCTACCTGCTATTGCAATGTACCCTCAAAACAATATAAGGAGCCTAACAATATCCCCAAGATTACTTTGTTAGCATCGTGCACAAATCAAAATTAAACTAGTGTCTACCCAACCTCAAAGACTGAGCTCTTTCCTTCCCCCTCATGCTGCCTGCCCTGAGCAATTCGATTCCAATTCCACAGAGGAAAAAACAGTGCTCGACCTCTCTTGTCTCCATTTCCCCATCAATAAACTAGGAATAACAGCGGTTTTTCTCCTCCGAGTTTTTCTGATGATTAAATGAGATAGTATTGGTAAAGCACTCAGAACTGTGCATGGGCACACAGTCAACACGCAGCTATCACTGTTGCTAACTGATGGAAGACCGATGAGGAGGAGAGGGGGCAGGTGCTGTGCGAGATGTACAGTGTGAGGAAGCCACACCAGCCTAAAAAGACATACGTCAGGCCAGCACAACCGACAATCCTCCTTGAGCCTCCCAAAGACCGGCAGAAGACATCCTAGAGCAATGCTTCTCAAACTGCCATGTGTACATGAATCACCTGGGGATCCCATTAAAATCCAGATTCTGATTCGGTACGTATGAGTGGGGGCCCTGAGAGTCTACATTTCTAACAAACTCCTGGGTGATGCTCTGGCCCAGAGACCACACTTTGAGTAGCCAAGACCTAAAGAATTTCTTTCCCCTTTCTTAGTCTCTAAATTTTCCCTCTCATGTGCCTGAGATAATGAAAACAAGCCAGGAAGATAAATCATCTTCAACAACCAAATGTCAAATAAATTAAAGTCTCAAGCACTGAGACGATAAAAGCTATTGAAAGCAGCTTCCCAGGGCTCCTGGGACCAGAAATCCTTTCTGCAGACTCTCCTGGCAGCCAGCTAATCACCAAGAGGAAAGAACGCCTCCATTTTCTCCTCCTTCCTCCTAAATCTGTTGTGTGGCTCCAGGTCCAATTTGAAGGCTAAATCTTCCTGCATTCTACTTAAACTCCTGAATTTATCCAGAGAAGAGGGAGGACTAGTTTACTTATGTTGGTTGGAATATTCATAGTCTTCCTCCTCTTATTGTATTACTTCCAAGTGACTCCCTCTAGCTGATTTTTCCCTACCAGCAACATTCCAATTTAATTTGCACTATTAGGAAGACAGATGCTACAAAGTTCATTTGTTATTAAGTGACCACAGGAAATGGCAAGGATTCTGATAAGTAATTGAAATTATGTCCTGTTAACAGCCAAACAGATCTTCTTCACTCGTGCCCCTCAGGATCCTAGGGTAGCATCAATTAAGACAAATTAAGACAAAGACACTTGGGTTGGAAGAAATATTATTTCTTCCAAGAAATAATATTGGCCCCGTCGTGTGATTCAGGCCACGGGAGTTAAGAAATATTTCAAGTCTGACACTGAGAAAAGCTTTCACAAATATTTTATGACCTCTAAAATTACAATAACTCACCAAGCAGTTCTTTCTTCTTCTACCTTTTCCCAAGCACAACACCAAGACAAGCCATATCCAAACAAAAGAGAGGCAGAATGAAGCAGCATGTGCAAGGAGCCTGTTCCTTTCACTTTTTGGCCTAGGCAGTCACGGATCCCATCTTGTCTTGGTACTGTTAGGACCACTGGTACCATCCTGGTACAATGGAGCCAGTCTACACCAGAAACTAAAGGATGGATTTTTCCCACTTTTCACACATCTAGCCTCTCTTGCAGGGCATGCTCTTGTCTTGTTCAAAGCACAGGAGAAGGTGCACTGGTTAAGAATATGAACTCTACAGGGGCGCCTGGGTGGCTCAGTCGTTAAGTGTCGGCCTTCGGCTCGCTCGGGTCATGATCCCAGGGTGCTGGGATCGAGCCCCACATTAGGCTCCCTGCTCCATGGGAAGCCTGCTTCTCCCTCTCCCACTCTCCCTGCTTGTGTTCCTGCTCTTGCTATCTCTCTGTCAAATAAAAAAATAATAATAATTGAAGAACACTTAAAAAAAGAAAAGAACACAAACTCCGCAATCAGATTTCTCGGGCTCCAACGCTTATTATCAGGGTGATCTTGGATAAATCACAGCTTCTGTTAGCCTCACTTTACTTATTCATGAACTGTGGTTAATAAAAGCACCAACCTCTAAGGTTACTGTGACAAAGGAATAAGATAATGCCCATAAACTGCTTAGCACAATGCCTGGCACCTGTAAAAACTATCGCTATCCTGCTTTGGGGAGCTCCACAGTTATAAATGAAAGAGGAAGCAAAATGTGCAAGTTTTTGTCCCCTGTAATCATACTGCTGGTTCCATTTAATATTAAGTCCCTGGATAATTAATATAATTCAACACCCAGGGATAACTGTCTCTTCACTCCCTGGGCCTCAGCATTTCTATCTATAAAATGAGATGATTGTATTAAATTGCTTATAGAGGCCATATCAGTTCCAGTATAAACTGCCTAGGTGTTGAGCAATGCTCCAGGGATGCATAATCCTCCAAGATCCTCTCCTTCAGGCTAAGGTGGGGGATGAGCCCACATTAGAGCTGCACAAGCAGTTAACTCCATCACATTTTTCTACCTGGCACTGTCTTGTGTCTTTTCATTCCTTCATCTGACAGGAAGGTTACTACCATGTGCTGAACACTAAATGAGGTGCCATGACGGCCAGGATGCTTGGAAGAGTGAGGTATGACCCCTAGAACCAAGAGACTCACAGGTCAGCAAGAGAATCAAGTCAGGGAATTCATGAGTCCAAAGACTAGGGGTGTCAGGCAGTGCAAATATTTGTTTTGCTACCAGTGCCATAAAAAATGATGATGGTGCCCTTCAGGGTATCTCTCATAGCCCCCAAGACTTAAGGAAAGAATAGCAACCACTCCAACTTCTGTGACCAGAGCTGCTTCTACTATTACCAGTGCTTAAATGTCTACTCTGTACCAAGCCTAAACCACCTACACTGAACCCTCTACACGACCCCCCTCGATTAGGTTTTGTTATTTTCAGTGAGCTACAGACACTGGCCCTCTTCCTGCTATGGCTTCTTCTAAGAGCAACTGACCCACTCACATCTTTTTTAGCCTAAGAGACTACAATTAATCCATATGAACCCCTCCTGATTACAGACACTTAGACCACAGACAGGAACTGGATCTATGGCGGCTAGTTCATAGACCTGGCCAATTAAATTCCCTAGGCTTTCTCTGGCCAGGCTACAAAGTGGAATTACCTGGTGACCTCAAACATATGTGTACCAGGCTCCATCACAGACCAGTTAAATCGGGATGGTAGGGAGAGGAACTAGATATATATATTTTGCAAAGCTCTCCTGTTGATTCTAACATGAAGCCAAGGGTGAACACCATGGCTTTAGTGCAGTGGCTCTCAAAGTGTGGTCCCAAATTAGTAGCATCAGCATCTCCTGGAAGCCTGTTAGAAATAGAGATTCTCAGGCCTACTGGATCAGACCTCCAGTGGTAGTGCCCACCAATCTTCATTTGGACAAGCCCCCCAGATGATTCTGATGCACACTAGTCTTAGCATCATGGCTCTAAAGCTGTGTGTGATCAAGGTGTGATCCACCAACCAAAAGCATTGGCATTACCTAGAAACTTGCCAGAAACACAGTATTTTGTCCCAGCCTACAGTTCATGAATCAGAATCGGCATTTTAACATCTCAAAATGACTGGTATGCACATTAAGGTTTGAGGAATACAGGAGAAAACTTTAATGAGTTTCTATGCAAGAAGATACAAATAGCCCAAACTGAAAGAAATGATTCTGAACCAGAGAGGTGTGCTCTACCTAAAGGAAATTCTTAAGAAAAACTAAGGGATTTTCTCGGCCTATTCTTACAGACACCCAGAGAAGAACCACTGCTACCAGTGAGAATATGTTGTATTTGTCAGTGTATAGGATGGAAAACAGGTTTATAAAGCAGAAAATGAAACAGGCTGGTAGAGAAAGTATGATGGGGCTGCCAAGCTGAAGATATGGAAAAGGAGAGGAAGATAACTGTATAAAGAGAGAGAGAAGTTACTGATCTCTAGAACTGCCTTGGTGCCTCCCACCTTCCGGTTTTGAATCTAGTTCAACAGTATCCTTGTAATCAACAGTTCTTCCTAAGATGGTTTGAAAGGGTTGCCATCATGTAATGATAATCATTCATTTTGTGTTGTGGCAATCCAAGAGTGCTCACTGATTGGAGGGGCAGGGGGCAAATAGAGGGAAGAAGCAGCTGACCTCACCAGGCAGCCACAATCCCACTCCAGGTCCTAATTGTTAAGGAGGAATCTGCCTGGAATCACACTTTCCTTCCTAAGATCCACTTTGTGTCCCCCAAACCAAATAAATGCCTGGGAGAAAGAAAGACAACAGCAAGTATTGACCAGATGGTGGAAAATGCACACATTTGCATCTCAGACAGAAATTCAGGAAAGGCTTCAGCAGCTAAGCTCCCATGTGCCCACATGCCTTACACACCTGCCCTACTTGCACCTCATGCTTTGCCAAAGTTAGATGAGGGAGGTTTGAGTCATGAGAAGGAAGGGCACAAAAAGGAAAGAAAGCCATCTAAATAGAATAGAAACCTAAAACAGTTTCCTTGATATCCAAGAAAAGGATTTGCCAAACTTATGCAAAATGATGTACTTGATAAGAAAGCAGACCCTCCTTTAGTGAAAATAAAGAGCCCTATGAATAGCTAAATACATGATTCATACTGTCTAGTGGAGAATATCCCTCAACAGAAGTGCAAGATACAAAATATTAGTAAGTAAGAGAGATACCCTATGAGCGGTATATCTACATGTTATAATGCCATGGGCAGTGGACCAGTACAATCCACATACTCAAGCCACAAATATAAAAATTACCAAATGAAGACTTCCTGTATCCATTCAGCTTCAGCAAAGAGCTTACTGAGCAATATGGAAAGCCTATGTTCCCTAGAATGGCCAGCTGTCAACCAGCCTTCCATTTCAACCTATTTCACAGGTGGCTCACACCTATAAGACTTATGTCCTTGCACAATTCTCCAGAGACAAGTGGATATTGTTCCTTTTTCTCTCTCACCCAAGAAATCACAATGGGATAAGGGTATTATAATATGGATAGTCTTCTTATAGTATGGATAATCTTGCATATGTTCTGAGTTATCTTTTAAGTAAACAATTTACAACTTTAGAACTTTATTTAAAATAATATACTCTTCATTCAGTCATTCAACAAATATTTATGGAGTACTACCTTTGTACCTGATACCATACCAAGGGCTGAACTAGAAATAGTGAACAATTCTCTGTTCCGTTTGAGGACAATTATGCAAGCAATTGGGGGGAAAAGGCAGACTAAAGAATAATACGTGTAATATAATCTTGTTTTAGAAAAAATACACAAACTAAAATGTAGACATATATATGTACATATAAAATAAACCAAGAAAAGTTCTGGTAAGATATGCTATAAATCAGAGGTGGTAAAGGCTAGCTTATGAATATTTTCAGCTTTGTAGGCCATACAGTTCCTATAGCAACCAGCTGTGGTTTAGAGTGAAGGCAACCACAGAGCTTTTATACTTAAATGAGCATGTCTATGTTCCAATAAAACTTTATTTACAAAAGCAGGTGACAGGCCAGACTTGGTCTTCAGGTTGCAGTTTGCTAACCCATGCTCTATGAATTATTAAAAGTAGGTTTCTTCAGAGGAGACCTGAGGTAGAGATGGAGGATTTAATAAGAGAACTTTCACTTTTACCCATATACTTCCCTTTTGTTTGCATATTTTGTCCACCACTGAATTTTTGGCCCTTTGCACAGTGCCTGGCATATGGTAGTCAGAAATAAGGAGTTGTTTAGTAAATCAATAAGTGGATGAGTTCAGTTTTTTAAAGAATTTAGTTTTAACTTCTAAACATGCATTAAGTATAATAAATATAGTGATAGAGGAAATACAGAACATTCTGGGGGCACAAGCCCCAGACTGAGAGTGTCAAGAACTGACCCCAAGAAACTAGGATTCAAGCTCATTAAGACCACCATTGCATATAGCGACAGCAAGATACCAAGGTGGCTCACAAGCCCAGAAGTAGCACAAAAAAAGCCAGAATACTTTAACCAGTATTTGAGCAGGCAGTCAATAAGTTCAAGTGGGAGGCTCAGAAGTGTCTGGGTTCAAGCTGTGCCCCAGCATGAAAGCTCCTGGGTTCCACACACCATCCTCCCTGACCCCAAACTAGGCCACACCGGAAAAAAACGCCAGAAGAGTCCAGCTCCCCCCTCCCGAGTGTAATGCCATCCAGCCTCAATCACGGAACGAGCGAGATGGAGAGATCCTCAGCCTTCCTGCTGAAATGGGTTTTCAAGAACAGTGAGAAATTACAGGTGAGAGCTCTTCCCTACAAACCTATGTCTGTGGACAATTGCTCCTCCACGGCAAACAAAGTGTCAGTCACTACTCTTAAGAGAACAGCCTGTGAACAAAGAGAAGACAAAAGTGTTACTCTTTCCTAGAAGCCCACAACACACACTATTGCTGAACAGCTGTCAGTCAAACAATCCCCTAAGGAGGGAGATTAAATCCTACCTCTAAAACTTTCAGCTGCCTTCAAAAGAAATGAAATCCTGCCTTGCCACTGAAGTTTATTTTTAAAAGACTGAAATAGATAAATTTATTAAATAAAAATAGACTACAATGTTTCAGGATAGCACATTCTTTGTATTCAACAGATACATAGTTAACCAAAATCTGTGTGTTCACATGCAAAAATCCTCTTTGACCCTTTGTAAATTCTCATTATGTGTTGTAGCTCTGGAAGAAAAAAAAAAGTCACTTTCTTTCAAGGATTTGTATGTGGATCTTTGGCTCCACTAGCTGGTAGTAATTTAAACATAAATGAAAAGCAAAGTGGTGGTGGGGTAAATGTGGCTAAGGACAGAGAGGCAAGAACTGTACCACCACAGAACTAGATCTAACTTTGGGAAGGTTGAATCCACATGGTTATAGTAGAAACTGTATGTACTGGGAGTTATAGATGTCTAGCCCTAATCCCTAGTGATTTCTATGAAGAGCCCAACACACTCCAGTATTAGGGCGAAGTTTCCTTTCCTCCAATGGGATGTCCCCAGGCAGTCTCTCCATGACCCCAGCTTTTCGAGTGCCCTCTCCCAGATGTTCCCTATGATGTTTCAGCCCTTTCTGTCATGAAAGAGTCTCTCGGTCCTCCTGCCATCCATTCATTTATTTGTCTCTTGACATCACATCCAGAGAACAGCTCCTGGCAATCAGCATCTATTCTGAGCCCTCTACTGACAGCTAAACCGATCCACAGCTAACCCCTTAAGGACTTTTTGGGGAGCCTTCAGAGCTGCATGTGGGAAGAAGACTATAGAACATTTGTATCAAACTCTGAGATGTCCACACTGATCCTGAGACATGGTGGGAAAAGTGGACAGGGAGCAGAGACAGACCCAACGAAGACAGGAAGATAGACACAGCCCTTAACTCTCGGAGAGGACTCCCAGGGAAGGACAGAACCAACATCCTCTCAGTTCAAAATGGGTCTCGGTGTAGGTCTTGAATTTTTCAAGTATTGCCTCCATAGGTACAGAGTAATTAATGCAAATTAAGTCCCAGAAATGGTGTTATTTATTCATGCCCCTCCCGAATTTTTCTGCATATCAAGGGGCTGCTGTCATGTAAATGAGTGGATACTCTAGTCTGAAAATGGTGAATTTTCTCCTTTGAGGTTGCTACTGTTTAACACACTTGCCTTGAGGACAGAAATAGTGACACTGATCTCACTATCCTCCCAGCTGTTACCTCAGGACCCAGAATATATACTCTTAGAAAGCTGGATGGACGGATGGATGGATGGACGGACGGATGGATGGATGGACGGACAGATGGGTGGGTGGACGGACGGGTGGGTGGGTGGACGGACGGATGGATGGATGGACGGACGGATGGGTGGGTGGACGGACGGATGGGTGGGTGGGTGGATGAATGAGTATGTGAGTGATATTTGAAGTAATTCAAAGTTAGATGATCCTGAAATAATTTTAAACCCAATCCAATTTTTGGTGAAGGCTTGTTTCATACCTTAATTATTTATTGCTCTTTCAATATAATTATAGACCATATATTTCTCATACATCCTTTATAACTATATATTACTAAACTTCAGACTTATTACTGAGTTTTCAGAGAAAACCCACATCCCGTGTTGGGAGTATTCTCATAGGATTCCCACATTGTATCTCACCTTAGCCTGTCACCCTGTGGGAGACATCCAGAGCATGGCACACACATATATTGGGGACAGTCACCCATTTCTGCCATGTCCCCTTGGGTTCCTGAGCAGGACAGATATTCCAGCCAGACAGGCTATCTCTTAGAAACCCTGACTGCCTTTCCCTGAGCCCAATCTCTGCTCATCAGCAGGGCTTCCTGAATTGCTCCAGTTCTCTTCCCTTTCTCTAATCACTTGAACTTTAAGAAATATTAGAACTTTCTTACAACTTTGAACCTGCCCTGTTTGGGCCTTGACAGAGGTAATCCAGTTAAAATGGGGTCATTAGAGTGGTCCCTACTCCAATTTGACTGGTAACCTTATAAAGAAGTAGAATTTGGAGACAGACATGCATACAGGAAGAACACCATGTGAACATGAAGACAGCCATCTACAAGCCAAGGAAGGAATTCTGGAACAGATCCTTCCTCACAGCCATTAGAAGGAACCAATTCTGCCAACAACTTGATTTTGGACTGGCAGTCTCCAGAACTGAGACGATCAATTTCTGTTCTTTAAGCACCCAGTCTATGGAACTTTGTTATGGCAGTTCTAGGAAATTAACACATGCCCCCAACTTCCCCTCTTCAGGTCATGTCTACAGGGTTCATGGACACACTGACACTTCTTACACAGCAGGTACTACAGTGACTGAGGACAGAGCCAAGAGTCAAATTGTCAGGGCTCAAAGCTTGCTTCCGCTACACGCCAGATGTCTGACTTGAATTATGTTACTTAGTCTCTCTGTACCTCAGTTTTTGCATCTCTAAAAAGAGACTGTACCAGAATAATATCTCAAGGCAGTTCTGAGGATTCAATAAGAAAATCCAGCCCAGTGTCAGGCACACAGTAAGATCTCAATAAATGTTAGCTGTTGTTTTTGGTGTTTTTGGTGATTAATGGTAGTCGTAAATGTCACACCGGTATATGACACATATTAAAAGGAAGACAGTGTTTCAAAACAAAAAGACCTGGATTCAAACTCCAGTTCGATTTCTTAATAGCTCTGTGACTTTGGGCAGCACTTTACCTCTCTAAACTTCAGTAAACTGGAGATAATCGTATATCTGTCATAGAGTTGCTGTGTACGTTAAATGAGAAAATTAACAGAAAGCATTTAGCACTGTCCCTGGCTCCGAGTGAAGCCCCAACAAGTGGCCGCATTTAAATACAGATGATCTGATTCCCTGCCTCAGTCCCACTTCACTTGGTTTTTTTTTAACCACATCCTTTCCCCAAGCCTGAAAAAAACCACATAATTTTGCAAGACAAAAAGACTGAAAACAGCTAAGCAACAGCTGTTCCTTATCAAGTAACCCTAGTGTGGGCAATACCATTAAAATGCATTAGTGCCCCATTTGAGAAGGCAGGCTCAACCCAAGAGGGCAGTTCATTTCCAAGCCCACATGTTCTCCAACCAAAATGAGCCACACATCCCTCCCAGGCGCTCTGAAGAGCATTTCAAGGTCACTTCCTGGGACAGGAAATCGTCCCTCAGGAGTCACAGAGCTGGCATTTCCTTCCTTTTTACCTGCAAGGCCCCCTCAGTCTTGGGGGGGAAATCTTTCTGCCTCCAAAGACTGCTGCAGGGAGAAGTTACGGACCGCTGCACGCCTGGGGCGCAGGGAAGCACTCTCTCTAGTCCAAATGATTCATAAAACATCCCTGTTTTTTAAACATACACATAAAGGAACTAAGAAGGTTTCATACGGAATAAAAAATCATATTCCCTCTTTCAAACCATTTGAAAACCTTGAAAATCTCCTCAAATATTGTGTCGAGGATTCTGAGCATTTGCCATTATTCTTCACCTGAAAGCAAATGCTAGCACTTAAATCTAGGGAAAGTGTACAAAGAAGGACAGTTAACTCTTATTTTCATAATCTTTGTAACCCTTATATGCTGAAATCATTTTTCTAGCAATACTAAGCATTCCTAGAAATTATCCTTGAAAACTACTGTAATAAATGTTCTCCCCAAAATTTAGGGTGATTCTCTTTTTACCTGATGGGAGGAGAAACCAAAGTTTAATGTCTAGTTTGTAGTTTAAATGGCACTGAGTGCTGTCCCCACTGTCATTCAATTCCTCTCCCTACCAAGTTCCTAAGCACATGACTGTCACTGTGAAACTTGCCTTGGTTTTTATGGATTCGATTTACAGGGAGCAAGTATTCTACTCCTAGAGTAGAGAGCCACTCAGCAGCAAAATATCCCCCTCCAGAACCTATATCTAAAGAGATTATATGGGGGGAAATGTTATTTTTTTAATTTAAATTTTGTTAGTTAACATACAGCATGATACTGGTTTCTAGAGAATTCAGTGATTCATCCCTTATATACAACACCCAGTGCTCACACAAGTGCCCTCCTTCACACTCATCCAGCACATACCCCTGCCCACCTCCCTCCATCAACCCTCAGTCTGTTCTCTATCTTTAAAAGTCACTGTTGCCCGTTACCCCCTCTCCTTTTTTTCTTTCCCCCCTCCCCTATGCTCATCTGTTTTGTTTCTTAAATTCCACATAAGTGAAATCGTATGGTATTTGTCTTTCTCTGACTTATTTCACTTAGAATAATATACTCTAGCTCCATCCACATCATTGCAAATGGCAAGATTTCATTCTTTTTGATGGCTGAGTAATATTCCATGCCACATGGAATATGCATGCCCCATCTTCTTTATCCGTTCCTCAGCTGATGAACATTTGGGCTCTCTCCATACTTTGGCTATGGTTGATAATGTTGCTATAAACATCAGCGTATGTATTCCCCTTTGAATCTGTATTTTTGTATCCTCTGGGTAAATACATAGTAGTGCAATTGGTGGATCGTAGGGTAGTTCTATTTTTAACTTTCTGAGGAACCTCCAAACTGTTCTATTTTTAACTTTCTGAGGAACCTCCAAACTGTTCTCCAGAGTGGCTGCACCAGTTTGCATTCCCACCAACAGGGCAAGAGGGTTCCCCTTTTTCCACATCCTTGCCAACACCTATTGTTTCTGGTGTTGTTAATTTTAGCCAAAAAATGTTATTTCTTAATGTCAAGCTGAACGCAGCTAGGCATGAGGTTGGGGGACAAGTTCTAGTGTGAATTAGGCTATGAGAACACAAATGCCATCGAAAGCCAGCCAGTAAGCTCCATGGGAATGAGGGTTATCTCCAGCTCTTACAGTGTTGTACCCCAGGCACCCGGCACAAGTGCCGACTCAGAGATCTAGAAGTTTTTTCTAAATGTCTGATAAATACTGAGCCTCTTTGACATAAGGTCCATTACCTTATTCAGTTTTGTATCCCACATATACCTACCATGGTGCTGTTGTATAATAACTGTTTGCCTATCTGGTCACCAATCTTATTAATTACCTATATTCCATGCTCTGGGTTAGAGGGTAGGCTAGGCATTATCTCATTTAATATTCACAATAATCTTATTTGGGCAAAGTGTTGCAGCCAATTTACAAAGAAAAAACAGAACTCAGTTAAACCAGTTGCTCTAAGTCAGCGCAGCGGGTGGCAAGAGTTAAGTCTGAACCTGGGTCTGTCTGATTCCAATGTTTTTATTTCCTTTACCATATATTTCCCATAGTGTTAGTAGCATTCATACACACTGCACATGCACAAAGGTTGCGTAGTCAAAACAGTTCAAGAAACTTAAGTTTTCTTTCCTACAGATCTTCTCAGAGCCTTTTCCACGCTGATGTGAAGTGTACATCTCCAAGTATTATGTGGCTTTCCCCAAACTATTTTACAGAATCCTTTGTTCAGGAAGCATCTCATAAGACCGCTGTTCCATAGAACACTTTTAATAAATAGTGTGCTCTATCACCCCATATCTTAATAAACACCTGTTGAATTGAAATCATCTGGTCTTAGATCTCAGAGAAGAATACCAGTTATCTGAAAGAGGGCAGAGCATGTGGGACATCTTCCTCTCTAGCATGTCAGTAAGCCCCCAAATCCCTTAACTCTTCACAGAAATGGAACACTAGGAATTTCATTCTGGGAAACTACCTAGTGAAATTCAAAAGCTACTGTCATAAGTGAACCTCCCGCTTCCCTGGGCCATTAGTATGCTCAGTAGCAACGAAATCGTAAACCTCCAGAAATAGACTGGAATGCAAAGGTAGACGAGAGGACTATTTCACTAAAGGAGAATATTTTCTCATTTTTCTCCCTCTCCTATTCTAAATATATCCCATTTGAAATCTCTTGAGGTTCCATATTTTTTTTCTCTCTCTTGGCCAAACATTTTATAGTTAATCAGATCTCCAAGTTAGCCAAATAGGAATGACGGTCTTCGTATCTAATAGAAGTTGGAGACTGGGGGAAGTCTAAGCTGACAGTCTTTTAAAATCAACATTCCAGATTTCCAATCCCAGAAGTGACCTCAATTACTTTCTCATAGCCCCTCCAGTCTTATTTTTGTTTCTGTCATTTATTTTTTTCAGTGTGACTCAAGACAAGCCTCAAATGAAATTTATATGTCACTTTGAATGTCTCTCCCTGTTTGTTTCTCTTCCTGCCCACCAAGATCTGCTTTTCTACCACAGAGGCTCTGCCCAAGAATCTACCACGTCTGCAAACAGTATTCACTCACTCACTCACTAAATAGCTCCTGGCAAGTCCCAGACTTTGGGTCTGTCACTGTGTACAATTTAGCCAAATACTGCGTTCAGAGACGGGGGGCAGCACCAGCAGTAAAATCAAGATACCTATTTCAGCCTAAGGGGACACGGAAGTGTTCCCAGAATAAGGATATGAAGATCTTAAGCTAGATTTCTTCATTCATTCAACAAATATTCCAGAGCATCTATTATGTGCTGGGGACTATTCTAGACATTAAATAAGACAGACCATGTCTCTTTTCTCACATCTGAGGAGGTGACATTCAGCTTTGACTTAAGAAAACAAGGCAGAGGCCAACACACTGAGATCCAGGGCAGCGGTTTTTTTGGCTGGTTTTCCAACTAGTGCAATGTCTCAAAGTGGGCACAAGTTTGGCCTATTCCTAAAACAGAAAGAAGTGCCTTGTAGCAGGTATGTATGGAACAGGAAAAAAAAAAAAAAAAAGGCAATGGGGTGGTGACACATGTGAAGGTTTGTAGGTAGACCAAAGGAAGGGGTTCTGAGTTTTGTTTGTTTTAATTCATGAGGGTTTAGCAGATGCTCTTAAACTGTTGACAACACTAATCGTTGCTCTTTGGAGAGAGGACTGCAGGAAGGTAAGAGCTCACCCTTCCCTCCAGGGGCTTGTGGCAGTCTTCTTTCTACACAGTGGAATTGCAATCCTTCTTAGTTATGAATGCATGCTATACTTCTGGTGGTAGAGGAAGTCTTTTCTCTGATTTCTCCACACTCCCTTCATATCTAACTCAGCCTTGAGTCAGTGACTTCCCTGAATCCTACCAGAAACCTTTTCTTCACCCATGACCTGGGACAAAGGATTTTTTTCAAGTTCCCTTGAACCATTTCCATGTTCCCAGTGTCTCCATTTTGCCATTTCCCTGGAAGGTCCTCCCTCTCCCCCTCCCATCAGCTAGAGTCACTAACCCTTCAGGAAAGCAACAGGCTCACAACCACATTTCCACTTGGTATTCTCAGCATAAATCTCAAAGCATCTGAAGCATAACCACATTTCGATGATCGTCAGTCACATTGGTGATGACTTTCTCTTCATATACGATATGGGGAAGGGCCACGCTGCTTATTTCCTCTCCTGCCTTCCCCTCTCCTAGATGCAAGATTTAAGAATCACACATACTGTCCCGTTGGTTGCCCTTCATTGATGTCCTCTCATGGACTAATTTCAGCCTCTGTGACATTCAAATAAAGTATTAAAAGTTTCTTATTCATTCATTCATTTAAAGCAAAAACAAAAAATTAACAATTAATAGGCCACTGGCCACCGGATATTCGAGACACAGACTCTTGCCCTCAAGAGCTACGAGAAAGACTATGAGGAAAGCATGATACACAAAAGATCCCATGTGAATGGTGCTCTCAGTAAAAGGAATATTCTTCATGCAAAGAGCCAAAATGCTCCTTATAAGTTTTAGTGACACACAAATATGCTTTCAAGACACAACCTATAATTTCATCTATCACTGCCTTTTTTCTCTAATTATAATGTTTTTTATTAGAAGGCTACACATATTTATTATTAAAAAATTAGAAAATACTGTTGATCATTAAGAAAAAAATAGTAACACTTCAGTTTCTAATACCCCAAAATAACACTGTTGAAACCTGGAGACTGATGAATGGATAAAGAAGAGGAGACATATATATGTGATGGAATATTATTCAGCCATCAAAAAGAATGAAATCTTACCATTTGCAATGACATGGACAGAGCTAGAGCATATTATGCTAAGTGTAATAAGTCAGAGAAAGGCAAATACCATATGATTTCACTCATATGTGGATTTAAGAAACAAAACAGATGAATATAGGGGAAGGGGGAAAAAAGAAAACAGAAAAAAACAAACCATAAGAGACTCTTAACGACAGAGAACAAACGGAGGTTTGATGGAGGGAAGGTGGGTAGGGAATGGCTAGGTGAGGGATGGGTATTAAGGAGGGTATTTGATGTGATGAGCACTGGGTGTTATATGTAAGTGATGAATCACTGAATTCTACTCCTGACACCAGTATTGCACTGTATGTTAACTAACAAGAATTTAAATAAAATTTTTTAAAAAGAAACCTGGAAATATAACTTTTTAGGTATGTAGAAGGAGAGATGACAGACAGACCCACCCATATGAGGTTAATGTGTTTATTAACAAAAATGGAGTCATGCTTCACATACTACTTTATAATCTAAACATTTCACCTTATATATATAGCAGATATCTTTTCAGGTCAATACATGTTTACCTAAAAAATATGTTAGTATGATATTTGCTCATTTTTTTCCCAGAACCTTTCTTCTTTGTACACTACATCTGCTGCTCTATGCTTATTCTCCCCACTCCCTGCCCTCCCCCACACACAACTCTAGGACATTGGATGAGCACTTCCTAAAAGAGACTTCCCTCTTGCTCTGACCCACTGGGGTGCTGTGGAGAATCCCCAGGAATCTTTGGTCTTTCTCTCAGGCCCACCTCTAGCTGTGCATCATTGGGCAAGTTTCTTTCTTTCTCTGGGTCCCAGGTTCCATTCTAAAATTAAATATGAATGCTATTTGTATTATTATTACCAGTACTCCCTCCTAATAATGCAGAAAAACTAGACTATGTATTCTCCAATTATAAAGGATACAGTTTTTCTGTTCCATCTGGTCCAATGAACAGGAGTACTCACTCACTGACAGACACAAAATGATTAGAAAATACCGCACTAAAACAGTATAAGCTGAACTGCTCCTGAGAATGATTCAGACGTCTTCAGATGCTGGAGTAGGGGTACAAGAGGAGAGCAGGGGGGGTAGATCTGGGGCCCTTTATGTTACTACTTCTGATCAATAGCCAGGCCTACCCTACAATTTAAGGATTGTATATAATATGGAGAAGAACAGCCAAAGCCTCAACATAATAGCAGAAACCAATGCTGAAATCCCCAAAGACTCAGGAGTTTCACATCTGGACAAATGACCTCATTAGGATTTCACTCAGAGTGGAATAGAAGATGATGTCTCTGATTGCCAAACTAAAACATTTTTAAATTGCCCTTTACCAGCTGCTTGGCATTATCAGAGAAGAAAAGGCCTCATCTGAAACAAGAAGGATTTAGGGAGGAAATGGGACAGAACTTCCTAACAGCAAACAGAATATTTCAAGATTATTATATAAGAGCAAAAGGAATGGGGGAAAGGAGGGGGGGACAACCAAAATGAGAGAATAATAAGGAACCATTTCAATAAACTGCTACTTGTATAACAATGGGCTACTGAGCAACCTTCAAAATGATGGTTGTATAAATGTATAAGTTGTTTCAGAATCCACAGTTAAGGTGGAAAAGGCAAACTACAAATCAAATGTACAATACAATTCTCCCTTTTTTTAAAAAGAAAAAGTCTTTAGGGGCACCTGAGTGACTCAGTTGGTTGAGTGTCCAACTCTTGATTTCAGCTCAGGTCGTGAGGTCGAGCCCACATGGGGCTCCCTGCTCAGTGGGGAGTCTGCCTGTCTCCTTCTCTGTCTGCTCCTCCCCCTGCTCATGCTCACATGCACACACTGGCTCTCTCTCTCTCTAATAAATAAATAAATCTTTAAAAAAGAAAGAAAGAAAGAAAAAAGAAAAAGTTTATGTGCTAAAAAATGATGGAAATTTTAAAAATTAAATGCGTCTACATTCTCTGGGACTTTCTTCTCCTAGAGGCTTTCCACTGAGGGCTACATATTTCCTTCTTCCCTATTCAACTGAGACAGATTCAAACTGCTTTGCCACTAGCTCTTCTAAGAGCATCTTTTATCATTTCTACTTTTAATTGTTTGTCTCTTTTCTGGCCTTTTCTTGTGTCATTCTCCAAATGCTCCAACTGCTAAGTTGGAACAGGCCTTAGATTTTAGGCATTTCAACCTCCAACTCTGTATCAGGTAAGATGTAGATGAGTCAAGGAGCAGAAAACCTAAACCAACTGTCTAAACCAGGGTTCGGCAAACTACCACCTGAGGGACACATACTGGCAGCCAGCTGCTTGTTTTTGTAAAGAAAGTTCTACTGGAACACAGACATGCTTGTTTATGTACATACTGTCTGTGGGGGCTTTCACACTACAGTGACAGAGTTGGCCTACAAAACCCAAAGTGTTGACTATGTGGCCCTTTACAGAAAAAGTTGGCCCACTTCTGATTTAAACAACAACAAATCCAAAGATGGGCAATTCCAGGATTGGTTGATTTCACAACTCAATGACATTATCAAAGATCTATTTCTTTCTAAACATCTACTGTACCATCTTCACTGCATCAGCTTTATCCCCACACCAGCTCCCCACTACAAGATGACTACAGTGTGGTTCCACGCATCACATTCTGACCTAGACAGTGTCCAACAAAAGAAGATACTATCCCTTCCATAGGCTTTATTTTAGAAGTGGGGCAGCTTTTCTCTCTGGACGAGAGCATATTCCTCCTTACATTTCATTGGTTACATTTCATCAGCTGCCATCACAAGCTCAGGCTTAAACCAGTCACTCAAGAAAGTGGGACTTCTTGTGGCTTAGACTAATCAGTTTACAAATGAGCTAGATAGAGCTGGAGATGTGCTCTGATAAGTAGAGTATCTCCTAGGGACTGGGCTTGGCTTTGTGTAACATAATACTCAAATTACAGTCACCTAAAATGGGGCCCATTATTCTTTCATGTTATAGGAAGTCCAGAAGAACTCCAGAACTGATACAATGCCCAACAGACATTTTTGCATTTCTCTCAGTCTATACCTAATCATCTGTCACAAAATGGTTACAGTAGCTCCAGACATCATGTCTATGTTTTATGGCAGAAGAATGAAAAAGTGTGTGGGGGGGAAGGTCAAATGACTCTGCTCCCTTTTTAAGAGCTTTTCTAGAACGCCATCTATCAAGTTCCCCTTTCATCTTGTTGGCCAGAATTATGTCACATGATTGCTCCACATATGACAACCCACAGTTAACACACACAATGGTGAAAACTTGAAAGCTTTTTCTCTAAAATCAGGAACAAAATAAGGATGCCCGTTCTCATCACTCTTATTTAATATAGTACTGGAAATTCTAGCTAGAGCAATTAGGCAAGACAAAAAAATAAAAGGCACCCAAATCAGAAAGAAGTAAAACCGTTGTAATTTGCAGATGATGTGATTTTGTATATAGAAAATCCCAAAAGACTCAACCAAAAAATTTTTGGAATTAGTCAACAATTTCAATTAAGTCACAGGATATAAAATCAACATACAGAAACCAGCTGAATATCTGTATAATAATGAAACATCTGTAAAAAGAATAAAGAAAACTATTCTATTCACCATAGTACAAGAAATGGCAAAATATCTAGAAATAATTTCCACCAAGGTAGTGAAAAATCTGTACAATGAAAGCTATGAGACTTTGTTGAAAGAAATCAAAGACAACACAAATAAATAGAAAGACATCCCATGTTCATGTACTGAAAGAATAAATATTGTTAAGATGTCTGTACTACTCAAAGTCATCTAGAGATTCAATGAAATCACTATCAAAAGTCCAATGGCATTCACTGAAAATGACAAACATAGGGGAAAAAATTCTAAAATTTGTACAGAATCATGAAAGACCCTGGATAGCCAAAGCACACCTGAGGGGAAAAAAACAAAGCCAGAGGCATCATACTTCCTGATTTCAAACTACACTACAAAGTTACAGTAATTAAAACAGTAGACTACTGGCATAAAATAGATATATAGACCAATGGCACCAAAAAGATAGCCCAAATTAAACCTACACATATATGGTCAACTAATATTCCACAAGGGAGCCAAGAACAATCAATGGACAAACAATAGTCTCATCAACAAATATTGTTGGGAAAACTGGATAAAGAAATGAAGAAGAATGAAACTGGATCTCTCTCTTACACCACTCACAAAAATGAACTCAAAATGGATCAAAGAATTAAACATAAGACCTAATACTATAAAATTCTACAAATACTATAAAATATGGGAAAGAAGCACCTCAACATTGGCAATAATTTTTTGCATATGACACCAAAATCACAAACAAAAGCAAAATCAACAAATGAGACTATATTAAACTTAAAAGCTTCTACATGGCAAAAGAAACAATCAGCTAAATGAAAGGCAACCTCCAGAATGGGAAGAAGTATTTGCAAACCATATATCAGATAAGGGGTTAATATCCAAAATATACAAAGAACTCATACAACTCAACAACAAAAAAACAATCCAAGTTAAAAATGGGCAAAGGAACTAAATAGACACTTTCCCAAAAAGACATCCAAATGGCCAATAGGTACATGAAAAGATGCTCAACAACACTAATCCTCAAATCAAATCAAAACCACAATAAGACATCACTTCATACCTATTAGAATAGATACCATCAAGAAGTCAAGAGAAGTACTGGTGAAGATGGAGATAAAAGGCAACCCCTGTACGTTGCTGGTGGGAATGTAAATTGGTTCAGCTACTATGAAAACAGTATGGAGGTTCCTAAAAAAATTAAAACTAGAACTACCATATGATCCAGCAATTCCACCTCAGGGTATATACCCAAAGAAAATAAAAATAAGATATCAAAGAGATATATGGACTCCCACAGTTCCTGTATCATTTATTCACAATAGCCAAAATATGGAAACAACCTAAGTGTCTGTCAGCAGATGAATGGATAAAAAAGATGTGACAGAGAGAGAGGGAGATAACTATTATTCAGCCATGAAAAAGAAGGAAATCCTGCCATTTGTGACAACATGGATGAACCTTGAGGACATTATGCTAAGTGAGAAAAGTCAGACAAACACTGTATGATATTACTTATAAGTGAAATTTTTAAAAAGTCAATCAGTGGGGCACCTGGGTGGTGTTGTCAGTTAAGTGTCCAACTCTTGGCTTTTGCTCAGGTTGTGATCTCAGGCTCATGGGATTAGGACCCACATTGGGCTCCATGCTCAGCATGGAGTCTGCTTGGGGCTCTCTCTCCCTCTGCCCCTCCCCACCCCCTAAAATAAAAAAAAATAAATCTTTAAAAAAAATAAAAAGTCAACTGGTAACAACAGAGTAAAATGATGTTTAGTAGAGGCAGGGGAGGGGAGTGACAGGTGGAACAGGAGAGATATTGTTTAAGGGTACAAACTTGCAACTACTAGAAAAATAAACCCTGGAGATATAATGCACGTAACAGTGAATATAGACAACAATATTGTATTATAATCATCAAACAGGCTAAGAAACTAGATCTTTTTTTTTAAAGATTTTTATTTATTTATTTGACAGAGAGAGAGAGAACAAAGAGAGGGAACACAAGTAGGGGGAGTGGGAGAGGGAGAAGCAGGCTTCCCGCAGAGCAAGGAGCCCACTGCAGGGCTCAATCCCAGGACCCTGGGATCATGACCTGAGCCAAAGGCAGACACTTAACGACTGAGCCACCCAGGCACCCCAAGAGACTAGATCTTAATTATTCCCACCATAAAAAAAGAAATGATAATTATGTGACCTGATAGAGTTGCTAACTATTGCTACAGTGGCAATCACATTACAACATATAAATGTATCAAGTCAACATGTTGTATACCTCAAATTTACACAATGTTACATGTCAAATAGATTTCACTTTTTTTAAAAGGGAGGCTGAAAAATACAATTGTTTAGCTGAGTATTTTTACTTCTCACTATCAAATTTCTGTGGGTAGGTAAAAACTGATACTGGATAGCAACTCAAAGGCTCTGCCAGAGGTAGATCCTTGAACAAAAACAGGGTGTTGATCAAAAGAAAAGAGGAATGAGGATTGGGTAGGTAATCCACCGTATTTACTGGATTATTTATTCACAATATCCAGTGGAAAAGAAAAAAACCTCTATAGCATCTCTGATAATTTTATTTTACCACCTATTTATCTCACATTGCCTAGTCTAGGCAAGAAAAAAAACTGTACACAAAGCTCTTGCTTCCCTCTGTTTTGATAGAGAATATCTCAACTGCACTGGGGATTAATGTCCCCTTGTCCTCTGAACACCTTGGTTTAATAATACTTCAAAGGAAAAAGAAAAAACCTTGACCATGCCCTTTCCTTTTGGATCCCTCATTTGATCCACCTCCTGGGCATACTGTTCCTTAATTAACATTTGGAATGACAGGTGATACAGAAAACACCAGTGTCACAAAAACAAACTGAAAATATTTTCTTTATGGCACAGAGTAATTTTTATCCCTGAATTTCTATCCATGCCATTGGAAATAATGTTTAAAAATCATTTCAATTTCATTCATTCCATCTGACAACTTAGTGTTGAGATGGTTCTTTAAATATTTAATAATTGCTTGAGACATTTCCCTTTATTATAATTCTATGGTCAGTACCCCTTGGCTCTTTCATCAATCCCAGGGTCTGGAACAAACAGATGTAGTTAATTTCCAGGCAAACATTAAGTCATGTGATCTCTAGTCCAATTTCCTGAAGGTCAAATGAAGCACTTAGTTGAAGGGGGTGTGTGCATTCCTCTCCTTCCCCTTCACCGGTCCTTCTTTTCCTGCCCATCTGACTCCCCCCACCTGCAGCCATGCACACCCTCCCAATCAAATCAAGCCAGGCTTCTCTTAATCATCATCAGGGAGACAAAAAGGTATAGCTTTGGAGCATCAAGCCACAATTTCACACTCCATTTGCACAAGAACTCAGAAGGCTGTTAATGTGCGGTTTGCTTTTTAGCAAGCATCTCAGCAGTCATCAGAGAAATGTGTTTTGGCGCGCCTCCCAGGGCATGGGAGCTATTTATGAGTGCTTGTCTTCAAGAGCCTACATGCAACATTAGGATGTCCACTGCCATCTGCAAACTGGACGTGGCCCAGAGGCATTTGGGAACAGACCAGGAGAACTTTGAGATGTGAGGAAGGTGAAAGTAAATGTCACTTTTCATTTATTTCAACCCTGCCTACCCCTCCACCAATCCAGTCCCACTTGCCATGTACTTGTAGGATCCTCCTTTTGCCAAACCTCTTGAAAATCACTTGACAGTATAAAATCTTCTGTTTTATTCTATGGTGATAACCCAAGTCACATCCGGCTCTTCCTTGCATGCTCAACTCATCAACTTGGAATGAAAACTGTGCCCAGCTTTCCTTCTCTCCTGCCATCCGGCACCTCCAGATCAGGAAATACCCTTCGCGGACATTCACCACATGAAACATTCAAAATAGCAAGAGAAATCCAGGCCAAAGGATCACCCTTGTATCACAATCTGTTCCCATGATAGCCATAATGCCAACACTTCCTGTCACGCTCTTCCTGGGTACTGAGCTCCTGCTGATTCCAAGTCACTACGGAGTAATTTATAAGCAGATTCGTTTTCATTTAACCTCTAATTATTGAATACCAACTATGTGCCAGTCACCAAAAACAAAGAAAAATTCCTCCTCTCTGAGAGAACTTGCCGTCCACCAGAGTCACTGCAACAAATTCTACATATACATACATATGTACAGATGTATACACACACACACACACACACACACACACACACACACACACACACATCATATATTTGTTTCAATGATGCAGATGGTGGTATGCATATGTGGATATACAGAAGCACAGAGAAGGGACACTTCACAAAACCAGAGAAATTAGGAGTTGCTTCCTAGGCAAGAATACACATCATGAGTTATATCTTGAATAATGTGTAAGATCCTTCTTATCAAGGGAAAATAAGTAATAAGGCAGAGGAAACGTAGGAGCAAAGGTACAGAAGCGAGAAATGTAATGGGAGGGGGAGGAAATTGGCAGTTCTGTACTACAAGACTGAACGTGTGAGGCCAGGAGTGAAATGAGATGAACCGAGAGAGACAAGCTAGGGCCAGGTCATAGAAGGCCTTGTATACTATGTCAAGGAACATAGACTTCATTCCTCACAGGGGAGCAATGGAAGGGGATTTAGCATGGGAGCTATATGAGATTTATGCTTTGGATAGGTCACTCCGGTACCTGAGCAGAGGAAGAATTGAAGAGGGAAAAGACAGAAGCGAGTGGCAGTTAGGCGGTTGCGGTAGCAGAGCAGAAAGGAGGTCATGATAGTAGTCATCATGGAGACAAAGGGAAGGGTTGGATTCACAAAAAAAAAATACGTGGGGGGAAAAACTGGCAGGATCTGGTGATTATCTGGATCTATGGAGTGAAAAAGAGGAGATTAAGATGACCCCCACGTTTATGACTTCTGTGACTATAAACACAAATATAGAAAAAGGAGCTGATGTGAGGAGGAGAATAGTAACTGTGTTCTACTTCGTGCATATTGCCTTTTAAAAGATGTTTATGGGACAATTCAGTGGATATATCCAGATGATAACTGGCTGCTGGATGTGGAACTAGGGGACATGGTCAGAGCAGGAAACACAGATGTGTGACTTATTTGCTTAGAGGGGTTATTAAAACCATGAGACAATAGGCAGGTCACTTTATCAAAATGTGTAACACAGGAATAGAAGTAGAAGCCATGAGGTAGGGCTTGGAAAGACCACTGTTGAAGGCGAAAAGCAAGTTAAGAGCATCCCATAAAAAGCAGACAGGAGGAACAGTCAGAGCTAGAGGAAGATAATCAGGGGAGAGTGACAGAATAGAAACCAGGGAGATGGAGAGTCTCAGGAAGAAAAGTGGATTTGTGGAAAAACAAAGGAAATTCAACACATATATTTACCGCTTTCCCCTCAAAAAAGCAAAAACAAGGACCATAAAAAATGTTTTTGATTTATAAACACACAAAGAATACAGAATATGAGATACCAGCAGATTGGACACTTTGATGAAGTTTTGGAAATTGCTAAGGAAATAGGCAAGTATCATGAACTTAGCAGACTGGAGAAAACTAAAGCATGGTTTACAAAGCTTTTGGGATAAGAGTCAAAAAGTACAGAAAAAAAATCTATTTCTGTAGCATGCTCAGGAACTGGAGAGCAAGAACATTTGTAGCTCCAGTATGACTGGGCTGAAAATTGAAAGACAGTTTGTAAGTTTGTATAAAAAAAGAATTAACGCTAAGTGAAATAAGTCAAGCAGAGAAAGTCAATTATCATATGGTTTCACTTATTTGTGGAACATCAGGAATAGCGTGGAGGACATTAGGAGAAGGAAGGGAAAAATGAAGGGGGGGAAATCAGAGGGAGAGATGAACCGTGAGAGACTATGGACTCTGAGAAACAAACAGGGTTCTAGAGGGGAGGGGGGAGGGATGGGTTAGCCTGGTGATGGGTATTAAGGAGGGTATGTACTGCATGGAGCACTGGGTGTTATACGAAAACAATGGATTGTGGATCACCACATCAAAAACTAATGATGTATTGTATGGTGACTAACATAATAAAATTAAAATAAATTAATTTAAATAAATAAATAAAGAGTTAAACTGATGCCCCACAGCTAGTGACTGCCCTGCCCCATCCCAACCCAATAATGGACTTCAAGCCTCTGGAGAAGGTGAACAAGAGATGTTCTGGTCTGAGGGACAGCAGGTCTGGGTGAGAGTGGGAGCAAGGCAGCTCACTGAAAAGAGGATGAGTCAGGAGAACTTTGGTATTGAACCAGGTGGCTCCTATCTTCATCCCCTCCCTGGCTCCCAGAATGCCAACAGCCCTCCTCACCTCCACCCTCTACATACATACCCCCCAACATCTCAAGCAGGATATAACAGACTTCCTCTGTGGGAAACTGACCTCCACAGGAGAAAAGAATTATATATACTGACAATTGAAGATGGACCAATGAAAATCCCATGTTATTACCTTATCAAACTTCATTGAAGCTCTACCATCCACAAGAGCTTCCAATCACTTCCAAACACTTTTCCATAATTGAAATGTGCAGTCAATAATCACCATACATTGGAAGAAAGCACCTACTGTGACAAACAGTCTAAATAAAGTGTTTTTAAAAAGGGATCTTTAAAATGATTTATCTTCAGAAGATAAAAGAAAATATTGCACCTGTGACGAAAAAACAATACGTATTATCTCAAAAGAAAATAAACAAAACAGAAATGGTGACTGAAAATGATATGCATGATATCAGAAATTTTAAGATGTATTCAATGGATAGGATTAGAAGATGAAATAAAATCTCCCTGAAAGTAGGAAAAAAACCTAAAATGTAAAAAGTTCTAGTAATGGAGAACTAAGAAAACACAAGAGAAATTACCAAGGAAATAATGCAAGGAAACTTTCAGAACTGAAGGGCCATGAGCTTCCAGAATGAGAGGACCCAAAAGTGCCCAGCACAAAGGATAAGGAATAACCATACTACTGGAAGTCCTACCCACAGCAATCAGACAAGAAAAAGAAATAAGAGGCATCCATATTGGTAAAGAAGTTAAAAAGAAGAAGAAAAAGAAGAAGTTAAACTATCACTATTTGCATATGACACGATACCATACTCAGAAAATCCTAAAGATGCCACCAAAAAACTATAAGAAAAAACAAATGAATTCACTAAAGTTGCAGGATACAAAATTAATACCCAGAAAAACAGTAGTGTTTCTATACTCTCATAACAAAGTAGCAGAAAGAGAAATTAAGAAAACATCATTTAAAATTGCACCAAAAAAATAAAATACCTAGGAATCAACTTAACCAAAGAGGTAAAAGACCTGTACTCTGAAAACTATGAAACACTGATGGAAGAAAACGAAGATGACACAAACAACTGGAAAGATATTCCATGCTCACAGACTGGAATAATTAATACTGTTAAAATGACCATCCTACCCAAAGCAATCTATAGATTCAATTCAATTCCTATCAAAACACCAACATTATTTTTCACAAAACTAGAACAAATAATATAAAATATTTATAGAACCACAAAAGACTCTGAATAGTCAAAGAAATCTTGACAAAGAAGGACAAAGCTGGAGGTATCACAATCCCAGACTTCAAGATAAAATACAAAGCCACAGTAATCAAAACGGTATGGTATTAGCACAAAAATAGACACATAGATCAACAGTACAGAATAGAGAGCCCAGAGATAAACCCACAATCATATGATCAATTAATCTGTGACAAAGGATGCAAGAATATACAATGCAGAAAACACAGTCTCTTCAGTGGTGTTGGGAAAACTGGACAGCCACATGCAAAAGAATGAAATTGGACCACTTTCTAACACTGTACACAAAAATAAATTCAAAATGGATTAAGGGCCTAAATATGAGACCTGAAACTATAAAAATCCTAGAACACAGGCAATAATTTCTGTCACATCACCCACAGCAACATTTTTCTAGATATGTCTCCTTAGGCAAGGGAAACAAAGCAAAAATAAACTATTGAGACTACGTCAAAATAAAAAGTTTTTGCACAGAAAAGGAAACGATCCTCAAAACGAAAAGACAACCTACTGAATGGAAGAAGATATCCATGAACAATACACCGAATAAGGGGTAAATATCAATGGATTATAAAGAATTCATACAACCCAACACCAAAAACAAAACAAAACAAAAAAACAATCCAATTAAACATGGGCAGAGGACCTGAATAGACATTTTTCCAAAGAAGATATACAGGTGGCCAATGACACAGGAAAAGATGTTTAACATCACTAATCATCAGGGAAATGCCAATCAAAACCACAATGAGAATGGCTAAAATCAAAAAGGCAAGAAATGACAAGTATTGTCAAGCAAGGATGTAGAGAAAAAAGAACCTTCATGCACTGTTGCTGGGAATTGGTGCAGTCACTGTGGAAAACGGTATGGGGGTTCCTCAAAAAATTAAAAATAGAAATACCATATGATCCACTAATTCCACTATTGGGTATTTACCCAAACAAAATGAAAACACTAATTCAAAAAGATATATGCACCTCTCATTATTCACAATAGCCAAGATATGGAAGCAACCCAAGCATCCATCAAAAGAAGAATGTATAAGGAAGATGGGGGGGGGGAGTTTGTTTGCTTATAAAATGAAATATTATGTAGTCATTAAAAAAAGGATGAGATTGTGCCATTTGGGACAACATGGTTGGACCGAGAAGCTATTATGCTAAGTGAAATAAGTCAGATTGAGAAAGACAAAAACTGTATGATTTCAGTCATAAGTGGAATCTAAAAAAAAAAAATGAATAAACAAACAAAAAGAATTGTACCTGTAAATACAGAGAACAAACTGATGGTTGCTAATGTGTGAAGGGGAGTGGGAGATACAGGCTTCCAGTTATGGAATGAAAAAGTCACAGGAATGAAAGGCACAGCATAAGGAATATAGTCAATGATACTATAATAGTGATGTATCGGGACAGATGGTAGCTACACTTGGGGTGAGCACAGCAGATCGTATATACATGCCAAATCACTATGAAACTAATGTTAACATTGTGTGTCAACTATACTCAAATTAAAAAAAAAAAAAAGAATAACCACACTAAAAGATATCATTGTGAAATTTCAGAGTATCAGGATATATCCTAAAAAGTCCTAGAGAGATAAAATAGGTCATCTCTTTATTCATTTATTCAACAGACATTTATCGAGAATCTATTATGTATAGAATTTATTCATAAAACAGCTTGCAACTACAGATCAGAAGGAAATTTGGAAGTGAGCTTTACAGATGTAAAGAGATATAAAGGCAGAAAGAATAGCAAGTCCAAATGCCCTCAGATAGAAGTGTTCCTGGCGTGCTTGATGTAAAGCATGGAAACCAGTGTGGCCAGAATACAGTGAGTGAGGAGAGGGGAAGGGTAAAGTCAGAGAACTAAGCGGAGGCAGATCCAGCAGCGGCTTAGGACTTTGAATTTTATTCTAAGTGGGCTGGGCAGCTATCGGAGCAAAGGAATTGTAAGTCTGATTTACTCCTTAAAAAAAAAAAAACCTACTTTTGCTGCAGTACTGCAAAGAGACTATAAGGGAAGCAAAAGTCAAAGCAGAGACCTGCTAGGAGTCTACTGGAATAAGCCACATGCAGAAGCACAGTATCATGGGCCCAGATGTGACAGCAGGGACACTGGGAAATGGCTGGATTGTAGGCGTATCTTGAAACTAAACCTAATAGTATCTGTGGATGGGTCAGATGCAGTGATTGAGAGAGAAAGGGCAGTCGAGAATGAATGTATGCTTTGGGGCCTGGACAGCTAATAGAAACAAGTGCCATTTACGATGATGTGGAAGTCTGTAAAGAGCAGGTTTTGGATAACGTTTTGAGAAATGTCAATTTAGAGACACCTGTTAGACATCCAGTGGAGATGTCAGAAGGACTGGCTATCTCCAGGGAGGGAGGACTGGGCTCTCTACACAATCTGAAGAGTAGTATTAGCTGATGATGGCTGCTCTTACAGATAAACCCCAAACTTTCAGCAGCTTAACAAAATTGTTTCTTTCTCACAGGTGAAACCCAAACAAATGTGTATTCCTGATTTGGGGGATGGCCTTTCTTAAGGTTATTCGAGGACCCAGGCCTCTTCCACCTATGGCTCTGCTCTGTCCCCAAGTCTTCTGCATTTAGTCAGAGGGTGGGCAAAGAGAATGGGCAATCATATGAGGGATGTTTCTATGGACCAGGTCAGGAAAGGATGCAGACCACTTAGGTTTTCATGGCCACAGCTAACCACAAGCAAGGCTGAGACGGGTGTAGCTGTGTGCTCCAGAAGAGGGCATGCTTTTAGTGAACAGCTTGCTGGTCTCTGCCATAGGCAACCCTCCAGAAGACCAAACAGCCATTTCATTTTCTTCTACAGATTCACATGTACCTCATTCCCAAAAGATACAGCCTCAGGTTCCATTCATTCCCTATATCTAGCTCAGATCCGGACACTCCAAGTATGTGCAGTCCTCAACCCTGAATCTGGATGTGGCACCTCATAATTCATCCACCTATATTCCCTAAATCTAGCTCAGATCCAGACACTCCAAGTATGTGCAGTCCTCAGCCTTGAATCTGGATGTGGCACCTCATAATTCATCCACCTATGAGCAAAAGAACAAGGTAACTGCCTTTCTGCATGCCCTATTCTGGAGGAACATGGCAAGATAACCACAGTTAAGCCTCCCACTCAAAAAGGGAAGACCGGGAAAAACACTGCAGTCACAGAAATATTGCTGAGGGGGCACAGTGGAAGACCCCTTCCCTGGAGGTGAGAAAACTCCTTGATTATGCTGACTGTGCTCTCTGGGGAGAACCGTCTTCGTTATTCTCTGTGCCAAGATCTGAACTGGATGCTGTGGACTCTATACCATTTTACGTGGCTATTCAGCATTCTCAGCCCACTTGCTGCTGGTACCATTTTGAGTCCCCAAAGACTGTGTTAAAAGCCTGAATAATTGCAGGTGCTTTAATCTGGGCTTACACTTCCTTGGCAGTACAATTCCCTTATAACTTAGTAGGCTACAATTCTATTCGCTACATGTCTGTACCCTTGTCAGTTATGACACCAAAAGCTGTTTCCCGAATTTAATTCTCAAGCTTATGCTGACCTTTGACTTGGCTTCCTTGCCTCTTATGACTCCATCTCTAGTAAACATCAGCTGGGATAATAGGTTTGGGGAGAAAAGTTACTTTCTTAATTGGATCACTGCTACAAGGCTCAATCATAATGGGCCTATGTACCTCGAAGCCTTGTTTAATTTTATCAGTTAGCATTTGGGATCTAGAAATAGTTGGCTCTTCCAGCTGAATTTCTGGATTCTTTCTATGCCCTTTATTCTGCTTATAAACCAGATGGCTCTTTCTGGAGCTCACCTTTTTCTGCCAGCTCCTCATCAAACACAGCCAATAACAACGAACAAACTTTGTTTGTTCTACTTTGTCTTTCCCCTAGAACTACAAGTTCTTTACCAACAAGTCTGCTTTCCAAGTTATCACAGAAAATGTTTTAACCAGATGTTTTTCTCTTTATTACATGAAAACTATCATTCCTGCCTCTGACGTCAGCTTCCTTGCTGTCTATCATAGAACCATTAAGGAGTGCCACATATTTTAGGTTTCTATTAGGGCAGAACCCATTTCAGATACTGATTTCTATCTTAGTTAAGGTAATGCAAGCTATTCTAACAGCTAAGTCCCCAAATCTCAGTGGCTTCACACACTCAAAGTCTAAATTTTGCTCTTGATTGATGGGCAGCCATCACCTGATTATTCAGATTCATGCTCCTCACATTTGTGGCTCCATCCTTGGAGCCCTGCACATCCAGCCAGCAGATGGGGGGAGCGGAGGACAGAGATCAAAGAAGAAGTGTGGGAGATGTTTATGGGCTAGGCCTGGAAATGGTACATATCAATTCTCACACTCGTCAGTCAAATGGCTAATCTAAATGTAAAGAAGGCTGGGAAATACTGGATCGAGAGGAACTGGTTCGAAGAGCAGTCCTCTAGTCTCTGATACAGAAATAATCAGCATATAAATGGATATTTAAAACCAGAAGACCCCATGAGATCATAGGGGAATAAGTGTAGATTAAGAAGACATCTAAGGGCTGAACTCTGAGGTGGTCCAGAATTTAAAGGTCAGGAAGGTAAGGAGAAATCTGAAAATGAGACCTAAAAAAAAAAAACAAAGGTAAGTTAGGAGGAAGACAAGCCAAGTATGGGCTCTCATAAGCAAATTGAAGACATATTCCAAGGCAAACAAATCAACACTTACAAAATGCAGATAGGTCAGGCTTATAAGATGAGGAATGAAAACTGAGCATAGAATAACAACATGAAAGTCACCACTGTACAGGACAAAAGTGTTTTGCAGTCAGGAAGATGAAAGCCTGGGTGAGGAGCAGTTGGAGATCAAGAGCACGCATAAGTCTTTCAGAGAATTCTGTGGCAAAAGAGAGGACATAAATGGGTGGTAACTGAATGAGGATGTGTGATCAAGTGAGGTTATGGGGCTTGTTTTGTTAGTTGCTTTATTAAGCTATGAACGATTACACCATTTCTGAATACTAATGAGAATGACTGAGGAAAGAGGGGGAAATGTTAGGATGCAGCAGAGAAAGGGGACACTTGCTTGAGTAAGATCCTGGGGTAGCTGAAAGGGGATGAGATCTGAAGCACAGAGGAGGGTTGTGCTTAGACAGGAACAGAGACAGTTTCTAGAAGCAAAAGGGAAGGCAGAGTACGTGTGATACAGATGCAGGGACTTCTGGTGTCTAGTCTAGCATATAAGGAGCTTGGAAGTTATCACTCCTGTCCTCGTGATAAAAAAGCTGAAAAAAAAAAAAAATCAACAACTCTTCTTGGATCCATCAGAGAACTGAAGTCATGGGGCAAACCACTGTCCCCAAAACTGGGGAGCCAGAAACTTGGATGCAGAGAATCACAGCTTACTGGAGCAGAAACAAGGTAGGAAAATTTAAATTGTAAGTGACAAAATGCTGGACACTGGGACAAGATTCACAGTTAAAAACTTTAGAAGGGCCCAAATACTTTCATGTGATTTATCGATAGGAGCCCTACTAGCTTTCTCTGCTTCTGGCAGCAGGAGGGGAAACATAACCATTTTGTAATACGCTCAGAACATTCTGTTCTCAACAATGCTTTCCCTCAAGAGAAACTATTTACCAGAGTCTAAACAACCTAAGGGAAGGGAAATACCCAACTCCAGCCCCCTTAATCCTTTCTGTCTCACCTAAGGGAGGAAAAAGAAACTGAGAAGCACTTGTGAAGGTCACAGCCTAGGGACAAAGCTCGCGAAAAGACTGAGAGCTAATTATACCAACTACAGAATGCTTCTCCTCCCCTTACACCTTACGATCATACCAGTAGGGCTCCTGGATAACAACAGGGAAATACAAAGGAAAAGAATAGTACACCTCAGAAGCTACTTAAGAAGTTTCTAGGGAGGGGGTGCCTGGGTGGCTCATTCAGTTAAGCGTCTGCCTTCAGCTCAGGTCATGATCTCAGGGTCCTGGGATCGAGCCCCATGTCGGGCTCCCTGCCCAGTGGGGAGTCTGCTGGTCCATCTCCCTCTTTCCTTCCCCCTGCTCATGCTCTCTATCTCTCAAATAAATAAATAAAATCTTAAAAAAAAAAAAAAAAGAATGGGGCACCTGGGTGGCTCAGTCGTTAAGGATCATGACCTTGCTCAGGTCATGATCCCAGGGTCTTGGGATCAAGCCCAGCATCAGGGTCCCTACTTGGCAGGGAGCCTGCTTCTCCCTCTCCCTCTACTGTTCCCCCTGCTTGTGCTCTCTCACGCTCTCTTTAAAAATCTTTAAAAAAAAAAAAAAAAAAAAAAGAAGTTACTAGGGAAATTCAAAGACATTGAGAGAGACAAAAACAAGGACGTAAAAGGACACTTTATCTATGACACCTATCACTATAGCACACAGTGAACACAGCCTAACTCCCAGCCAGATAAACATAAAAACTCACATTAAAGGCCTGTTGACCTCAGTTCCTTTTACCCACTACATATGCCCTGCTTTCAACAAAAAATCACAAAGCATACTAAAAAACAAAAACACAATTGAGAGAGACAGAGCAAGCATCAGAACCAAATTCCGACATTGCAGAGATTCTGAAATTAACAATATAAAACAACAATGACTAATATGCTAAGGGCTTTAGTAGAAAAAAGTGGAAACGTGTAAGAACAGAGAACGTAAGCAGAAAGACGGAAACTCTAAGAAAAGGATCAAAAAGAAAATGCTAGAAATCAAAAACACTGTAACAGAAATGAAATATGCCTTTAACAGGCTTATCAATAGACTAGACATGGCTAAGGAAAGAATCAGTGAGCTTGAAAACATTAACAGAAACTTCTAAAACTGAAATTCAGAGAGAAAAAAGAACGAAAAAGATGGAACACAATATTCTGAACTCTGCGACAATTACAAAAGGTATAACATATGCATAGTGGAAAAACCAGAAGAAGAAAGAAACAGATGCAGAGAGTTTATTCAAAGTGTTAGAAAGTTAAGACATTCTCTTTTAATTTCTTCCATTTTCTTCAAGGGAATAGGAAGCAAGGTCATCGTCTGGGAGGACAGGAAAGAAGGTTTAGAGGTGTGCAGAGAAAGAGGAGGAGAGAGGGGCTGTGAGAAGTGGAAAGAAGGAGAGAGACAGAGAGAGAAAGACCTGGAGAGGATCCGTCACACATAAACAATCCAGAATCCAGATGGCATCAGTGTGGTTGGGACCACAAGACTGGAACTCCTGGAATTCTTTGGAAAAATTATTCACAACCTAAAATTTTATAACTAGCCAAATCATAAATCCAGCATGAAAAAGGAAAATATCTCCTATGCACTCCTTCTCAGGAACTTTCTAGAATATATGCTCCAGCAAAATGAAGTAGTCCAAGAAAGAGAAAAATACACCACCAGGAAAAAGGAGATAGAAAACAGGAGAGAGAGTGCCTGGGTGGCTCAGTCGTTAAGCGTCTGCCTTCGGCTCGGGTCATGATCCCAGGGTCCTGGGATCAAGCCCCACAACGGGCTCCCTGCTCGGCAGGGAGCCTGCTTCTCCCTCTCCCTCTCGCCCTGCTTGTGTTCCCTCTCTCACTGTCTCTCTCTCTCTGTCAAATAAATAAATAAAATCTTTAAAAAAGAAGAAGAAGAAGAAGAAGAAGAAAACAGGAGAGAAGAGAAGGGAAGAGAATTCCTGGGATAATATTGGAGAAAATCTAGGATGACATCTGGGTACTAGGCCTAGGGAGGAACCATATTGCAGCAGAAGGACAGAGGTTCTAGGAGGGCTGCTTCCAAGGAAAATTAATGAGACTGATGTTAGAGCACATGGATAAGAATTTTATAGTTCAGATTCAGAGTTTGGTAAAAAAAAAAAATTACTTATACGTACACAGAAAACCAAGCAAATGAAGGAAACTGTTACCTCTGATAAAAACAAGAAATTACCCAAGAATGGAAATATAATCATAAGAAATTAACACATAGTTATAATAATGTAAGAAATGAATACAAACTTAATTGAAAGTTATGGTATTATGATATGGAGAGTTGGGAAGGGTAAGTATTGTGTGGAATAGAACAGGGTGTAAGAAATTAAATCTCCATCTTCGACAGCAAAAAGGTATTAAATAATATTTAAAAATGGAGAGATCAAGAAATACTTGTATAAGTTTGTTGTTTTAAAATATACATATAAAAACTGATAAGATAGCTAAAAGTCAAAGTTAATTTCAACTGAAAGGGCTTGCAGATAAAGAGAGAAACATATTGATTGCTCATTTTCAACAGTGACCTCAAATCATTTAATTATAAAGTATGTACAGCTTTGATATAAATAGATGATAGATGACAGAGATAAACATATATAGATGAAGATCAAATAAGTAAGAATGTTTGGCTTTATTAATGTAGCAAAAAAGTCAAATAAAAAAGAAGCCAAATGTTTCCACTGAACTTATCCAAAAGGAGTTTATTTGGTGCTAATGATGAGCATTTCAGAAGCATAGTAGAGGTAGAAACAAAAGTTGAAATGAAGTGAGGAAAGAATAGAAAATAAGGAGACAGTAACAACAAATTCTTAAAATTACTTAAGAAATTGTATTTCTCTAAACACTGGGGTGCGGGTGCCCCTTCAGATCACAATGTTTATATCCTTTGGGTAAATACCTAGGAGTGCAATTTCTGGGTCATAGGGTAGCTCTATTTTTAACTTCTTGAGGAACCTCTATACTGTTTTCCAGAGTGGCTGTATCAGCTTACATTCCAACCAACAGTGTAGGAGGGTCCCCCTCTCTCCATATCCTCTTCAACATTTGTTGTTTCCTGAAATGTTAATTTTAGCCATTCTGACTGGTGTGAGGTGGTATCTCGTTGTGGTTTTGATTTGTATTTCCCTGATGCCAAGTGATGTTGAGCATTTTTTCATCTGTCTGTTGGCCATGTGGATGTCTTCTTCCGAGAAATATCTGCTCATGCCTTCTGCCCATTTCTTGACTGGATTATTTGTTTTTTGGGTATTAGAGTTTAATAAGTTCTTTATATAGATTTATGCTGAGTAAAATAAGTCAATCAGAGAAAGACAATTATCATATGATATCACTCTGATGTGGAATTTAAGAAACAAAACAGATAATCACAGGGGAAGAGAGGGAAAAATAAAACAAGAAATCAGAGAGGGAGACAAACCATAAGAGACTCTTAACTATAGGAAACAAACTAAGGGTTGCTAGAAGGGAGGTGGGGGGATAGGGTAACTGGGTGATGGACATTAAGGAGGGCATGTGATGTGATAAGCACTGGGTGTTACATGCAACTGATAAATTACTAAACTCTACTAATGATACACTATATGAAACTAATGATACACTATAATGTTAACTAACTGAATTTAAATAAAATAAGTAAAAAAAAAAAAAGAAAGAAAGAAATTGTATTTCTCGGAGCACCTGGTGGCTCAGTTGGTTAAGCAGATGCTTGATTTCAGCTCCGGTCATGATCAGGGTCCTGAGATGGAGCCCCATGTCGAGCTCCATGCTGAGCGTGGAGACTGTTTAAGATTCTCTCTCTCTCCCTCTGCCCCTCCTGCCTACTCACGTGCACTCTTTCTCTCTCTAAAAAAAAAAAAAAAAAAATGTATTTCTCAAAAAAGAAATATACTTG